>NC_091946.1:38322775-38922775 GCF_041260155.1 Ptychodera flava | reverse complement strand
AAGCTGCCTCCATTCTCTCAACGTGCCTTTGAGCTTACAAGCTTACACTAAATTCTATGCGGGGAAAATGGTTATCACGACAAAGAGGAAAGCGATTACTTGGTTGTGTCATAGAACTTTAGGTCTACGGCTGTGTGCACATAATAGCTTCATGAATGACCCTAGGCAACCTGTATGAAAAATCTCTCCAATGGGACAATATCCATGGTTACGAGACGCCGAACGATAGTGGACACATAGCAAATACAGTATGAAATAAAAATCAACTGGCTCTCTCCTCTTTAATAAATATGTAAATCGTCTGTCTCGATCATCTTGGTTTGGAAAGATATGCAAAGTGAATTTAGGCAAATATCTTTAATTCCAATCACTTATTAAGAAACTGGACCGATGACATACATGTAATTAATGTATCGTGGATATTGCAAAGCGTCTGTCCTTTTTGACGACTGTGCGTGGATGGAATATTAGTGTTATTCAATATCAGTGTAAAGTTACAGTTAAGCCCAATATGCTAATTGTCATCATTGAACCCTGAAAAGGCTGGAAAAATTACACCAGAGTCCCATTCACTGTAGTTACCGTATTCTAGACTACCATTGTCTCACCGAATAGTGTCGGTTGCAAAGTTGACGGGTGACGAATATATGGCTACTTGTCCATTACTGAGCCGATCAAGTATTCACTTTATCGAACAGCTAATCTCCAGAGAGAAGGATATTTATGAAAACATTAATCACGAAGCTTTCCTTACACTCGTGGAATACTGTTTACGTCATGGAAACACCGTAGATGCTCAGTGGCCAATACACGATTAGTAAGAGAGAGTTTGCTATTGAAATACACAAGGAGAATGTGAAATATCTGAATTAGTAATTGATTTGTTTTACCTGGAGAAAATCAAGTCAGTTATATTATTTATAAATGCATGGTTTGATCTTAATCAAGACCATAGTAAAATGTAAATGCATGTAATTTACAAGGAAAATATGATTGGTTGGTTTCTTGACATTGCTGATGTCGGGATAACCTATGGTAACAAAATTGACGATCAACAGGTATTGGCAGGTTATTAACTATCCTGTAGAACAAAAAGGATTGTTAACAAACTCTTTCAAGGGCACTAGAGCAACGCCAACTCACCCATCGATCTAATAGTATCGACCAGTTGTTAGATTCAGGTCCGATTTGCCGTTGTCATGACGATGATTGATTTCTTTCTCTGGCATACACATGGATTATTGTACGCCATAATGGCTTCAGTTGAACACCACCGACTTGCAAATATCACAACAACAATAGTGGGACAAGTGACAACAGTTGGTCGTCTCTGAAATTTGTTCCTCACCAGTGAAGTATGTCACAATACAAAGCCTAGAATAGCCATCACCGTTAGATGTATCGCAGCGTAAATAAGTGTGTGTACAATCTGTAAATAACATACCATTACCTTGTCGCTTTCATTTCGTTCAAACACTAAAACCTTCGGGACATGACATCGTGGGTAAGTACACTAACCCATCTTTTAACTGTCGAACTATTTCTGATCGTTTATTGTCAACACAAGTTCTTAGTGACACAAGAACTACGGCAATATCGCACACAGCATCGTCATAATGACTGAATAATTGGTTAATTGTAAAACGAAAACTGTGGCAAAGGTGTTTACATTTCAAAGACTTGGGTTGAGGTGACTATAGTCAGTGCCAGAGATGCATACAGGTTCAATATGTTTCATCAATTGCACAAAAACTTGAATAGTTGAAGGTCTCTGAATACACAATGTCAGTATGATATTTTTTGACCAAACCTGCCGTAACATATCATGCCAAACAGGTGAAAATATGTACACATTTGGTCAATCCCGAGTTTGACTGACTTAGTCCGTTGGGAAGTCATACTGTCTGATATGGGATTATAGTTAAGAAAAATAATTAAAGTCGACATTTGTAATGGGCATATGGTTTGAAGATGGCAACCAAGTTGTGTTACAAGCGCTCAGTAACGCCAAACAGCGTGAAGAGACTTTACATTCTTAGTGCACCATATGTGATTGATAAGATTTGGCGAGAAAGACGACACCAGAGAAAGATTAACAGGTACTGCAAGTCACTGACAGTTGAGCATAAATAACCTTTATAACAGAAGCAATGTAACCTTCTAGTCGTGTGATTTGCATTTACAAGATAGTACTGCATAATCGTCTTATCCAACTCTACGAAAATGAAGATCTGATGGAGTTTTCAATAACCCGGAGTGATTGTCTAGCACGATAAGATTGTGCCACATTAAATATGAACAGTTACTGTAGCACTTTGCACTAGCCAACCTACAGATTAGATGTATACTGTACACAGTCAGCAAACGGGTTAGCTGTATACTGAACACAGTGGCCAGCCCACTGATACGTGATTATAATGAACACCATGATCGACATTATATATTGTTATGTAGGTCCATTTCCCCACACTCATCATGACCTGAGTTCAATTAGTCTAGAACATTCTCAAGGTCACTGCCCTTGATGACCTCACAACCTTGAATTCAATTAGTCATGTTTGGAATGTTCTGGAAAGTTGATTAGTTGTGTAAGGGAGATAATTTTAGAACAGTAATTAGCATGTCAATAAAAGTTCTAGATTGTTCTTATATGCCTTTATAAAAGGGACGCGCTCAGCTTCCAGTCAGACTTTTGGGATCGTGTCTCTTGTGTGTTACTATAAACTCCAGCAGTAGTCATTCTCAAGACTTTTCAAGACCTTCACTGTCAACGCTGGATTTATACTGTGGACTTTGTGCAGCTGCAAGCCTGCAAGGACTGTTCATTCATTCAACTGACTGTTACAACTCTGAGACTGGAGCTTTGCCGTCCCAGCTGAGATAAGTAGTCTGTACACTTTTAAAGCTTGTACTCTATCCCTGACTTAGCAATTAGTTTTTTTTCGTAATAAATTTTGTTTAAACGTTAACTGCTGAGTTCACCCTTTTGTTCGTTTTCTCTGCACGTAACAAATTGGGGGCTCGTCCGGGAGACGAATATTTTGAGCCGTTTGACAACATTTTGACAGCCTTTTCAAAACTACTGTATACTGTGAACTCAGCGAAATTCAATCATGGCGGAATTCAAGCCAGACGAATTTATGGATGACCTTGATCAGGACACATTTAATTCCCTCAGAAAAGACAACCTCATAGCACTGGCAAATTTCCTTAAAGTAGATGTCAAAAGATCTATGCGCAAGCGAGAAATTCAGTTCAAGATTGCAAAACATTTAGTTAATTCTGGCCATTTTGAGGAGTCTGCCTTAAAAGATTATGAGCCTGAGTCTTCCTTCGAACTCAAAAAATTAGAATTAGAAATACAGGCAGATTTGGAGCTTAAGAAATTGGAATTAGAAAAGGAAAATTGCAAATGGAAGAAAGGGAAAGGCAGGAAAAATTACAAATGAAAGACAAAGAATTACAAATGAAAGACAAAGAATTACAAATGGAAGAAAGACAGAGAGAAAAGGAGAGAGAATTGGAAGAACATCGACTACAGTTAGAAATGAGACGTTTAGAGCTTGGACAATCAGGAAAATCTTCCCTTCAGACAAGTTTGACATCACTAAGCATTTCAGGTTAGTTCCCCTTTCCAAGAAAAGGATGTTGATAAATATTTCCTTCATTTTGAGAAAATTGCTCAGAGTCTGAATTGCCTAAGGAGTCCTGGTCTATGCTTTTGCAGAGTGCTTTGGTGGGTAAAGCCAGAGAAATTTACATTCAGTTGTCAGTAGAGCAGGCTTCAAATTATGATTCTGTGAAGGAATTAATTCTCAAGGGCTATGAGTTGGTGCCTGAAGCTTACCGTCAGAAATTTAGGGATTGTGAGAAGGTGAAGGATCAAACTTATGTTGAATTTGCTCGAACAAAAGAACAACTGTTTGATCGTTGGTGTTCTTCGGAAAAGGTCAGTCAGAATTATGACAAATTACGACAGCTTGTTTTGATTGAGGAATTTAAAAGGTGCATCCGGAGTGACATCAAGACGTTTATCAATGAACAAAAGCAGATACATTGAGGTTGCTGCACGTTTGGCCGATGATTATTCATTGACCCACAAATCTTCATTTCTCAGCAAACCATCCCAGTCCTTTTCATACAGAAACAATGCAGGTAAATTTAACTCCTCCTTTTCATCCAAGAATTTTTCAAAGGACAGTAGAAAATCAAATGACAACAGTTCACAGAGTTCAAGTAACACTCCCACATCATCAGATCCCAAGTCTCAATCTCCTTCTGACAAACAGTTTGGTACACTTTCTTGTAATTATTGTAAGAAAGACGGCCATTTAATGTCAGAGTGTTTCAAATTGAAAAGAAAACGTGAAGGTCAAAGTGGTCAAAGTGGATCTAAGCCAACCGGCTTTATTTCTTCATCAACTCAATTAGAGTCTAATAATGTGTGCAACACATTTTCTGAGGTTAAACCCCTCTTATCCCCAATTAATGAGGTCAAGGTCAATTCTTCTCAAGATAGCATTATGGGTATTTTCGAACCATTTATTCATGATGGTTTTATATCACTTTCTAGTGATTTCTCTTCCGCTACCCCTGTCAAAATTTTAAGAGATACCGGGGCTTCCCAGTCTCTTTTGTTGGCAGATACCCTGCCGTTTTCTGAAAAGTCATTTTCAGGTTCTAAAGTTCTTATTAAGGGGGTAGATTGTAATGACTACATTCCTGTTCCTCTCCATAATGTCTATTTGTCTTCGGACTTTGTTTCTGGACCTGTGACTTTAGGTATTAGGCCTTTTTTGCCTTTTGAAGGGATTCACCTTCTTCTTGGAAACGACCTTGCTGGGGACAAGGTCATTACTAATCCACTTGTGACTGATAATCCTAGTTTAGATCAAAATCCAGAGCCAATAGAGGAAAGACATTCCCGCATTTCCCATCATGTGCCATTACTCGAGCCATGTCAAAGAAAACTTCTGAGAATCAAAATACTCTCAAAAATAATGTCACAGATGTTGACTTAAATGACACCTTTCTCAGTCAGGTGTTTGACACGGATCATTCCGTTATCCCTCGTGGATTTGAAACTTCCAGTAAAACTTCTGCTGACCAAAGTCAGACATTTTCTAGATCAAATCTCATTGCAGAACAACACAAAGACCCAGATATTTTGTCTTTGTTTGACAGGGTAGATGATGAAGGTAAAACTTCAGATAGCTCTGTTTCCTATTATACAAAATCTGGTATTCTCATGCGTAAATGGAGACCTCCAGATGTCTTGGTTGATGACGATTGGGCTATAAAACATCAAATTGTTGTTCCAAAGCCCTATCGTGCTGAAATATTGCGCCTAGCCCATGAAACCCCCTGGGCTGGTCATTTGGGAGTAAGGAAAACTTATCACAAAATTCTCAGTCACTTTTATTGGCCTAATCTCAGGCAGGATGTAGCACATTTCTGTAAAACCTGTCACACATGTCAAATGGTAGGAAAGCCAAATCAGACCATTCCAAAGGCCCTTTACAGCCAATTCCTGCATTTCAAGAACCATTTAGTAGGATACTAATAGACTGTGTTGGGCCCCTACCAAAAACAAGATCAGGAAATGAGTACATGCTGACAATTATGTGTACATCAACTCGGTTCCCAGAAGCCATACCACTGAGAAAAATAAAGACAAAGACTATAGTGAGAGCTTTAGTCAAATTTTTCACTTTATTTGGCCTCCCTAAATGTGTCCAGTCCGATCAAGGCTCCAACTTTATGTCTGGAATTTTTCAACAAGTAATGGATCAGCTAGGCATTAAACAATATAGGTCATCCGCCTATCATCCAGAAAGTCAGGGTGCTCTTGAGCGATTTCATCAAACTTTGAAAAACATGATTAGGACCTACTGTTTTGACACAGAGAAGCAGTGGGATGAAGGAATTCATTATTTGCTCTTTGCTGTTAGAGCGTCAATTCAAGAGTCTCTTGTTTTAGCCCATTTGAGCTTGTATTTGGACATACAGTCCGTGGCCCACTTAAGCTCGTTAAAGAGAAATTCCTATCAGACGATGATGATTGTCTGAATATTTTGCAATATGTGTCAGATTTTCGTACAAAACTCTCTAAAGCATGTGAATTAGCCAGAGAAAATCTTGAGTCATCTCAGCAGTCAATGAAACCAAATACGATAAAACACCTCAAAACGGAAGTTTGAACCAGGTCAAAAGTTCTTGTTCTACTTCCAATTCCTGGCAAACCACTCCATGCTCGTTACTTTGGGCCATATCTAATTGATAAGAAATTGAGTGATTTAAATTACATCATAATAACACCTGACAGGCGAAAACAAAACAGCTATGTCACATAAATATGCTTAAGCCATATTTGGATAGGGATAATCCTACTATAACTCAGCCTGTCAGTACCGTCAGTTCTGGCCATTATGAAGATAGTGATACTGAAACTGACTTGAGTGAAAATACTCTAAACTCAAAGCTGGGCTCGGTCAAGCTTCAGAACTCAGAAATCCTGGAGAAGCTGGAGTCTACAAAGTTGGCACACCTCCAGCCAGAACAACAACAACAGCTGAAAGAACCAATCCATGAACATTTGTTCCAAGATATTTCAACGAGGACAAACATCATCTATCACACGAAGATGTCTGCGACAGTAATCCAGTGGAACAACATCCAGACGGACTGAATCCTGCGAAAGCGGAATATCTCCAGGAGGAAGCCAAGTATTTGCCGAACAATGACTTTATCGAACTCAATAAAATAACCGGACTTTGCCATGCATACTTTATGCCAAGTTCAGTGCCATTTCGAGTTTTCCAATACCAAATTGCAAGAGGATAGTCATGGGACAGATCATCTTGTTTGCTATTTTAACAAATTTTGCAAATTTAGCAAATCTCAGAGAAACTACTCTACAATTGAAAAAGAGTGTTTATCTTTGATATTAGCTTTACAGCATTTTGAAGTTTATGTTACTTCTTCAAATCAGCCAATAGTGGTTTAATTGATCACAACCCTCTTGTTTTTCTGCAGAAATTTAAAGGCAAAAATCAGAGATTGCTAAGATGGAGTTTAATGTTACAGGAGTTTAATCTTGACATTAGACATATCAAAGGCAGAGACAATTTAATTGCAGACTGTCTCTCTCGTATTTAGAGTTTATTGTTGTTCACTTTCAAGAAATTTTACTTTAGAGTAAAACAAAATTTGAGTACTTAAATCCTTTTCAAGATTACATTTGTAAAAGAAAGATTTTTCTTTGAAAAATTTTCTTTTTTTGAAGAGGGGTGTGTTATGTAGGTCATTTCCCCCACACTCATCATGACCTGAGTTCAATTAGTCTAGAACATTCTCAAGGTCACTGCCCTTGATGACCTCACAACCTTGAATTCAATTAGTCATGTTTGGAATGTTCTGGAAAGTTGATTAGTTGTGTAAGGGAGATAATTTTAGAACAGTAATTAGCATGTCAATAAAAGTTCTAGATTGTTCTTATATGCCTTTATAAAAGGGACGTGCTCAGCTTCCAGTCAGACTTTTGGGATCGTGTCTCTTGTGTGTTACTAAACTCCAGCAGTAGTCATTCTCAAGACTTTTCAAGACCTTCACTGTCAACGCTGGATTTATACTGTGGACTTTGTGCAGCTGCAAGCCTGCAAGGACTGTTCATTCATTCAACTGACTGTTACAACTCTGAGACTGGAGCTTTGCCGTCCCAGCTGAGATAAGTAGTCTGTACACTTTTAAAGCTTGTACTCTATCCCTGACTTAGCAATTAGTTTTTTTTCGTAATAAATTTTGTTTAAACGTTAACTGCTGAGTTCACCCTTTTGTTCGTTATCTCTGCACGTAACAATATGGATGTCTTCTAATGTAATGGAAGTGCTAAGTACACAGCTGTATAACAAATTGTAAAACTGATTTTGGTTTCTTCTTGAAATGGACTCTAAAACCACAGAAATCGAAGTGCAATGCTGAAAAAACAACGACTACTGACAGAAACCTAGTATAAAGGGCGAAACTCTTTACATTCGTCAGGAAAGGTTACCGGTACTTAAGTTTAAATCAAAGCCTTTTTACGACCAGTTTAAAACGCATACGTGTTTCTGTTGCTAGATGTATCAAAGAGTGCAACATATGCTAACCGAGGTCGTTGTCCTTCTCTCGTGGTCCTACCAGATTTGGAATTAAATCTAGACATATAATCATGCAGATGACATAGTGTCTCGACTCTGGACGACACGGATTGTTTTATCAAGGATTGACAAGAAATTGGGAATTTTTTTGAATTTCGTCAATAATCCTGAGTAACTACACACAACATACATGGACATGACTGCCTGTTATTCGTACGATAATACCGGGTAAACTCTTGTCCTGCCTCAACATTTTAAAATACAGACAGATAAGGGAGCATTCAGTTATTATGGCCGGGGCCGGACTGGCACAGTTCAGGGGTCATTTTAAATTCCAAAATTGCAAATGACGTCCTAGGGGGTTCATGGGTCTGTTTTATTTTTATTTTATTTTCACAATGGCAGAAGTGGGTCACGTGATTTTCAAAATTATCCAACTAATCAAAAGACCTTATTCCAGTGACAATTTCGAATTTTTTCAACAATTTGAATTCTTAGTTGTTACCTGAGCCACAGTGCCTATGGAGGGAATGTCCCTTGGCTTGTGTAACTTAAACTGATTGATCAATGTGTTCAATCGACGGGGTTTATTCGGATGGAAATGAGAAATGTGTTTGAGTCGGTGGAGATTTAAAAACACAACACAGAATGCAGAAAAGTCAATCCATCTCAAATTGAGAAAAACAGACACACAGACTGGTGTTTTGTAAATTTATTTGAACGAGAAAGTCGTTCACTTTTACGTCTCTTGGGTGATTTATTTTGAAATTCTGAGTGAAAGTGAAAATTTTTTAGCAAACATCGATCACGTTGTAGATTCATGTCTTGCGTCTAACCCTTGAATAGGTTAGTGCAATATCATTCAAATTTGTTTGCTTTGTCGATGTGTGTGTGTAGACTGCTATCGATGTCAGACTGACATACATCTGGCTGTCTGATACAACAAAGAGATGGAAAATACGCTGTCTACATCGATGGAAAATGCGTCAATTTTCAGATCAACATGGATGCAGAAAAGCTTATATTCATCCACGTTTAGAAATGGACTTGAACTCGTTGTCGATGCCGTCCATTATCGACGTTCAAGTCTGCAAGTTGCTATTCAGCGTGATAGTGTATGCAAAACATGTCACTGCTGTAGATACAGCGTGGAATTAAATCTCCGGAAATCAAACGTCGCAATAGACACCTTTGTTCAATTTTACGAGTCGGTTTTTTAAATAAATATATGCTGGGTCTTGAAAATACTGCAAACATCATCAAAGCGTTAATGTACAACTAATCATCGTCTATTTCATTTTCCCGTCTGCTGGCGTCTGCTGGGGTATCAAATGTTACCACGATTTTGTAAAGAGGGTAGCATCTGTCGTCGTCGTCATAATTGTCTTCGTTATAACCATTATGAAAGCAAAGACACATCATCACGCGTACGGTAAATAAATTGCGCACCGCCCCAAATGTCAGAGAGAGAGAGAGAACAGCATTAAAGATTTCTTCTTGGTTACAGGTAGTTACAAGATATTCAAGTGATGTGATCATAGATAACAGAGATACTTGAAGTTAAATTCTACGACTTCGTAGCCTGGATATGGCAGAAGAGTTCTACATCAACCGGGTAAGACATCTATTGTACAGTAATCTTCATTTCCAAATCCGTCTGGAAATGTATTGTAATATATATAGTTGTGTATGATGTGTGTATAAATTGTGTCTACACTGACACGATATTTGCTCTCGATGTAGCTCTGTATGTTCTATAAAGAATGAGATTTAGCGTCTTACCCTGACCTTTCGTAGAATACTACCGATACACACAAATTTAAACAAATGCTGGGTTCATGCAGAACAGTAAAGTCGTGTAGCATAACACTCCGTTGAATGAAATCAGACATTTTCCATTCAATCGTAATTCAAGATATTGTATATTAAATGACAGTTTGTATTTAAAGTGATAGATCTAAATGTTATCAATAAGAATGAACTGAGCCACTCACGTGCACATACAGATCACCTATTGATAAATGAGTCGTTTCGGCATCGAGAATGTAAAGCCCTAAGGGCTATCTACCTTACTGCAATCGTGGAATGCAAAGCATCCCTGAGCTGTCTACGTGTCCACTGCAATCGCGGAATGTATGGAGTGAGGTTTTAATGAGTCTTTTATTCAGTCGTCGGACAATGTCAAGAAACCCGACAGCTAGTCTTGGTGACTTTACACTGTTGTTAGTTACGTTGCAGAATTTAGAATACCATTATTATTACACCAGTAGATTGAAAATATATCGATCTGATAGGTTGGACGTCCTGACGGGAATATAAACGTGTTATTTTCGCGATATAACTAAGTTAGAACCTGTCCGAGTGACCTTGAACATGAAATAAAGTCTTTTTGTTTAAAAACACTTGATCAATAAATTTGAGCTCAAAGGTTATTGAAAAGGGAATTACGGGACAGGTTATCAACAAAAAATTAATAAAAAACTGTAACTGTACTTATTTTCCACAGTGGATGTGTACTATGACAATTTTTTGGTTGTTTGTGATGTCTTCGGCAGCAGTGAAACTTAAGCCCCCTACACACGATTGAAACTAACTGAGCAAAATTTCATTCGAGGTTTTTCCTCGACTAATTTACCCTAGTATAGAGGCTATCTGCGTGAGCTTTCCTTTGTGCCATTCAGCAAAATATTCAACGTGTTTGATATTTTTCCTCGTTGGTAATATTCTTCACCATGTACGCCGAAGAAAGCAATTTTCCTCACGTCTTTTAGTGGTATTTTGGTCCAATTATTCAGGGCTATATGACATAAAGTCTCGAGATTTGAAGAACAGGGACAAAAAGCATCATCCACTTGGAGAAATTAGGACGAACTTGGAAAAACAAGCAAAAGTCGAAGTTCATCAAAACCTCGATGTTGTGCCACCTATCTTGCCTGACATCTATCTTGACACTACTCATTTGAATACATACATATGCATTTTTCGGTAACGTGCATGTTTTATTATGCCAAGAGGGAATAGATGGCACTATATTTGCCAAGAAACTAAATTCCTTGTTAGTAATTACAATCATATTGTGCAGGATTATTGGACCAAAGATCCACTTACAATTCCTCCAAGACCGCATCATTTACAAAACAACCACTTTCGCTGGGGAGGCGCTCATACTACTCAATCTTGATTTGATCACGGACATGTAAGCTTTAACGTTAATTATCACTCCTACATATCGTAAACTGGTCAACATCATCTTGTGGTCTACCCTTCGCGGGAGTTGAGACGGGATAGGTAGTGTTATATTGGCATAACACATTACAAGAATCAAAGTGAACCGATTCATATGGTCCAAACTACACTGTTCTCTATCTCTGCAAGTGTTCAGGAATTACTCTTGGATTGTTCGCAATGAAGATATTATAATGTCGCGAAAGTGAAGGTTCTCTTCAGAGGCAATGTACAGTGTTGTTTACAGTTGTAGTTGAACAGTTACATAACTGATGAAAGTCGCATTGATGTCCCAGTTCCTTAGAGACCTAACAATATATCTCTAATTGCTTTCCGTTTTTTTTATCGCTTTCTAAATTTTAACAAGTGCGGGATAGCGATCGTAATTACGTTTTCAATCTCACTGGCTGTATACTGGCACATGTTATTGCGTAATTCTGAAATATATTATTGGTTAAAATGCTAATGAGTGTAGGGTCTGTCGCCTTAATATGCATGACTGACTGACTGACTGACTGACGTATGACTGTCTGTCTGTCTGTCTGTCTGTCTGTCTGTCTGTCTGTCTGTCTGTCTGTCTGTCTGTCTCTCTGTCTGTCAGTCAGTCTGTCTGTCTGTCTGTCTGTCTGTCTGTCTGTCTGTCTGTCTGTCAGTATGTATGTCTGTATGTATGTATGTATGTATGTATGTATGTATGTATGTATGTATGTATGTATGTATGTATGTATGTATGTATGTATGTATGTATGTATGTATGTATGTATGTATGTATGAATGTATGCATGCATGCATGCATGCATGCATGCATGCATGCATGCATGCATGTATGTATGTATGTATGTATGTATGTATGTATGTATGTATGTATGTATGTATGTATGTATGTATGTATGTATGTATGTATGTATGTATGTATGTATGTATGTGTATGTATGTAAATATGTATGTACGTACGTACTGATGAATGGATGGATGGATGAAGTAATGTACATGCGGATGTGTGTATCTATGAAGTATATATCTATACATACCCGGTATGTATTTATAATTTAAACATAATTCGGCATATTGCAAATTTCGATGAAGATTAAAGATATCCTTAATATTATCTTTGAGCGTTTGCTTTTGTCGTACAGGGCTACTATTTCGAGCCGGCCAGACGCAGTAACCCCGAGTCACTTTCTCTGCCAAAGATCGCTGCCGGTCGGAACACACGCAGTGCCAAAGCACTTTGGAAGGACCATGAACATGTTGAAATCCGAGGAGCTGTTGACAAAGTAAGTACCTTCTCTGCTGAATTCAGACAGCACTTAGAGCACAGACTAACGGTTTTTTTCATAATGAGGATGTCAACATTTTTGACATAATGAATATATTTATCATCGGTTCCTCGGACCTATACATGCTGTTATTGCAGCGCAAGTACACAACTGTATAAGAACGTTTATACATCGGACTATCGCTCGGGATTGTAGGTATCATTAGAAATACAGATTTTGATGAGATAATTGAAAGAAGTTGAAGTGATCGGAAACAAATTTAATCGGGACAGATGCCCGGGGGGGGAGGGTGCTTTCTTAATTTACAATAATCGGCCTCTACGTGACAATCCAACCATTTATTTATTACCTTTGATTCGATTGACAAATTAAGTTATTGGCATTGGAAAGATCAATGTTTGTACTGGGATTGACTGATGTAGAAACTACACTGAGCTGGAAAACGCTTTTCCTCCGCCACAGATAAAAGCGTTGGAAGACAGAGGGCCTGAGCTTTACATTCCAAAATTTCCTAAACCACTGAAGATGTGGCCGATTGAAATGGTGCCATTGTACAAAGTATTGCATGCTCCGTCTCCATTCGGCACTCCACGGCACGACACCAGGGAGCTTTACGCTACAGCTACAGATCTCACCAATGCTGTTAGAAATGTACACGATAACACGAGTTACAAGGTAGGTCTATCAACTTTCTCAAAGAAAGTCTTAGAGCTGCGTACAATATGTACCACGAACCATAAAAAATATAGTCGAATCTGCGTTGATATTCGTGAAGTTTGTCTCTCTCAGGCATTTAAAGCATTATTCAAATGGCTTCCATCAAAATCTCGAATAGATCAACAGGTGGTCGGTTACTGCCCTCAGTGTTTGGCATGAAAGGGGAGTTTAGGATTGAATATTTATGTTAACTATATCGCTAGCGGGCGCACGAACAGTTCGATTCCCCGTACTTTTAGCCGGTGAGATTTTCGAAAATTCTGAAGGGGGAAGGTTGGAGGTAAATATTATATGTAAGGAATCATTTCACTGACGATATATGATACTATCGGTACAATGGCGGTTACCCCTCCCCCCCCCCCCCCCCGACTTTACCACCTGACATTTTCCTGCCGCTAGTAGTTTAGGGTATGAACTTAAGCCTAGTGTCCTGGGTGCCTAGTGTCATGTCCTGACCTTTTTTCGTTGTATTATAACTTTTCAATTATTTATTTGTTCCCACCATAACCAGAGTCTAAAAACCTTACATCACACAAGAAGGCAGCCGTTCTCTTACTCTCGTGAGGAAGGGGAGTCTTTTGATCCGAACAAACTCCGGTGGAGCTCGTCAAATTCCGTCAAGCCTTCGTACACTCCAAGAAGACTGGAACCACTGATTGTTGGGCGAAAGAGAGCCCTCTTAGACAACTATAAGTTTACCTCAGGCAGAAGAACGGTGAACTCGCCAGCTGAAGAAGTTCAAGTTAAGAAATCAGGTTGGTATAGTAACTCATGAATCAGGTGTAGAAAACCGTTGTTTGTCTAGTTCAATGTGATCGTTTTTGCTAATTTGAACAAATATTGAATAACAGTCCCACATCAATTTCAATATAATGTGACAAGTAAAACTATTATTAATGGAAATTTTTAAATTGATGAACACATCATACGAGTAATTATGTACTCGTTTCTAGCTGCACCTTTAAGATTCCGCTCAGCTTCAGAGAAGAACTATGCTGGTCACATTTGGTTTCATAAGTTTTGAGTTATGCGCACCAAAAAGTTGGTCTACAGAGGATAGGTGGACAGATGGACTGGCAAATAGACTGACACAATCACAGACTGACAGAGTGATGATTATGCCTCCCTATGGTGCATTCGGCACACGGGGGCCAATAAATGCACGGATATAGCTAGTTTTGCCACAGTAAAATTTGTTCACAGTTTGCCTTGTACACTGTCATAGTCTATGTATAATGAAATGACACTTTTTTGGGTGGAATTCCAAAGTCAAATCCCTTGTATACATATGCATATTGAAGTCCAGAACATCCATGCTCAGGTATTGCTACTATTTCTTGCGGGAAACAGTACTGTTCATAGTGTGCCTCTATGTTTACATGTTTGAGGCCTCAAACATGTTTCCTGCCAATAGCGAGGCAGGGGTTCAAAATTTGACCAGCTTTGTGGGATGCTGCGGAAAAAAATGACGAAATATTTTCTCTTAAGTCTCCTCCTCATTCCCCACTGTTAATTGTTCTCGTTCCTTTAGCTAAACAACACATTTCTTCAATGCAACGAATCTCACATGCGGAATAACAGGTAAATGGGGGCAATGTATCATTTTATCAGTTTACTGCCGATGATGTCTTCGTCTCTTGCCTCAAGAACTGACACCTCTCTCTCTTCTTTACAGTGCAGAGGGAGCGGACCTTTCTTGAAGTCTATCGCAAGGACAAATCATCAATGCAAGATGAAGTAGTCGATCTTGACACCAGGGCCCTAGGAGGAAAGGGAGATTTTGCTGAAGACAATGAAAATGGTATGAACATTGGTGAAAGTAGCGCAGAGGACAGTGGGACACATCTCAGTACGGGCTCTGTCAGCCCCGACATCAAAGCGCAACTTGATGCTTACTTCGCTGAAAAGCTACGAGAACAAAAAGCCAATAAAGTTGTTGTTAGTGAAGGCATCAGTGGTGATAATCTCGTTGGGTCACAGGTCAACGGTCACGGTGGTGTTAATGTCCAAGCTGGCAACCCCGAAATCAGTGGAACAAACAATGAAATAAGTGAACCTTCTTTTCCTGCATCGGAAAAACACACAGATACACCTTCAAACCTAAATCAGAGTGAAAAGCACAAAGATTCACCTGCAAAGCAGGATCAGAGCGAAAAACACACAGATACACCTGCAAACCAAAATCAGGGCGAAAAACAAACAGATACACCAGAAAAGCAGGATCAGGATGAAAAGCACACGGATTCACCAGCAAACCAAGATCAGGGTGAAAAACACGCAGACACACCTGCAAACCAAGATCAGGGCGAAAAACACACAGATACACCAGCAAAGCAGGATCAGGGTGAAAAGCACACGGATTCACCTGCAAACCAAGATCAGAGTGAAAAGCACACAGATTCACCCGCAAAGCAAGATCAGGAAGGAAAATCTACTGAAGACAAGGCAAATGAAGGCAGTGCAGCAAATCAGAATGAATCTATTATCGATGTGGATGACGAAAATAAAGTTGAAAGTGACGTTGGTGTTAATGCTGAAAACAAAAGAGAAAACGTTTCTGCAACCCCAGGCACTGGTAATGATGAGAACGTTAACGGCGGCGAGACACTAGAGGGCGTAGCAGTAGAAGGTTCGACCAGTGTCCCTGGTGAAAATGATGGAAGTGGCAACCAGAAAGCAGCACAGGAAGACACACCAGGGACGGCGGAAGATGTCGAAAGCGGGGAACAGAGATATGAAGACAATAGTCAAGAAAATAGTCACATTCTGAAAGAAATTGAGGCGGAAAAAGTACAGAATGTCGACGACAAGGACAGAAAGTCGGACGAAGAAGTTGGAAATGACAATGAACGTGAACATGGTGTCATCGATAACGATATTGATAATGATTTTGACAGAGATAAAACTATTCAAAACGAAAGCATCGCAAACGAACGAATTCAAAGTGAAGACATAACGACTTTTAACGAGAAGGCAGTGAATGCTGGCGACCACGAAAACGCCACGAAGGAAAATGAAAGTGAAACAGCAGACAATGAAGACAATCCAAACCACACAGTCATGAATAAAGACACTGTAAGTGGTGATGTCGGCCATGACACAGATGAACATGACGAAAAAGCGAACGAAATCACAGTCGATGATTTGGAATATGAAAGTGATTTTGAAGTCGAAAACGATGAAGCTCAGGGAGATTTGAACGTCAAAGAGAACACTGAAAAGAACGAGGACGTTATCATAAACGAAAACATCGCTGAGAATGATGAAAAGGGAGAGGTCTCCATGGAAAGTGACAATACCAATATCAACAGAGATAATGAAAATGGTTTAAAAGCACATTCAGACGTCAATATTAACATAGGTGACGAAAGTGATGACGTCAGAGGGGCCGATAGCCAGGAAGTGGATGGATGTCTTGGTGAAGTGACCGAAGAATCTAAGGACGATATTGTTGACAGCGAAAGTGTCACAAAATATAATGTAAAGGACGAAGATAACAATGTCGAAAAAGCCAATAGGGAACTAAACGATGGCAATGTCGAGGTTGATGCAGAAAACTTCCAACCATCAGAGAACAATCAGCCAATAGAAGATACTGACCAACCTGACGAACAAACAAACGACGTTGATGATCATCAAGAAAATACGGACAATCGGGTTGAATCGAAAGCCGTTGAAGGAATTCAGACAGACGAAGAGATGACCACAGCTGTTACGGACGAGAAGAACGGAGACGATGGTCAAGCTGATGGACAACAGAAAGAAGAATTAGCATTTGATACCCAACAACAAGATCTTCACCACGTCGAGGCTGATATTCCAAGTGGAAAAGGAGAACAAAGCGATGGTAATGTTACACGTGATAGTCATCCTGAGAACAACACAGCTGACGACAGCGTTTCCGCAATCAAGGACTTTGCTGAAGACAATGACGCTGAAGAAAGTGACAATCATGCTATTCCGGGAGAATCACTTGCAAACTGAAAGGGTATTGACCAATCAGTGACAAGGAATATCTGCCATTGACCAATAAGTGTCAAGGAACATCTACCATTGACCAATAAGTGTCAAGGAACATCCGGCATTGATAAATCAGTGGCAAGGAACATCTGGAAATCACAATAGACAACAGAACTCCCAGTAAAAGTAATAATTGAAAATGGAGACGAAGGAACAAGAAAGATGTGTGTGGTTAGACAACTAATATTTACAACGTGTTTATTACCTTATTTTTACTCACATTTAAAAACTTCTCAATAAGTATTAACTAAATTTTCTTTTTGTTTTATTTTTATGTCAGTCTCTCATCTAACAGCAAGTAATTTTTACACGTAGAACTTCAGGCTGTTAAATCGAGAGTCCATTACCAACCAAGCTTTACACCATCGAAATGCGCCAACACCAAAGAATTTTCTCCTACAAACTATTTATTCGAACCTCTACAACTTGTTTACCATATGATCTCAAGGACATTTGTCTTTAGTTGACTTGTAAATGAAGAAAGCAATCAGGTTCTTTCTCCACCCTGACACCCCCTCTATGACACAGTGAGCTGAAGGGGTGCGCCCCCAACGACGACAGGAGTATAGCTTAGCTAAGAACAATCGTGTATAGCGTTGAACAATCGGTCTTTTCAAAACTACAGAAACAAACCGTCTAGAATTTTTTTCAATAAATAGTCCAATGTGGACATATCGTTTTTTAACAATCTTGGTTTTTATGTGCTTTATTTGGTTGTTTCAATATGGTAAGATCATTTGGTTGTTTCAATATGGTAAGATCATAAATAAATACTGATGCAAAATCAAAATGTAAGATCACCTTGATCAATCGGAAATCAAAATATTCCTGTAGAGCTGTGATGATCGGGTTTCAAAACTTTTGCCGGGATGCTTATGTTTAACGCACACCTGTAATGGGCAGAGTATCATAAGTTCTTCATTATCTACACAACAGGTATGGAGTTGGTGACATACTTGAAAGTAGGTCAAAGATCATCAAGTCATCCCCAAATTTTGGAAAACAATTTGGTTCCATATTAGTCAATCTCCTACGGAAGCCAAAGCCCAAGCTCCATTGTTTGGCTTAGGATTATGTATGCACATAATAAATGAGGTGAAAAAATCAATCGTTAACTTGAATACCACTGCTGTATCTGTTGTTTCTGAGATACACTGGTACAGGAAAGAAGATGAAAGGTCATTCAAGGTCACCCAAAATTTGTAACCTTCAGCATAGTAAGATCATAAACTAGTTTGAGTGTCTGCTGAGTATGGAAGAGTAACTCTTGAGGTATGGGCAATTGCTCAAGTTTTATTATGAACATGACTATTAACTATGCGGGCCACGTACACCCAGCAAAATCTAACCAGATTTGGATTTTGCCATCATTATGCTATGTACCTTGCTTGTGACTGAAATAAAGTATGTCAACATCTGGACAACTTAAACTGGAGATAGCCTTGGCTGGGTTACCAAGACCTGGTTTTGCATCATTCAACTGAAATTTATAGTTTGTCATCCATACCTTGTTATCAACCAAACAATATTCAATTTGAGATACAGCAGTGGTGTCATTTCAGATAAACTGAGTAAAGCTCATTATTATCTGCATATACAGAATATATTGTGTATAAGTAGAAAGTAGTAGGTCAAGGTTCGATCCTTTACGTAACCCTGTAGCAGCATCTTGTTAAAGGTAGGGGACTCGATCCCAGGGATCAAGTTTATTCTAGTTTGTAAGAGGATTAAGAAAGTGTCACAGTCTTTCCTTTTCCATTGAAATTGTAGTTTAGTAAGTAAATTTCCTGGCAAGACAACCTGATGCCTGAACCATGCCTTCAACTGACATTTTCCAGTCCATGGTAACTGATTGGAATCAGTTGGAGATATTTGAAGGAAACCACAGCAAGGTGATGTCTTTAACCCTTTGAGTGTTAAAGTAAATTTTTGTCACCTTATCAAATATAACACCAACTACTTTTCAAAGATCAAGACAATTTTCTTTTGGATTTCATTCCAAAAATTTTGCTCAAAAAAAAAATTGCAGAAAAATTCATAAAAATTGGTAAAATGTTTTACTGAAATTTAGGAGGGAAAAATTTCTGCACTCAAAGGTTAATGCTGAGATCAGCTACTGTCTGCACAGAACATTGTACAGTGTTGAAAGCAGCAGAGAGTTAAATGATACTGGATATTTGGAGTTTATAAATTTCAAGCATGAACATGGCATTGAAGGTTAGTAAAGTTGTGAAATCAAGTGGGTACAATAATAGCCACCCACCCACCCATCTATCACCTCCCCAGCCCCTCCCTCCCAAAAAATAAACTAAGTGACATCCTTTATTCTAAATCATACTACAAGGAAAATTCTGAGTCTCTTAAATTTATTTGCATTTTTGTGAAGTAAGTAAAAAAAAATGGACGGTATATTTTAATGGAAGTACTTCACACAATTGACAATTTCACATTCTATTCTAAGTAAATTGACATGATTTGTTTTGCTAGTTGCCATGGTTACCAGTCAGATGAAGAGGTAGCTGTGGAAACCATTGTATCATTATAGCCTGGATACAGACCTAAGAGAAAGATCAATGGTTTTGCATTAAAAGTACAGGAAGTCATAGAATTATAATTTCTACTTTGATATTTACATCCAATTTGCATATAATTTGCATGTACAGACAGCACACTATGCATAATTTTGCCAAAACTTGTTGTTCACAACTATTCTTGGAAGAATTTCACTTTTCCCTGATGAATATGGAACTTCAAAAAATCATACGATCAGTGTACACACTGATGTGAAATATGAAAACATTTTCACAATCATGAAAAAAATTGCTATAGCTTTATAAGAAATATAAATATTTACACACATCTTGTCTTTCAGAAATAAATTACAACACTCCGGTTAAAAATTTAACACATCATGATTCGTTAAAATGCCTGGTTTCATCATTTATGAAAAATTACCCCTATTTTTTAAAACCCACTCAGTGTAACTGTATTTGGAGTAATCGGGGCTTCTCTGTCTCAAAATATTCACAAAGTCAGTTGTATTCCCAGGTGTACCCTGGGTTTAAACATTGCTTGGATGGTAGATTCTCTATCTAGACGTTAACACCTTAAATACAGACTTGTCTTTAAGAAATGTGGATGGCTGTAATTTGGATGGATTCATTCTTACACTGATCACTGAGAATGTTAACTAAGTTTTACCAAAATTAAGATACTTTTCATATTGTGGATGGATATTTGTTTGTAAATTCTGTACTGACAAGATCTTTTTTGCATACATTTGTGTAGACAATGTGATGAGTTGTGATAGTTCAATACATATTGACACAACTTGACTGAATACAATTCCACTCTATTGTGATATCTCAGTTGACTGAGACCATTGGCGAGTCTTTATTCTTGCCTTTTTGTTGTAGTGATTTCTGTTTGAGTCTGGCATTGCGTTGGATTTGCTGTGCAAGGTGCATGGGTGGCTGGATCTGTTCAAGTTTTGGTGATTTGGAGAACTTCATCAGGTTCTGTACTTTATCCAGGATGGATCTGTAACAGATATTTGAAAGTCAAGAGTAAGTTAACATTCAGTCATTATAGCTGAACAGTCTTACAGGGATCAATTACTCATCTAGTTTGTATGCTGCCATCCCTCACATCTAGTTTGTATGCTGCCATCCCTCACATCTAGTTTGTATGCTGCCATCCCTCACATCTAGTTTGTATGCTGCCATCCCTCACATCTAGTTTGTATGCTGCCATCCCTCACATCTAGTTTGTATGCTGCCATCCCTCACATCAAGTTTGTATGCTGCCATCCCTGACATTAGCCAGTCTTGTCAATACTTATTAACCATGCATATTTATTCATTTCATTTTTTTGTTTTGTATTTTTACAGACAAAGAATCATCGCCATTAATGGAATAAAAAATGTATCTCGCACAAAGTTTCTGATGACTGTAAATAAAGTATGGATGTTTTTCAACAACTATTGACTAGCTTTGTACAATGTAAAACGTGTACAATGTAAAACATGTAGTTTTTATCAGTGACAACCATGGGTACATTTCCCTTATGTATGAATAACTAGAAAATGAGAATAGACCCTGTCTGCAACATAATAAAAGGTACTTTGGCCATACCCCTTGTTGTTGTCCACACCAATGCAAAGCTAAGTTTGTACACTGCGCCCTCTATGGCAATACTGATTTATGCTTTCAGGAAGGCACAAATTTACAAAGAGTGGAATTTTCAAACAAAATTAACTGAGATAGCTAAGTTGCCATAATTTTCACCTGTACAATTGAGTTTATACATTTAGAAAGACTATTTTTGTCTCTCTGTTTGGTCAGATTTACTTGAAAAAGTTTATGTTTGAAATGTA
Organism: Ptychodera flava; assembly: GCF_041260155.1. Lineage (NCBI taxonomy): Eukaryota > Metazoa > Hemichordata > Enteropneusta > Ptychoderidae > Ptychodera > Ptychodera flava. The sequence goes on along the minus strand of NC_091946.1, from coordinate 38,901,019 downwards.
CTGCCATGCTAATCAATTCAATCACTGCAGTACAGTGCAGTATTCATGTACATATAGATACAACAATAATAGAGAATTATCACAGAGTTGAAACACTCACTGCACATATGCTCTCATGTCACGGATGAACAAATCATCATCTTCTATTTCTGGTTCTGGAAGATTACTTGGTTTCACCAACTGTGAAGAGATGGACAAAATTTGTAACATTTGATGCTGGATAATATCTTTTGACAGTTGCTGCTGTTTTTCACTCTATTTTTTGCTGGCAAGTCTTGCTGATAAAGTGCATCATGCACATCCATTCCTTAATGCAGTTTTCTCATTAACCTTTTAATAACCATTACAAAGGATATCCCGTATATCAAGACATACCCAGAACACATTTAGGATACTGCCAGAATTTTCCGGCATTCAAGGCCATCAATGAGTTAATTACAAAAGCTCAGTTGCATTCATTGAAAGATGAGATGAATAACTGCATTCTGAATATGTAATGCCTATTTACAGAATGCTTGTATCTGTTTCATTCAGATTTCTGTCACGAAATCTAAATGTTCAATAAACAGAAACATGTGACATGTTTCTGCATCTAACATCAAGATGATTTCATCTTAACTTTCAAATGAAATTGAATGTATGACAACCAAATGACTGTTGGAAAATTTGTAAACACTCTCTGTAACCACATCCTGAAAATTATATCACGATAGATAATGTGTGACTTTGGCAATAAAGTTGCAGACCTAAAATGTGTCATTGTCATGGTAATGAGAACTAAATGCCCTTTTTACCTTGAGTTTGACACCTGTATTGAATCTAGCACTTCTCATGTCACAGTTTATGGACAGATAGATGTGTTCCTGTGACTGGACTCTGACTGCGATGTATTTATTCAATGCAATGCATATTGGCTGGAATGGCGGTGCATGTACATGGGTCAGTAAGTCTCTCCAATTCCATTTCTTCTTCTTGGCACCGCTAGAATCACTGAGTATCCCTCCATATTCCGTCATGTTCAGCCTGCACAAATGGAAATAAAACAGTTACATTGAATTTCAAAAATGAATTTGAAGCAAAAAATTTATTAAAAGCAATGACAGTCAAAATGCTGAGAAGAATACTGGTATTTTGTGAAAATCATGAAATGGAAGATGTAGACTGAGTCCAAACACGCCTTGGTTCAAGTTAGTGAACCCCTTGTAGTCTTGAATGGCTGGAGCATAGACCCTCGAGTTTTTCTCGAGGGTCTATGGCTAGAGTGACGTGTATAATGACTGGAATATAGGGGTGAATTCTAAGAAGTCCCTCACTGCAAGAGATGGGATATGTCACTTTACAGACCCGGTTCATCTACATCTACCATAGACAAAGGTTGATCTGCAGACATTCTGCAGTAGACTTGAAGTAGATCTACAAGGTATATCTCAACAAGAAGTCTATGATGTTAATCTACTGAAAGCTTTTAAACTCACAAAGTTTTCTTCTTAGTAAACAGAAACTGTCACTGGTCATACACATGTACAGCTCTAACAATTTTGTTAAAACAAAGACAAGGACTCATGAACAGAAAAGTAAAACTTCCTTCCTCTACATTTAGTACACGGTAGCTATATTACTGTACTTAAACAGATTCACCAACCTGATTATGCCATTGTTATAATAACAGGTACCCTTGCCATGAGGATCAAAGGTTGCCAACATTGCTGCATTGCTAGAAAGATCATCCAAGACGACGTAGTTATACTGCCCTCTCTTGACAGAACTTATTAATATTGCAAGGTTGCCAGAGGGATAGCTGATAGGATTGTGTCAGGGGAAAAATGATTTGAAATGGTTCGACGAAATAGTAAACAGACCTAGTATGAAAGTGGATGCATCTGTATTTACAAACCAAAATTGTTGACTATATCCAGCTACAACATGTCAGTTTTCTATTTTTATATTCATAAACTTTAACAATAGCTGTAAATTTATCTACTCATAATAAAATCTGAGCAGTAAGTGACGTTTTGATATTAACGAATATATCCAGTGATAGATATAGTCTGATCAGTCAATTTATTGAAAATTGAGTGTGCAAACTGGAGTGTAGTACTGCTTAATTTTGAGTCAAAACATTAAAGGACCAGTAACTATTACTTTGGGGTAATTTTTTCACAACTTTTATTTTATTGTCAAAAAGTTTCTTGTTCTACTCCTCATAGCATGTACAGATATGAATTATTTAGTTTATAAACTCAGACTGTACATGTGTAGACTGTATTGTTATTGACAAGTGAATTCTGGTCTGGATAACTGCGGTGACTGCACTACCAGTGTCATTAATTAGTAATAATTTGCTTTGTTGCCAAGCCAAATAATTAGTGTTTCAACATGCTTCAAGGAATAGAACAAGAACAAGTTGTTACAAAAAAATCCCAAACTTTAAATTTACAGTGAATGACCCTTTGATTTGGATGTTTGCACTTTGTGGACTGATCTGCCCATCACTGATCTGCCCATCACTGATCTGTCCATCACTGATCTGCCCATCACTGATCTGTCCATCACTGATCTGTCCATCACTGATCTCATCCGATCATCATCAGATCTGACCATCACTATCTCATCTGACCATCACAGATCTGATCTGACATCACTGATCTACCAATCATTGATCTGATCTCATCTGACCATCACTGATATGATTTGACCATCACTGCACTGCTGCCCATTAATATTTGCATTTACATTTGGTCAGCTCTGGCTTGATACAAAATTGTCAAAATAATTTCAAATCTTAGTCTCTCATAATATTTGTGTATAATTACTTTGAAGTGAAAGATCAACCTTTTGATAACTGAAGAGTGAAAAGATAGGCCCTTGCAGTAATAACACAGGTTGCATTAAATGAACATATACTGAGTTCAAAGGATACAATACATTGCCTGTACCATCAGCAAAGATGGTCAAAAACTTCCTGCCATCTTCATAATACTTCTGAACCAATGGACGCTCCTGCTTCTTAGACTATAGTGTATTCAAGACAAAATGGAAAAGTATAATGAGGAAACAACATGAAAATTACAAATATTGACCATTGAAAAATTTATAGATGTAAGCAAGCAAATGAATTTATTTGATTCCTCTTTCAGTGTGTTATCCATGGCAAACAGCTGTCAACAGTGTGTTATCCATGGCAAACAGCTGTCAACAGTGTGTTATCCATGGCAAACAGCTGTCAACAGTGTGTTATCCATGGCAAACAGCTGTCAACAGTGTCTTAGTGCTTATTACATCGTAATAGTATCTACATATAGCAGATGAGTGCTAGATTAGGAGGGCACAGTAAGTGAGGCTACCCACAATTCTCCATGATCCGTACACACGGAGATCACTCACTGAACTGGAGCAAATTTCTTCTGTACACAGAACAGCTCGGTCCATATATCAAAATTCTGGGACCATAGTTTTGATAATCATAATTCTCTAATTTCTCACTGTGAATAATGAGAAGATCAACCCCTTTTCCGCAGAGGAGATAGCAATTTTGTAATTTTATCGACATAGATTTTTGACAGCCATACACAATATTTTCAAGGAAACTAAGGGAATAAGTTGCATCTGTGTTTGCGAAAGAAAGGGTATTGATTTTTTTAAAATGTTTGTAACAAAGGAAATTTGCATGTCTGACAGGTGGTATGATGAGACCATCTCAGTTGCTGATAACTTTACCATGACAAGTGTGCAATTTTTAGCACCTCCAAACATCGACTTCTCATTCAATTTACTCCTAAATTTGAAAGATGATCAATAATTTTGGAACATAGTTTTAACCAATAATCCTTAAATTAAATTATTAGTTTCAAATTGTTCAGAAACTGATAAAATTGAAGAAGCCTTTAGCAAATAATGTCAGAGCACACAAATCAAATGGAATTGTGGGTAGCCTCACTTACTGTGGAGGGTTGATTGTCAAATTGCTGCAGTTCAAATCACAGCGTAAGTGGCTGTTGACCGTGATAAATACGTTTTTCAGACATAGCATGAAGATTCCAATGACATGAGAGAAGGAGGCTTTGGTATATCCAGTGCTTTGTGAAGCAGAGTACCCTAAACTAATGCATATAGATGATGAAGAATGTACGTATGCAGGGCTGGTCATTAAGTTACCCATCAAGTAAACTACAGGACATCTAGTTGTATCTTCCAGGTTAATTGACAGACAAAATATTGAATTTCTTCAACTCTGATAGAAATAATAAGAATGTAATCTAGAAATACTCTGATGACAAAAACTCACCCTGACACTGAATGCTGGTGGTAGTGGTTCTGGTTCAAACACCTCTGGAGCAGCAATCTCCTCAAAGAGTGGTGATGGCGGTCGAAGTGTCCAACCTTCATCACGGCATTTTTGTGAAGAGTAGGCGTAGTTAATAGTCTTCATTTGGCGTGCAACTGTAGGAAGACGACAGATATTAACATCATAGTATACATAGCTAAATTCTAACACTGTGAAATGAAATTCTGCATCAAACATACAGTGAATTTTTTTTGACAATGGTTGTGTAAAATGTGTATATAGAAAATTAAAAGTTGTTTTGTCATTGTAAATTACTGTTTCAAATAGATTTTCTAAAATCTGACAATAATATCCTAAAAGTGTAAAAAAACCTGTACTGGTATGAGTTGCTAAATCTACAATGTGCATATGTGTGTCAACTAATGTCACAATATTTTACATAATATATGTGTGTTAGGGTTGTTAGTTGCAATCGACAGCAACGAAAAGCAGATAACCGAAAGATATTAACATCCGCCCAGTTTTTTTTCATGAACCGCACCGCTATGCTCATTGCTAGTATGTACTTTAGTCTACCATACATACCTGTTATCTTAAGGGATAATATCTTGTCATTGAAAATAAAAATTCTATGAAAATATTAAACTAATGTCTAGCAGAAAAATAAAATGATTGCAAATGAAGTGGTTTATATTTTTGCTATTATTACTATTATTATTATCATTCATTATTGCTAAAAGTATCTATATGTTGTAAGCATTTATCCTTTTCATAGCAATGAGCATTGTGCTTGCTTTGATTTCATAATACATACATAACGATGAAGGCTCTGGGAAGATGTCAACTTTCGCTATCAACTTTTGTTGCAGCCGAGACATTGCTGCCTCTGTGACTTCAAGGGAAATGTCCCATTTGTTGGACAGTCTATTGAGGCCCTTATCAGTGGACAAACTGGCAGTCGTGCTGCCGCGCTTGCTGCGACTTGTAGAAAGTCCATCAACAAGCCGGGCACGTTCTCGGACACTGGCTGGCTTTTTGGTCTCCTCTTGTCCTGTGTCTTTACGACGTAGCGACCTAGAACTTTGATTGATCGCTTGTGACCTTGAACTTTGACTGATTGCTTGTGACCTTGAACTTTCACCGATCACTTGTGACCTTGCACTTTGACTGATCACTGGTGACCTATCACTGTTACTGATCATTGGTGAACTTTCCCCGACTCCCTTAGGTTTTTTAAACTCAGAGAGTTTATCTCGTTTTGATGATGTCCCAGCTGAAATGAACATGGTATGTACAGAGAGAGATAGAAAGAGACAGAAAAAAGAAATGTGGAACATATATATGTAGGGTTACAGCATGCATGACAGATGACAGTGAAATACACAAATATTTATCCCAGAGAGAGATAGAGACAAACAAGTGTTCATGGAATTTGGATGAAAAATGAACTTTAAATGAGTTTCAAAAATTTACATTAGGAAATCACTGCATATTTTTATTTGTAGTTTTAAAGAAAGTTTTTGTTTTGTAATTTGAAACATGACACTATCATTTGTTGCAATATTATGAAATCATTGAAAGTAATGACACATTTATAGGTAGAATCTTTAAATTCAGACTGCATAAACAATCTAAACATATGAAGAATGAACACCCCCATGTGCCTAGGGAAATATACTCAGGCCATTGGAATTAGCAAGATTTTTTTAAGTTTCGATGGACTGGATCATTCCATTGTTGGAAGGGGAGGCATCAGGTGTATATAATGGACTGTAAATTATGATTTGTGATAAATCTACAATGGTTTAATTCTACATGAAACTGAACGGACACCTTATTTGTCTCTTCTCTTTGCTGAAGTCTTGAATTGCTATACCAGCACTGAGCACACACACACACCTGAATATTAGGTTTTGAATATTCAAATTATGAATACTTTGGAGAAGCTGATTCACACAAAACACCTCATTCAGGGTCGGATTGGAATGTTTTTTCTTTGGTCTTTAGATGGTAAAATGTTTTCATTTTTGTCATTTCAAATTTTTCTGAATTAATAATGATGTAGGATTATTTGTGAAAGACAATCATGTGTATTTTGTCTGACAATTGAAATCTGGTGATGTAAAGTTTGTGAGAAAAAGTTCAGAAAAATCAAGGAAGCTGTTATTTCAAATCCAAAATTCTGCCAACATGATTTTATCTCAAATTTCAGTATACTCTGATCAATTATAATTAATTTGACCCACTGCCATTCATTTCACACACAAAAATGGATTACTTGATTTTATTACTAAAGAATAACAAAGTGGTTTCTTAAACAGTTTAAAAAGATTACTTTTTTGCTTGGTAAACAAACATTACCGGTACCTCTCATGCAGTTACAAATTTCTTCAGTATCAGTATTAAAATGATTAGAAATCAACAAAATGAAAATTATCCAACAATAAAGTTATATAATCATAAACACTAGAGTTGTTTTGTAGGAATCAGCTGTGGTAAATTAGTTCACACATGATACAAAGGTATGACACTTTGCTATTGGAGACAATTTTGAGAAAACAAAATGAATGAAATTGGAAATGTCACTTATGTATATGATGACATCATCTGTTTCTATGACTACAGGATGTAGATAAGAAAATAACAATGAAATTTAAAAATGTACATGTACCAGTACTGTTTTTCAAACACAACTCTTAATTTGGTAAAATCTCCTATCATCATATTTTCAAATCAACAAATGTTCATCAAGCTATTGTGACTTCCTATTTTAAACAAACTTTTAGCATTCTAAATGTAAAACTTGATGAGACTTATGCTTAGTTTTTCAACACAGGACAGTATTTGTCAAAATGAGCTGTGAATGTAAATCTATGTCACACTAACTTTTTTGTGTCATATTTTTATCATTACTCATTTTAAAATTGATTATTACTGAAATTTATTTGTCTGTACATCTAATCAAGATATTTTAGCTCAATTTTCTCATATATGAATATTTTATGTATACATCAATGAGAATTGGATGAGTTTTAAGATAATTACAATAAATAGTATGTGAATGCATTGTCTTGTTAAGATAAAACAAAACATAACTTGTAGAGTCTATGACAAATAAGTGCATAACATTGTCATTGAGGAATGTATTTAGGTGTCATTGTGCTCAAATGACAGTGAAATGTGTGTGTCTGCCCTCTGTGTCAGATCACCAGAATGGTCTTGTGGTATGGTCTACTTGCTAATATTGATACAGTGATCCTCCTACACACAATGGAATATACCACTGTGGTAAAGCATTGAGTCAGAACACCACAACAATATCTTAGAACTGGCATTGTTCAGTGCCTTCAGAATGGACCGTACCACAGGAAGGAAGGGGTGCACAGTTTAAGGGGAAAATGTTCATAAGCTGGTGAAAACAGATAGAGGGAACTGGAAAGTGATGGGACCATTTATTGTGAAAACAAAAATCAAATTGAATGTTTGAACGGTCACACTCTTATTCTCTAGAAAATAAAAAGGGAGTGTAGACTACAGCTTGCTATCCTAGGAATATTATAAAGACATTGGCTGTTGCAGTGTCATCTTTGATAACTGATAGAAAAACCTTCATTAGGCAGCCATGGACAATATAAAGGTGTATACTTAAAGCTCCATAAGCTGTATCTGTATCTTTTGGCTATTTTTTCAGAACTTTTGTTTTGTGGTTTCCCTACACTTTGTGCATTGAATCCCTACACTGTAATTTAATGCCAAGTATTTAGCATATCAACACAACCTATATGAGTATAATCTCCATGGTTATTGTTGAAAACTGTATTCAAGTCCGGACTAGAATTCATTTGTAAACAATAAACACATACAAGCTGTACTAACAAAAAGAATAATCAAAATTTCAGCATGACAAACGGATCAGGGTCAGACACGGTAGTTGATATACAGGAGCAGAACACTGAAAAACTTGCACACAAGTTACAGCTTATGTCCCTTTAATAATGGTACAGACATTCATTTAAATTGTGAAGCTTCTATTTCAATTCAGTGCAATGTGTGTACCAACTTCTCAAAATGGTATCTTGTGTGGGGAGAAGGGTGGGTGGGGGAGGTAGGGGGATCCAATATAAATAACTTTATTGAAGGGAGGTAGGGGGATCCAAGATAAATAACTTTATTGAAGGGCTATATGGGTGTGGACACATGTCTCAAGTGCATATATTATGTTATCGTGTTAGTCAGTGCATGTTTCTCAAAATCTACAGTAATACCATACATCTTGTAGCACACACTGATAAGGATTGTGAATTCTTCATACTCTATGATGATCCAGGGTTAGAAGCTGACATGCAATGCAATGACTATGAAACACTGAAAATAAACTTTTAATGACGATGGCTGCTGCTATGGCAACAATGGAATCAGACAGACAGACTTGATACATGCATTGAGTTCTAATTCAAGTTTCATTCAACTTAAAGTTTTCTGTTTTCATTCTTTGGAATCAGGGCTATTTTTAAGATCTTTCTTTGTAAAGTAACCGATGTACTTTTGCAAAAGATATAGAAAGACTGTCTTATCAGGGTGCATTCTTGAAAGAGATATCCGAGTAACCCAGCAACAATATCCAGCCAATGAAAACACTTTCAGACATAAGCAGAGGTCAAAGTTCAACAATACAAAAGTTGGAATTTCAAGTAGAGGCTTTATTCTACTACTGTATCTTCAAGTTTTGATTTCTAGCATTTCTAATTCCACTTGTCACTGAACCATTTCTCTGATCACTTTGGCCTTCTAATGTTTCTTATACACATACACACAGGTACATTTTTATTTGATCAACCAGCGTAACCCACAAGATATTTTCCTTGATGTATATTTAAACTTCAAAATGGCTGTCAACAGCATGGATAAACCATTCAATTCCTCTTTTCTGAATCAAATTTGATTTGACAATGGTGCAGATACAATGACTTTAAAAAGGACATTTCTGTGGGAAGATTGGGAAAGGAACCTTGAATCAAAGTTCAAACATCAACTTGTGACTCTCTGAGTAAATCATGATGAACTATAAACAAAATAAATATATGTATATTATCCTTAGACATTATTGTATTACTAAATCTATGAAATCTATCACTAGAAAGTGCATATGATACAGTGAGTACCTAAAACAACTACTCTTTATAACTGGACTGGATTTGCAAAAGCAGGGTCAGAAATATCACTTTGTTGTTCATAGGGTCAAAGGTGAACTGCGAGATGACAGTTTAGCAATCAAACCTTCAAAGTCTTCAGCAATCACTCCGCTGTAGTCTGCCCGCATGAACATTATCGGAGCTGATTTGCATAATGACATAATCAGTGAAAAAAAGAATAAAAATTGAACAGGAAAGGAAAAATGAAATATTCTGTTATATTTGGAATGAGTTCTTACACCTGAAATAACTCAGAATGAAAGTCAAAGAAAAATCTGGAAAGTTGCCAAGCAAGGTTACGCTACCTTTTCAAAGATGTGATCTTCCATGCAAAGTTGTGGCACCTAACAATACAGAGGTGTCCCTATGCTCATGGTAAGAGTGGCTAGATTCAAGTATCATACTAAAGAACAGAAAAACTAGGGGGCACATTCCTAGAGACTAAAGCCAGGGGGTTCACTCCTAGAAAATGAAACCAGGGGGTACACTCCTCAAAACTGAAACCATTGAGAACACTCCTAAACACTGAAACCACGACAGTACATTCCAAAAGGCTAGCATGAGTGGCTTGGTTCCATGCACTCTACTCTTGTCTCATGCTTTATCACCATAACAACATGGCCTTTTTGACAGGACAGTAGGTAATCCCTATATCTAGTGATATCTAGTGAAAGCAGCTATTTACATGCTTGTGTCATTTGGACAATGGATAAAAAATTATGGGTGACAATGTCAAGAAGATGCATCTGAAATGAAAACAAAAGACAATTTTCATGCTGAATAGAGAGCTGACCATCATTCTCCATGCCTATTTGAAATTTGCATGCCATTCCATATTTGGTATACTCACAGGCATAGAAGTTAGCCTGATTGGCTCCAGCTGCTCGTTGCCTTGCCATCTCCCTCTCTCTCATTCGCTGGGCAGCACGTTCCTTGGCTGCTCGCCTTGCCTGTTTGCTGCCATACGGTGGATGTGGGGCAATGTCAATTTTCTCATCCACTGGGTACGACCCTTCTGGTCCATTTCTGATGGTGTACTCTGCAAATTGGTGGTAGTCTTCGCAACAATACAGCTGACAGTGAAAAGATGTAAACATGTTGTGTTGAACTACCAATAAAAATGTATTAAAAGCATATAACTACACTGTTGCATGCTGAATACTTCCATACCAGCATCTGTACTTTCTTACTTTGAAAGTTGATATCATTTCTCTCAAACTATGAATATCAATAGACAAAACATATATTACACAAATTACTTCAAGTAGATATCTGTTCTTTAAGTGTCATGCATCTAGCAATCGTATACCGTATATGTGTATCTATCTATCTATGTATGTATCTACGTATCTCTCTCTCTCTCTCTCTCTCTCTCTCTCTCTCTCTTTCTCTATAAGTCAAATAGTAGTATAGTATTTCTGCTGATACAAAAAACCTTACAGCAAAATTTAACAATGATATATAATGTAATAAATTGTAAATTAAATGCAAATAATACTGCTATCATCCTCTTTCAAGTTCTACCATCAAATTAAAACAAAAATGAAAAAAGTGAGGGCTGTTGATCACATTTTAACATTCCTTGTAGGAAAGGCCAGTATTTCTGGGTTTCAAATATTTCAGTTAAATATTTATATATCGATCTCCCTTGTCCTGCTAAAGCTGAAATCATGAATTTTGAAAATGTGCAGTGCAAGTCAGTAAATTATAGGAAGTAACCACTGCTATTGTCAATGTTAACTTAAGCTCTCTTTATCACATTTATTTAGAAAAATTAGTATGTTTGATTAATTTCCAACCATAGGAAAACTTTAACCGATTCAGGGGACCTTGTTGTAGCCCTCTGGTCTCATTGGACAAAAGTATGTCACATGATCGATATGCTTTTTGCATAAATGACTCCCTAGCATAGAGTATCAGGTGGGAAACTTTCTATGTTAACCTTTTCAGACCAAACTTTGATACAATATTCAAAGCCTTTTTAGGCATTTTGTCAGAATTTTAGTCCTGACAGGGATTCAGGGACAAAAGAAGCTTACAAAAGTAAATTGTTTATGCTGTCTCAGGATGACAAGAATCATCTTTGGCCATTTTTATCTTTCAGTGAAAGGGTACTATGGTAACCTGTTTGCAGAAATCAACTAAATGTAATTCTGGTGCATACCAATAGAAAACACTGTAATGTTTTTACAAATATACCTCATAGAACTCTTCATATTCGCTGCAGCAGAACAACTACAGAGAACCGTCATGACGATGATGATGTCACAGTGGTTGTCATGGTGATCAAGGAACGATAGACAGGTTATGTCACAACAGATATAAACGTTATTAATGATGGTTCGGAAAGAATACTTTCTTTCTTCACGACAACAAAGGAAAACAAGAGGGTTACATCATGCAAAGGTGAAAGGTCAGGAATATGCAGAATCTAGGTTGTGAAAATTCCATGCATAAAAGATTATCTACATGTAAGAAAAAGGGATACAACATTTACTAGGAAGGAATCTACATGCAACAAGATAGATTTAATATGCGAAAGGTAAGATACATGTATGTCGACTTCTTATCACAATGGTTCTACAGGTCTGAATGTACTGCAATGTTCCAATTCAAGTGTGTGTGTGTGTGTTTGTGTGTGTGTGCGCGCGTGTGTATGTACATAATAATAATATAATAATAATAATAATAATATTATTATTATTATTATTATTATTATTGTATGTATATATGTATGTATGTATGTATGCATGCATGCAAAAAAGTGCATCTGTAGAATGTATTTTTCTCTAAGCAATACATGTTATTTTGTGTTTTATGATATGCATGTTGAAAGTGAGTATATGTGTATTACAAATACTCAATTGTGTTTAAGTGAGAATAAATGACATATGAATGTACATGAGTGAATTAATGAATGTTTACATAGGTAATGGTATTTTGATATATCTATGTAGAGCATCAAATGTTTGTATGCTTGTATCCATCAGAGTTCAAATGGGCATTGCTTTTATATTCAAAGATTCTACCAGCTTTAATATTGTATTGTTGCATGCAGTGCATCTACCAGTAATTGTTTGTTAACGCCACTTACAAAATCGCAAAACTTTATAACAAAGTCAAAATAACCACATGCATATGTTTTGTTAGTAACAAGCTGTAACAAGCAGTTTGAAGAAATAGGAGAAATAGACACACATTAAAAACACAGAGTGGAAAAATATCTTGTAACCACCAATGAAAGACATGCACCATCATACTACAATATGCAAACATCAAATTTTGTTCCTATGTGTTGTCTCAAAAATCATTAATGTATGGTTTGTCATGAATTTATAAAATTGGTTATAAATCAGTGAACTTTAGTGACAAAGCTATATACTTTAATGGGGCTGTTTGGGAATTAATTTTGATGAAATTACATTTTGTAATGTGCACACATTATTTACAATAATGATAAGGTATAATATCTGGAGATTATGTTGACAATATTCTTAGCAAATTTACAGCATTTAGTGATGTTTTTGTGGTATAGGGAAAGCTGCTGTTGACTCTATGGGGATTGTTTTACCAAGATACCTTCTAATTGCTGGGATGAATTTACTGGGAGCTTTAGGATATTTATTATTGTCGCAATGAATGAACAGTGAAAATGGTTACCCTGAGACCAAGCAACACCTTTTTTGTTTACAGGGCAGTTTTCAGTTTATATTCAGTCCAGGAGAGAACCTGGTTCACTGTAACAGGAATTCAGTATTGCTTTTATAGAGGTATATTTACATCATGTGAACTGGTGAAGGTGGAGTTGTTGAACCTGTGTCCTCCCCTTCACCTCCCTGTAATATGGCCAATGTGAACTTGGAAAAACAATTGGAAAATCACATTGAACATTCACAGGGATCTGGAAGAGGAGGGGTTATCAAAGTGAGGATCTTTGGCGGGTGGGGTGGGGGGCTTATCGGATCGAGGAAATTATGCTGGTGAGAGTTTTTAATTGAATAGCTCAATGATCACCATGGAGATATGCAAATATAAACCATTACTATATGGCGTGATGTAACTTGCATTGGGTAAGTGAAACTGAATTGGGTGGATACCAATGTGTTTTGAGTTCTTGTGCCCATCCACATACATAGATACCATCCCAGAATAGCATGGAAATGTCACTTGTTGTTAAGTTTGTGACTTTCAAGGAAGACTTATCATGAAAATGGCAGGTGTAATTTTTTATGGAATAGTACATTCTTGAAGAACATGAACTTGTTGCAACTGCCGTTCCTGTGCATTCTGGGATAGCACAATGCATTGATCCGTGCTATGGGAAATATTGGATGGGAATGATGCCGCGTCATTTAATTCTTCAACCCCCATTTACTTGTACATGGATTCAACCACACGATGCAAAACAAACAGTGTGCCAATGGAAGCACAGGGGTGAAATGGATGACTTACAGCAATTATTTAAGGAACAAAGTCAGCCATTTTTCATGAATTTTGTTTGGTGCAAGATACTACTTATATTGTTTGACATGTTGAAAGATACTGAATAAATGGGTGACCATGCATATATTCGACCCCTGTTTTATACAAATTAAATGAAACCATGGCGAAAATGAATTAATTGTCATGACCATTAATTAATTCATTTTTGCAATGGTTTCATGTATCGTGTCTAATACTGGGGTTGAATATAAACATAGTCACCCATTCATTCAGTATCTTTCAATATGTCAAACAATATTAACCCTTTCACCACCATGGTTTGTCCCAAATCCATTGTTTTCTATGGTAAAGTTGGACCTGTATACAGGGAACTGGGGGTGAAAGGGTTAAAGTAGTATCTTGTGTCAAACAAAATTCATGAAAATGGTCGACTTTGTCCCTTTAATGAGGTGTAGGGTTCAAGTTTAGGTGCAACATAAGGTAGTCTTTGATGTATTTGTTTATGTGTTGAATTCATTTGTTTTACTTTGTTTGCATGTATTTTTACCATACTTGTTTATATTATGATATCAACAGGTGGTTGATATCACTCAGTATGCTAAACCCCTCCATAGAAGTGGAACAGTCCAACCAATCACAAAAAAATAAATTTAAAAATTTCAAGTAAACTGAAATAGTATGAGGATCATCCATGCACATGACTCTCTGCATGCAGCAGGCAATTCCATTCAAGTTTTAATCAAATCAATGAAACTTGTCATATCACACAAAAAACAACCCTTACAGTACTCTAAATGCTGTTTTGATACTTGATTTTCTTTCCTGGTTTTTCTTTTTTTTCTATTTCAATTCTGTATTCATACATTTTTATGAAAGACTGTGACATTTTTTACAAATGCTTGTTTTTGATAATGTGCATATACTTTTGGTTAAATACACATGCATGTTTTGGTTACATACAAACCAGTTAGACTGGTAACTAAGATAACAGTTATACTTTACAACCATTCAACAGTATCTTAGGAACACCATTTCAGTGATCAATTCTTATTGACATTGCTGAATGCATGAAGGTCAGGATTGTTGTAATAAATTAGATCACCATTGTGAATCACCATTGTGATCAATGAAATGTCAATTAGGCATTCACTTCCAGAAACTAATTAAGTAAATTTAACAAACAAGTATAAAAAGAGAACGAAATGAAGACATCTTCGTTTTGTGATTCTTCATTTTGAATTTAGAACTCATTCAGAATCTGATTATTTATGTAAGGGATTGTTTTTTGTGTAAGTCTGTACAACATAACATACAATTGATCTTACCCTACATGTACACTGCTTACTTACCTGGCTTGAAGGATATCTCTGTTGCATTTCCAGAGTAGGGAATGGTTTTATTGGCTGTTGGCAGAACTCACAAGTTCCACTCCAAATTCCTCCTTCAGGAAGCCCTCCACCCGGTTTGGCATCAGGTTCCTATAAAAAAATGCCAAACAAATTTCTGAAAAGAAACTCGAGCAATTTACACCTTAAAAATGGGCAAATTGTTGATGTGCAGTATTATTACCTGCATCTTTTATCCATCAACATTTTTTTTGTGTGTGATTCTTGTTAAAAATTCCATGTGTATGTGTGTATGTATGTATATGTATGTATGTACACTTTACAGAATGAAAAAAGCAAAACTCTTTAAAAAACAACACCTTCTTCTCATCGTTTTGCTACTGATTTGATTGGCAGCTGGATGTACACGGAATTGTTTATTTCATCTCATGTTTGTAAGTTACTGACTTGTGCATACACCCAACACAATCACTTCACATGCACATAGTCTTCACTGTATGACTGCTGGTGTATCGCAGGCACTATACGTTGCCTACAAATGTAAATTTGGCTTTACGTTCCAGCAAGGTGAACTCAAATTAGCTGTATGGTTATCAAAGCATATTATAAACTAATCACGAAGTTTTGATGAAGGAAGAAAATTCCTTTTCTACACACATTGGAAATGGTAATTGAGATTCGTAAGAATTGAAGATAAAATAAACATTAATTTGAGTTTGAAATCTGAGTCTAGCTCACCTTGTATTCTATCTGTGGTTGCTCCGACTCTCTCTGATATTGTAGAATGGTTGGTGGTCCAACTCCTGGCATCAAATCACTCAGATCATCCTCACGTTCCTTTCCCTGATCCTCCTCAAAATCAGACGACTACAAATACACAAAGGGATAAAATGAGCACTGAAATACATGTCTTTGCAATAAACACATACTGTGTACATTTCTCATGTATGTTGGAGTCTTAACATTGAGCCTTCCAATATCTTATGTACAGCTCATCAGAGTTAATTCAAAACTTGCCAATTTCTTTACGACAGGGGAAATACGCCGAATGCTAACAGATCACATCATCAATTGCAATAACAGGTCATAAATGTCAAGTTTTGCATGGTTCTTGCAAATGATGTCATCAATAGTTAAACACATTAACATCACTGCAATGTTACAGCTTTCAACTATAGAAATATCACTGACTGTTCTACATTTCTTCAACATGTCAATATATTCTAATTATTTGCTTGATAAGCAGTTTTCCCCAGGATCTGGTGTTCTTGGTTGATATGCCATGGAATGACATATGCTATGGAAGAACATGAATTAAATTACACTGATGAAACAAATAACGAAGGCCCTTCCCACTGATCTTCAATTGCCGTACCCTGATAGACTGTGAACAGTCCATCCAAACTGTAGTCACAATGACACAAACATTATTCTGATGCAACAAATGACGAAGACCCTTCCAAATGATTTTGAATTGCCATACACTGAAAGACTGCAGACAGATTATTCAAACTGTAGTCATAATTAAACAACTCGCATAGACTCTGGAAAGTCCATTCAAACACACTCACAGTGACACAACTGACTGACGATAGTCTAGTCCCCTGAGAGCCTCACTATGAATATTTGGATAATTATCATGAGTCAATAGCCTGGAGTAATAACAATGTATCATGGATTATATAAACAGACCTTGGTACCGCTATTATGAAATTAATTCAAGTGAAACTTTCAACGATAACTAAATTTGCATGAATGATTAATTCATGAAAATGAATGTCATCCATTGTGGTACAGTTTATATGGTTTTCATCCTTCATTTCTCTTTATTCCTCAGGGGAGGATAATATATCATCCGTTTTTATTGATTAATAACGGAACTGAACATTGTTATTGTCCAACTATCTTCTGTATTATACAAACATATTGTAATTAATATGTCATTTGCAGGATTAAAATTCAGGAAATTACACATGATAAATAAAATACATAATTTTGGAATATTAGCATCTTAGTGAAAGCATAACAAAACAGTAGATTGAAAACATTAGTTCATATTTCTGAGATCTATTCTCTGGGATAATATACACTACAACTGGAATAAAATGTTGCTCGATTTAACCGGTTACCAAGGCGACTGACATCGATTCCTTTACTAATGCGTTGTGATAAATTTCATTGCAATGTAATTCTAATGATGTGACATTACATGATGTCTGCCATGCAACACAACTTGACTGACAATGCAGTGTAAAACTGATTACTCAGTCTGCAAATGCTAAGGAATAAAATCTGAAATGATGGAAACTAACTAGAAGATCATGTCATCAACACAATGCCACCATGGTGATGAGTCATTTCAGACAGCCAGAGTAGAGTTCATTTGAAAGGAGTATGTGTGTGTTTGTTGCTAGGCTATCTGTGTGTTTGTTGCTAGGCTATCTGTGTCTTTGTTGCTGAGACACAAAAAAACAACTATTCAATAAACTGTGCAGTCTTATTCTTGGTGCACTTTTCTGAATTTGATTACATCTTTTGATTATATGTTTACAACCTTTCAACTGTTCTACATAGAGATCCAAATCATTCTCATTGAGGGTTACACGCAGCTGTCTGAAATTGAGTAGAGAAGTAACAACACACTTACATCAGATTCTGAGCTTAATTCTAGAGGAGGAATACCGTCCTCTCCAAAGTCAAAGAATTCTTTCTTTCTAGCAGAGTATTTTGTACTGCTACCCTTGGCAGATTTACTAGACACTCCTGTCGTACCAGACAGCGTTGATTCACCGTCAGAATCTGAAATTTGACTGGATGACAGTGAAGGATGTTTCTTCCGTCTTTTCTTTTTAGAAAGTCCACTGCCCTCTGGTGGTCGCTGTTTCTTCTCTTGCTTCTCCATAGTATCTGAAAAAAGGTAAACAAATAACAAAAGTAAATACTAACTCCAAGCTATTGACTTCAACTTAATAAAAGCCAATGTACTACTTCTAAAATGACACATGAAAAAATCAATTCAAACAAATTTAATCAAGAAACCACACCCAGCAATTGTATACAACAAGATTCTGACCAGTTAACAACATATATGCACGAGTGATAGTGAGTGCATATGTCATGAACTGGTCCAAACCAAGTGGTATACCGGTTGTTGAGGTGATTTATTGCAATAATATTATGACAATGTATTGATCTTCTACTTGAAATGTCAAAAAATGAATTTTTCTCTGTCTTATAGTTTGTGTGCTTGTTCAAACCACACTGTCACATCTCAACCAATCAGATTCACTGTATTCACGCCATCAACATAAAGCCATCATGGTGATAACCCGGAGGGTACATTGTATACATTTTGTGTGTGTGTGTGTGTGTGTATTTATATATATATATATATATATATATATATATATATATATATATATATATATATATATATATATATATATAACTCAAAATGTTACAGAAAAAATGGCTACTCTTTCATCAAAATGTGCAGTTGTGTCATCAGCAATACTCCATAATATGTCCAGAAAATAACATTCAAAATGTACATGTACAAAAATAATCATCTTGAACAGGAAGTCTAGTAATCAATTTAATGGGAATTCACATCCTTCACTGATATTAACTTTTCATAAATTCAAAAATTTCAGTTGAAATTGTTAAATATTGACAGCTTCAGACACAATGTTTTATCTTATTTTTGTTTTATCAACCAACCTTTACTTTACACCGTCTGTATAAAATTTTATCTATTTATTACATTTTATCTTCAAATGCAAGAATTCTGAGTTGATATTTTTGTAATTCTAAAAGGATATGAGGAAGCTAAACAGCATATAATTCAGATCAGTTCATGAATGAAACACATCAATAAAATTTTTGAAAAGCTAAGATGACAGGTTCCATTCAAATCACGGAATTCAAATAATTGAATCACTGATGGTAACACAAAGGAAATGTAATGAAAGCACTTCATAGCAACTGTTGCTATAGGAACCATGAATTATGGTGATAAAACTGATTACACAATTTATGTGGTCTTAATGTACGCCATTGTACTAGGCATATATGTGAATTTTGTCATTTTGTCAAGAAAACTGAAATTGTAATATCACCGTGTATTTCACAGTGACTGTAGTACCTTTTTTTTTTGCTGTCATTTATTTTTCAACTGAATGTTAACTCTAGTTCATCAGGATGTATTCAGAAACAGAGACAGGGTTTGCAAGGATAAATCATGAATTCTAAGGAAATAATCCAAATTAGATTACCTTTGTTGGTAGGTTTCATTGCTTCTAATTCATCAATTTTACCGGCTAACCTCACACTATCCAACCAACTCCACTCAGTCTCTGTACCAATGGATACTGCTACCATCTCTGCTCCATCAGCAGTGCGGATTTTTTTCACTTCTCTTGTTGCTACCGTCTTTGATAAAGGTTCTTTCTTTGACGAAGCTTTGCTTGATGGTCTACATTAGAAATACATTGAAACAAATCATGCTTTTATTAATGGATAATAAGTTACATTAAAAAATTGTCCCTCAACAAATGATTATTGTGGAAGAACTGTAAATAACAATAAATAATTTTTGGCAAAACTGTAGATCATTATTTACAGATAAAAGTTGTTTACAAAAGTAACACAAAAATGTTGTTTTGCTTTATGTATGGAACTCAACTGAATGATTCAGCCCTGTGCAGCACCTTGGCATTCTACACCCTCTGACGTATGGTCCGAGGTAGCGGAGCACTTGCCTACGACTGAATCTTTGAGTCTCACATGGAATTTGTATATATCCCATTATTGATCACTCAGTCTGAGACATATGCATTGCCAACAGAAGAGAGAGAAATATCATTGATATATATATAATATTATTATATATATATATATATATATATATATATATATATATATTATATATATATATATATATATATATATATATATATATATGTTATGATATATTAATTTTATGTTGAATTAACTGGAATTTAATATTCATTTTTCAAATATGATTCAATACTATATTCTTTACCTAGTCTATTTTTTGTCAAAAATTATGCAGAATACTCTCAAGGATAGAATGCAATCTACGTCTGCAGCTTACATCAATCACAATAAAATCTTAAAAACGATGTCCCTAAAGAGGACTCAAAAATTTCTGCAGGAATCGTACATGAAGGATTGAGGAGTTTGAACTTCAACTAGATTTCCACATTATGCAGCAAACAATTTAACATGCAAAATTGCTGCACTGTCATTGGATGATAAAAAGTCTAAAATTTCTGCAAGTGTGCTAACGGGACTATGGATATTTAAAACATGTGCACGGTAAACGCAACATTTGCCTTTAGGGGAGAGGGGGTTTGGGTGTATTTTGATTACTGTGCGCAAATCGCACTACATATTTTCATATTGCAACATCTCGCTACATGTTTTTACACCAGCATTCTTTTGACATATGTGTGGTTTAGTACAAGAGTAAAATAACGTATCAATAATTTTGGATACACTCTTTCAATTCATTCTATTGGTTGCGTCATTGTTGAGTTGGCACTCAACAAAGATTGATTTTAGAGGTAGTATGGGGGGGGGGGGGAGTTGCTCGTGTATGCGTGATTTCACAGCAACATAATGCCGATAGTTGGTATGCTGATATAGAATAAGGTTTGGATGGATTTTCACACTCCCACACTTTCATTTAGGGCAAGGGGAGGGGGAGGGGGGTTGAGACTAAATACAATTACTGTGCGCATGGTCTAATTATTCCACGGCCCCTAACTCAGGGGCTTCATAAAAATGAATTTTGAAATATGTAAAATGCATGTATACTCTTACCTTTCTGTGTTTTCACTGAAGGTGACAGTCTTTTTGGAAGAGCTGCTATCGGTAGTTTTATTGGACTTAGCTGACACATTGGATAAGTTGCTAGCTTCACGTTCAAAGTCATAACCTGGGGGAAGTTCTCTCTTGAATTGCATTATCCTTGGATGACCTAATATAATAGGGACAATAAAACAATCTTCAACGGGGTGATCAACGTGTGAGGGCGTTTTTCATATCATGATTTCGATTTTAAAACGCAGCCTTTCTGTACATACATGCACTGTGACAGAGTGTGACAATTATCTGACCTGCCTCTATATAATGTTAATCAATGCTTGCAAATATTGTAGAACCCTCGACTGCCAGGACTTTCACTAGAAAATGATGTATTTGTGGAGTGACCATAATTTGGAGAAATGGTGGTGCACACCGTACGATGAAAGATTCTGTGAGTGTGAACGAAAAAAAAGATAATGATAATCAACAAATACAAATTACTTACTACTTGAAACTTTCATACTGCTGGCGGTTTCTCCAGTCACCCCACTTTCAGTATCTAAGGATCTGATCGTTGTGCTGTCGAAATTATCAGACTCCCCACCACTTTGGCCGATTGGGGGCAAAGGTTCCGATCCAGGCAACTGACTTCCTGGATGCGAAGTGGCATTTCCATGTTCGTTCTGGGTCAACGACGATACCTCTGACACAACATCTGCTGATGCACGGCCTGTTTTGACAGGAGGTAGCTGCGGGGAAGACGACCGTGATCCAGCTTCTTGTTTTTGACGGCTTCCTCGGCCGCTGCTGAATTTAGACGGCGACCAGTGACCATCTCCCCTCTCTGTCGCCTCTTCCAAAGCTTTCACATTTTCAATGGTCAAGCTGGACGAGGAGCGTTCAATTGGGTTTGTACTTGGTTCTGGGATATCTCCCACGTCGGCACCGTCTCGACGATTAAGTTCTACGGACACGGAGTCGATTTGTTCGTCTTGGTCTACGTCATTGTCGTCGGAAGGGACAACGCCTTCTCCTTCGTCCGGAACATCTTTCTCTGAAGTCTCATCAACGTTCTTGGCTTCGGTGTCACTGGCCTCACTCATACTTCATTGACTGATGTTACGTTTGTCCTGCCAGCTGGTGTCCCTCGCCTCCCTCTAAAATGTATCTTTGAAAATCTAACATACAATGAAGGGATTCCAGCACGTACGATGGATGGACGGACGTAAAGACAATCCTTTTAAAGAAAAAAGAAAATTCAATTGGTAGTAATTATTCCCGGAAAATTCAATTCGTAGTAATTATTCCCGGAGTAACACTACTACCGCCAATAATCGTCTGCGGGCCAAACTGAACTTTAGCATGGAGGTAGTCTCATGCCTTTAGGAATCATTATGATTTGTATTCACCGTCTTTGCGGTACAGAAAAATAATTGTTCATCGCGTGAAAGGTCGAAAATAAACAAATTAATGATTACATTGAAAACGGGCAACGGGAACGATGAGTTGATTGGCCATGACAGATGTTCAGCTAGCTTTGCTCAGGGTAAAGTAATACAATGCGACATGTTGCTGCAAGGCCAGCTGTATATGATCATCGATTTTGACGACAGCGAGGCCAGCTCCAAGTCAAACTGTCTTTTTGCATACAATCAACACCTATACTACCTGGACGCTGGTCATGAATTTAGCAGCGACTTGGGAATGAGAGTAGATTGCTACCTGACCCGCGATAATATCACGATTTACCGAGTGAAGTGTGAAAGGCACAGGATTACTCGTAAGAGACTTTGAACCATAATGACGGACCATGTACAAAATGGCCCCACACAAATCTTCCACCTGTTAGAGGAACCGTAATGCCCACGGACTCGACCAAACTTGCTTCAGTTTGCCAGCTATTGGCAACATTATGATTCTACAATTTCGATTATGAAGAAAATACAATTTAGGTTTAACACTAACCTGCTGTAACTGTACCCAATTCCGTCAAAGTTCGTCCATTTTTTCGTATCTTTTCACGTTCAATCACTGATGAATACTAATCAGTGTTTTGGGTAGTGATGGTGATGGTCACGTGGTAGGCGCTACATCCACCATTGGACAAAAGACGATAAATTGGAACATTCCATATTATCATAGGGGATGACAGTGGGTCACATGAGGAGTTAAGTTACAGGAATGATACTTTCTCGGGTATGAAAACCGTCAGCAATAGAAACCGGAGAGCACAAATTCCGACTGGCCCATTCTTTAATATAAGTGTGTTGCCAAAGCAAGGATTTATATCTGTGCACCGCGGTTTTTCTGCCCCATTTTCGGCTCACATAGACTTTTGACAGAAGAAATGTTGATAAAATGTAACATGCATTGGAAATCTGTTTTTGCCTATACCCTCAAGCACCGTGACGATTTTTAACACCCTGGACTCAATATCACAAGATATTTGGATGATAGAATGTACATGATCAATGCGGAAAGCTCGATTTTAATCAAGCTTGTCCGAACCACGCACGGTGGTGTCTGTAAACAGCGCCGCCAGTGGCAGCAATGGGAACAGTGAGAATCGGACGCGCGAACGCATGAAGCAAATTCAAAATAGGCAGAGCTTAGGCCAATAAAAATAAAAAGATTGTTTCTCATCCTCGCTCGCATCAATGCAGACCCGCCTTATCAACTTTTTTTCTGCTCATGAGGAAATAAAATGCAAAAAAATAAACGCAAAAAAACCGCGAATGATGGTGCATAATACAGTGCTGTATAAAACAGAACCGTAAACAAAATAATTGACACTAACATTCCATTCAGAACTGTACTCACATGTCACTGTTATATTACGCTGTCAAAACTGCATTGCTGCACTAATTGTCAAACCGCAGAACTGTTGCTATACAAAAATAATAAAGGTACTATCTATTTAAGTGTATGGCAGTGTTTCCAGTGGATTATTCGTATTTTTTGCGGTAGCCATTCATATGGATGTAACCAAAGAAGTGTTGATGCAACATTCTAAACAGTGTCCTATTTATTTCTTGATGAAACTCATGTAGTAGTAAGTGCAGTATCGTTTGGTAGCATATCTATTTGCTTTTGTAAACCAGACATTTGAAGGATCTATATCGTTACAGAGTTTCGTTGCTTACATTTAGGTGATATTCAGTTGTCCTCGCGAGGAATTGTAATGCTCGATGCTAAAAGTAGAGCATTATAAATAAATGATAAATAATAACACAAATTACTTCAATTACAAAGTAATAATATCTGTTACCTAAGTTTAATGCATCCTGCAATCTTCAGACAGAACTAAAATGATTTTTAGCTCTACACTCTCATTTACAAGGTTTATATGTACCTTTCGATTTCTAAGTGGTGATAAAATTTGATAAATAACTTTTGTTTTGGTGACGACATTTTGAAACCAACTCAGAGCGTTTGTTTAACAGCGTAGATTTGTCAGCATCGACAATGTGTAGCTTTTCTGATATACAAAGATTACATCGCATAGAGTAACTTGGTGCTTTGTCGATAATTGACCATGATACGTCGAAGATCTGGTCCTTGTCTTTTAAAGCACCAATAGCTGGAAATGTGTAACAAACCAATCTCGAAATATCCCCCGTTTTACAAGAGTTTTCTTTGAATAAGACCTCCTACAGACTGAAAAGTGTATGACACTGTCATAAGTGTCAAAAGTGTCATGGCAATTCAAAGTTTTAACGTCATTTTAGATTTCCCGCCATTTTCAAAAATAATCATGAGACAGAGAAAATAAATATTACAACAACGAATTGTTAAATTGTTGGCCATTGTGTCTTGTGAATATAAGTAAATGACATCATGCCTGTTTCTTTTATTATCACGATGTGTATGAGAAGGAAATACTGCATTTTTGTACTTTTCCGTGGGGCGCCATTTTATGAGTGTGGCATCCGTTTATTATTTAAGCTCTTAAAACGCGTGAGCATGGTTCAAATCAGAGAGCAGTGATACTTGTATAAGCTTACATGTCCTTCACTTAGCACATTTACACAAACCAAGTTTGGTTTGAAAATAAAATCATGAAAATAATTCATAAAATTTGCATCAATTGCGGCTAAAATTTGACAACACTCTGCTATTCCTACATTTGTTCTTACGGAACGATTGCATGTGATTAGCAAATAAGTGATTTGCGATTTGCGTCTCAAAGATGCTATCAGTGAGGCCGAGAAATGAAAGGTGTACTCGACCACTTTCTTCAATATTCAAACGATCTTTATAAAACCGACGTTTCGGCATTGCACAGATTGAATTCGTCGGGGTAAAAACTAGACCTCACACGATCTAGTTTTTACCCTGAGGAAGGCAATCCGTGCATTGTCGAAACGTCGGTTTTATCACAGATATTACTCTGTGGTTTTATAAATAAAGATCGTTTGAGGATTGAAGAGTTACGCCTTTCATTTCTCCATACTGTGTCAAGACTTTGCTGTAAGTACTCCCTAGCTCTTCTTCCTGATGACTTCAATAGTTGAAGCTAGACTGAGTCTATTTCTTGGACGGACACACACACACACACACACACACACACACACACACACACACACACACACACACATATAAGCCTGCTGGCGACAGCATACCGGTAAATATTCACAGTCGTTTAGACGAAAATTAAGAAATGCATATAATATCCGAGGGAGGATGCAATAGATTCAATTGTAGCCGGTGATTTTAGCGTGATTGGGGTTCGAAGAAATCTTTTGTTTTGTTTTCCCTCAAGAGATCCCTTCCCGTAATAGTATTGTTTCTTAAGCTACGATGTGGCAAGGTTGTGTGCGATTAATCCTCGTGGAGATGCGACTAGAAATATCTGGCTGGATAAGTCGATTGAAGATATATGCTGATATATAACTTTGTTCACGGTGACATTTATAACATGGACAGATATTCCCATTGTGGCAGGGTATTGAAGATAAAGCCATTTACCCAGTAAATGATTTGTATGCTGCAAAAACTACGTCAATGTAAGCTAGAGAAAGAGTCAGAATGAAATGTATCGTTTTATGGAAATCATTTCCGCGCTGGTCAAATTGTTTCAAAAGCCATACACACAAATCATACAGTGAATATTGTTAGCTATATGTAAATACCGTTTTCAAATTAACATGAACACCATCCTGAAGGGAACAGTTTTCCGTGTATACTATTACTCATTCAACAATGAAACGAACTTTGTAGGATAACATCGTTTTAGAACCTGGTGATACAGAAGGGCTCTTTATTACGCTATTAAATAGACTCAAATTCAACAATCGATTTAAAAGGTGTGTGAATGAAGATATTGTGGAGTTGGAACTTTTAACGGTGAAATATCGATTTGGCACTGATCCTGCTAGCAAATCTGATGAAAGTGAGAAGAAAAAAAATCATTTGTCAAGAATTTGTGCATCGATCAGAAAACCGTGATGTAAAACAGATTCAGTTAATCATAAAAATCCGACTTGAAGACTGGTGCTCTTGTTTTAAATCGCTGCGTTCTGTGCGACTTGTCGAATCTGTGTTTTACTTGTTTCATCAATTCAAACATCAAAATTGGATTTCAAATCTGCAGTCACATGTTTACTTTGATAAGCTTCGCATGACGTCACCAATACCACAATATTCTTCGAATTCAGCACGATGAGACACATCTGACTTGATCAACGATGGATGTGCATCGAATGTCCACTTTCACTTACGGCATGGCGCCGGAATTGTTAAACCAGCGAGTGTTATGCTTATGTGCACTCCTAAGTGTTTTCAGTTTGGTAAGTAATTTGCAGTTTTTCATCATTAATTCAGTTTTCTCTGCGATAGTCATAAGTTTATAAATGCGAAATTTTTCATTACTTACACTATGAGCGAAACGCTTCATGGTATCGAACATGTGATTACTTTTTCAAGATGAAGGAATTTTGAATTGGTTTGACTTTGTAATTAACACCGACAAAATCTACTCCAAATTGGTATGATTGTCAGTATAATCAATAGCACTCATAATTGAAACTATACATTGCATATTGTGCTCTCTGTTAGATTTAACAATTGAGAAAATTTAATTCTGAACTATGGAGAGTTTGGCACCATGTAATTACCACAACAATTGTTTGGATGCTATACAGCTAATTGCAGTGTCAACCAAGTACCGCCTCGAAAAGACAAAGTATTTCTTGCTCTCACACTTCCTTTTACTAAATCCCCTCTCTCTTTTCTCTCTACAATTTCTCAACCTGTTCTCTGCCTGTACTCTGCCTATACTCTGCCTACACTCTGCCTATACTCTGCCTATACTCTGTCTTCACTCTCCATATCTCCTTCCTTTACGTCTCCCATCCAATCTCTCTTTCATCAGACTCGCTTCTGTCGGCATAACCTACAATGTCGTCATCGGATGTTGTCAATATTTGTATTTGAACTGAAACAAACGTTGAGGAGAAGAATTAGAAAACGTAATGTGATCAACGACGTGAAAATGACGAAACTGTTATCAAAATCTACCTTTCTTATCCATGACGAATGCACCGTACAATGGGACGCTGAAAGACTGACTTCGTAAACTTTCAAAACATCGCCACACTGTAGGCTTTTTACTACATACAACCTGTTCGAGCTTGTTTTAAAAGCTGCAGCGGAGACCATATTTAATTTTCATTTTTGCTGTCAATTAAAAGGGAGTTTTATCAAAACGCGGTTCGTTACAAGATTTCTGCACAATGCAGTTAAAAATTTACACCAGGAGTTCCAATTTTAAAGACACGTCATGCCGCGATAGAGGTCAGTGTCCATAATTCCGACATCCTTATCGAAATTCCCAATAATTCATCGACGATTCATCAATAATTTCAACTAATATTCAATAATACATATTTCTCAAATCGTCACAATACCAGTCTTCACTGATTCTGTTCATTATTTTATTATTAGTTCATTAATTTTTACATCAGGTGAACACATGTCCGACAATATTTCTTAAAAATGGTGGTTCATGCTACGATGTGGAAGTCAGAACGGGCACAGTAGGGAATGGAGTCGCTTTCTGTCAGGAAAGAGCTGGTCACCTTCTGTATCTTGAAACTGAGGAAGAGATAGTATGGAGTAAAGATCTTTACAATACTTACCAACAGACGTACTGGCTTGGAGCCACTGTATCTGGTCTAGGTAAGATTTCTGCCGTCAATTACAGAAATACCTACGAACACACAGACACGAACAGACACACAAACACATAAAGATATGTATGTATGTATGTATGTATGTATGTATGTATGTATGTATGTATGTATGTATGTATGTATGTATGTATGTATGTATGTATGTATGTATGTATGTATGTATGTACGTACGTACGTACGTACGTACGTACGTACGTATGTATGTATGTATGCATGTATGTATGTATGTATGTATGTATGTATGTATGTATGTATGTATGTATGTATGTGTGTATGCATGCATGCACAACATATGTGTGGGAGAGAGAAGACGATCGAGAGCAGACTTAAAAACCTGAAAGGCATTCGTTTCAACGTGTGTGGAGGGACCGTGGTTCATTTTTATCGACGAAAGCGAAAATGCAATGAACTGTTAAGCACTAAGCACCTCTGTTCCAGCATTCAAATAACCAGAATTCCATAAAGCTCACGAAAATTAAGTGTCAGCTGTGTGTTTTGAAAACATACTGACTGACTGACTGACTGACTGAAAGAAACGTGAAAATTAAAAAAATGCGCGTCGTCACCCCATTGTTGGGAGGAAGCTATGATCTGTTCAGAAACAAATCGATTTTTTCTTGGCCTTTGTACAGCCTTTGTTGTCACAAATAGAATTCAAGGAGGTGACATTAGGAGAGGCTAGTAATATAGGCTTAATGTTCTCGCACCTGTGTTCGTAACAACGACAATATTGATATAACAAATATTAACGAAAATAAATATTTTCAATTTTATTTGCCAATAACAAAAGTTCTAAATAGTTTGCTCCCTTTGATGTTTGCACACATATAAACTTCTTGATAACGACGTGATTCGGTGACAACCGATGTATATCATTGAATTGCGATCGATTTGTACATCATGATGTCATTCGATTTTGTTACGTCACAGGTCCTGATAACAATAAATGGTTGGACGGAACACCGATGATTGCAACGTCATGGAGGCCAAATTTTCCAGACCAGCAGCTTTTGGAATCCGACAATGCAACATGTGTGTCAGTTATATTCAAGTGGGAAAACAGCGTCTGTAACCAACAGCGGCAGATATACTGCGAGTTTTCCAAAGGTAAACCATGACTTAATTGAAATGAAGAAGGAGACATTATAATCAGGTTATACGTTACAAATGAGACAATTCCTTAATTCATTTATGATAATCTAACTTTCATTTGTCCACCTCTGCGAACTGTATAAATAAATGTAGCAATTCTGAATATAACTATCTGTAAGAAAAGTAATGACTTGTGACTGCTTTCTAAATGAGGAACCAATGATTTACTTACCAAGCAGATGACTAGTGAATTTACCAAATAAATAAATAAATAAGTAAGTAAATAAATAAATAAATAAATAAATAAATAAATAAATAAATAAATAAATAAATAAATAAATAAATAAATAAATAAATAAATAAATAAATAAATAAATAAACAAATCAATCAATCAATCAATCAATCCACCAAGTAAATGAATAAATAGGGGTTTTATATAGATTTTTATCATTATTTTTCTACGAACTTCGTACATAGAGAGTCTTGTACAGAGATTTCAGCAAACAGAGATTGAATCCTGGAGAACGATGACGTGGCTGTTGTTTTGCTCATGTCACTAACAAGAGGTTACAAAAGCTACAGTTTGCTTGTTAAAGCTCAGTGCCTAGATTATACTATTTTCTAGTCCCTACCCAATTTACAAATCCTTAATGTGTCTTTTTTTTCTACTTTTTTTTCCTGTTCATTGTTGGGAAATAATCCTGATCCTTGATCCTAGATAGAGGGACTGTGGTTTAAGTAAGACTGTCACACTAACGTTAAAGCATCTGAAGCATAGTCGACGTCCCGTACTGTGGTTTAAGTATGACACTAATGTTAAACCTTGAAGTCGTTATTCATTCGCTGGACGACGCCCAGTGACAATGTGTATAATCATCAACAAAAGCCAACAGAGAAAAGTATGTTCCACACTGTAAGGTTTTTGTACAAACTACCATCGCAATTAACTATGGGAACAATTTTAAACGTAAAATTGATGAAAGATGTCATTGAAATCTTATAGGAATTTTGATTAATTTTCTAGGTCTAGCAGGATTAATTTCTCGATCAGCAAAACAACCTTGATCTGTTGCTATGGTTACACGATCTTCAGAAAGCAATCACATTCTTGTAGTTCATTCATTTCAATCACTGACGTCAGCAACTATTTCATGAAGCTCTAGATATCGATGCAATCTCTGTAATCTTACTGAGTAGTACACAGTCTAATTACAACTGTACGGTTATTCCGATAAAGAAAGGGTCTGTTGGTTTGACAAATTTCCATTGGCAATGATTGAACAAGGACTGAACGTCGCTCAAGTATTAAATTTCTAAACATTTCTTTCATTAAAAAGAAAATGAAACTTAACATAGGATTTAAAATGCCATCTTGCGATCTATACGTTCGCGAAATCGAATCACTTGGAATGCACGCACAGAGAAACCTTTATAATCAAAATATATCTAGATTAATCTAACAATAGGCACCAAGTGTGTAACTATGTCAAAGAAAGTCGCATTGAATTGACTTTTGAAAGCTCTACCGCATCGCTCACAACAGAGACAAATTTTTCTCAATGAATATTCAGGATGTTTGGAAAATATTTGTGTTTTTAAGGTTGATAATAGTCTCCTAGCTACCAATGAAATCGACGACGTCTCTGTTTAAACTATTCTGTGATTCGTTTCCTTCTTCTAAATGTACATATTGATCTCAGCATATCAATGAATGCATCGACTCGTGTAACGGATTACAGACATCGATTTCTGGGTTCCCTTCTCCCGATGACGTCGTGGGCTTCACAAGTATAATGCATAAAGTAAATTCTTTAACTTTTATGCAAATATTCGCCTGGAAGTTAACGCCGTGAACGCCAATGGGAACAAAGGATGTGATCATCGGTAAATGTCAAGGTTTTTGCCAAATCAAAGCGCACACTAGTATATATGTACAGCAGAGAGCTTACACGTATACAACAACCATGAGCGGGAATAGAGGTGGTATGGTGAATAAACAGAACGTTTTTAAACCAATCTAAACTTCAAAAATTCCATCTAAACTTCAAAAATTCCAAGACGAATATTGATTTGAGTCTTATGAGTCCTGTACCATTGGATGTTACGATCTTGAAATTCGTTACGGAACATCAAAGGGATACAGTCGTCGGAATTGCGCTCAAAGTCCGCTGGGGCCCCATATACGACTATGTAAACACGATTGTGATTGATGAAAGTTAATACATGTCTTTCATAATCTACATCGTATACTAGTAATTTAATTGTTGCAGCGATGATGATGAGGTTCATCTAGATATCGTGCACCAAATACATTTAGGTGCCGCCAGCCGGTGAATTTTTATCAACAACTCAAAACAGTGCGAGCAGTATACCTTAGAACATTGCTCCCCTCTAAGCTAGGTCCTCAAGTTCTATAACCACGGCGTTCCCCTCCCTCTACGTATTTTCCAGTACCCACTGTCAAAAATGTTCTCCCCGCCCACAGTAAAATCGATTTTTCTCCCCTCCCGCTGATTAGTTTCTAAATTTGGCCGGCCGATGAAAAATTGCGCACGAATTCACACCTTTTAGCACGAACAGCTTGGTTGGCGGCACCTGTACATTGTTTGCAAACAAGAAACTCGCACAGGCGCAGTCCCGACGACTGTTTCCCTTTAACTCAGAGCTTGATCAAAAAAGAGATCTGGTCAATATTATCGCTAAACTGTTGATCATAAAGCACACGTTGAGTCCACCCAGGAAATTTTAGCACAAAAACTGTTCAGTGTTTTTAAATACCTTTTAACGTTCCTCAAAGATATCTACCAGTGACCGTCACGCCCCAGTTACCTTTCATGAAGATGTATGTGAGACCTTGTTGGACCGAACCACTTCAATTTGAGGGTATCTTGCTCTGCGACACAATGGCTTGCTTTCGAAAAGGAAGCGTATTTTTCCATCTGAGCAATATATCTGTAATAAAGCACATGTCTGTACATCAGCTATTGTAAAGTGACAATAACTCTTAACTTCTTATGATATTTTTACTATTTTTACGAGGAAACAAGAACATTTTCTTATTCTTTTTCCAACAGTGTATTCAAATACCATTAGATTAGCTTTTCAAACACGAAATTATCTGTATAACATCCAATGTCATTCTTGATGAATAAATTCTGGATCCAGATTACAATTCAACAGTCAAAAGTAACATCGGACACGATATACATAAAATAAATACACGGAGTGTATGCAATGGAAGAGTTGAAGACGAGACATTTTCTGATTTTAAAGTGGCACTCCCATTTGGTAACATTTTTAAACATTTTTTTAGTGCCAACGGTCGATATTTGACGTGGCGACTGCGCGCGGATCGCGAGATATCGATAAAAACATGTCTTCAAAAAAGTAAAAGTTTGAATTCCGGTGGCCCACCTAAATTCAGCTTCCGAACATCGAACGTTCGGCACTGGGGCCATTGTCAACTAAGCTATGGAGTACGAGTCTACACTGACACTGCTGTACGCCACAGTACCACTTGCCTCGGTGATCGGTCATGCCCCGTGGGAGAAAGCTGAGTCTTACTGACTTGGTGATAAAAACGAAAAAAAAATTTTGCTGATTCCATCAGAATTCGCATAGGTGACTAGCCCAGTTACGTGCGGTTGATACATACCGGCCACAGGGTGGTATGCATAGACGCGTACCACGCGCGCGGCGAACCACACGTACTGTGTGGCAGACAACAAAATGTAGTCATCGGAGGCGGCTAATATTTAACACGTAAAAACTTAAGTTTATGTGGTGTTGGTTAAAGATATAATACAACTGATTTAGAATAATGACAACCACAAAGCTAAGAAGAAGTTTTCAAAAACTGACCTGTGGTAAAGGCATAATACTGTACATAAAGTCTTCGCAGTGGGAGGTAAATTTGCGTCGTTTGAACTTATTATGGACTCCCTAGAATGTCGTCAATCAGCACAACAACAAACCTTCGGGGGATTTCGCGTCATAATCAGAAACGATCGTAAAACTTCGGGATGTGAAAAATACGCTCGGGAAATGACATGTTTTTATCGATATCTCGCGATCCGCGCGCAGTCGCCACGTCAAATATCGACCGTTGGCATTAAGGAAATGTGTTTTAAAAATGTTACAAAATGGGAGTGCCTCTTTAAGAGTAGAACAATAAAATGAATGTTAAGAATAGAACAAAATTAATGCAAAGTACTTCAATGTTTTGTTAATAGAGATAAGTTAAAATTAACTAAATGGTTAATAAAAAACCGTCTCACAGATAACTATCTGAGTAAATGGCTATCAAGCTAATTAACCAACTAACTGAGTAACCAACCAACTAAATAAAATAAATATATTATGAATTATATTGCTTCGTTGGCAAGGCGTTAATAACGAAAGTCGACGACAATACTTTCAGCATCACATTTTCCTCGGAGTGTGTTTATACAACATCATCCTGATTTCAATATGCTAACTGTTCACATGAAAACAGAACTTCTACAACCACTTGGGGTAGGGATCCCTGAGGACGACCCTGAGAGGGCGACACTAGACGTGACGAGTACAGATGCCCGGCATGTCCTCGACTGTGGACGTTTAGGTTACTCAGAAGAAAATCCACACTTGTGTCCGTATGGCGGATGGATGCCTGATTCTGGTGACTCAAACAACCTTTTCACGGTACTATTCAACGAAACCATGGTGATTACAGCGGTAAGTGAAGAACTTTATATTAGGGATGGACCATTAGATCTTGGGAGGGGGTGGTCACAATGAAATTGTGAATTTTTTTTACTATTGTAAATTCTAAAAAATAATTTTCCAATTGAGACTAGCTGTGCAAATTTTTTTTTTCAGAGTAAATTTTCAGATTTATAATTTTTTTTTTAGTTCGTCGCTGTCTGAAGATAAAGAGGGCAAAGATGTGGCGCCAAGCACCACAAGCGACCCCGTAAGTGGTCACGGGAGAGGTCAGGAGGGGGTGTCCCCCCCTCCTGCCGTCGGAGCTTTTGAAAAATAGAGATTAAAATGGTGTTATTTGGTGGCACTTGGGGAGTATTTAGCGGAGGGAGGTCAGGAGGGGGTGTCCCCCTCCTGCCGTCGGAGCTTTTGAAAAATAGAGATTAAAATGGTGTTATTTGGTGGCACTTAGGGAGCATTTTTTTCAGATTACACATCTTCCTCTGAAACATGGTCTTCTTGCTCCTCAGTAGCTTCCTGTAGTTTTGAAAATTGACTATTTTGGTTTCCTGGCTTCCCTTTCTACTGCGTGGTGAAATGCCTTCATTCACCCCACCAAACATCATGCATATCTCATGATTTACAATTGATTTTGACAAGCTGGGAAGCTGTTTGCAAAATACAGTGAAATTTGCATATTTGTGTTTTTAGAGCAATTGTTGCCCTTTTTTGATCAAAACATCTATTTCTCTGTAGCAGCATGTCCAAATTGATTGGATGTGTATCAGTGTGGTGAAATTTCAATATTTGTCTTTTTAGGGCAATTTATGCCATTCATGGTCAAAAAATCTGTATTCTCTGAAAGGGCTTGTCCAATTTCTTTGAAATTTGCTACATAAGTCCCTTAAGATTTGTTTAAATCATGCCCTTTTTGTGGTGGAAAAATTCTTCAGATAATTGTCATTCAGCATTTGCTACACACAAACGATTATTCAAGCAGATTTATTCAGTATTAGCTATCGAGAAACTTTCAAAGTTCAACCCTGTTGTGTGTTTTTGTGTTGGGATTTGTTGGATAGATGGCATTCTACGTAGTGTATTGTTGAATGTTAAAAAATGTGTTGCTGTTGTTTTTTGAGGCTGTTTTTTGAGAAAAAAGAATTGAAAATGCCTTTTTAAAAGCAAAATAATACATAATGACTTGATATGTTGTTTTATCATTATTGACGTGTTTCTACTTGTTCACCCATTCTTGCATTCATCATTGCAATAAAATGCTGTGAAAAAAATGAACCTGATGTGGCCTGCATCTGTTACCTTGATCTTAAAAGGCAAATATAACTTTCTGTCTTGACAACCATACCATAGTTTCAATGTTTTACCTAGTGTACGTGCTTGGTTTGTACGCAGGAAACAAGTAGAAAACAGGCTCTATAATTTTATAATTTTCAAGTGATCAGAATACAAAAGTCCTGAAAAGATAAGATAATCACAACTTCCAGTATAAGGGATACAGTCACTCTAAATGTATAAATTAAAATTAAAATGTGCCTGGAGGATCTACTAAAAATACAGAAAGTTGATTCCTGTCGGTAAAATCTAAAAAAATTCAAGATTTTAAAGACTTTTGCAGATTTACGCATTTGTCTTCTTATTTACTTTTTTTTAATTTTTCAAACTAGTTTGAAGATTTTTTTTCCCTAACTTTCTGCTCTGAAATTTTTTTTTTTCTGTTTTTGACCACCCCCTCCCAAGATCTAATGGTCCGTTCCTTAAAGGCATAAGAATAGACGAGATTGTCTATATCTGTGATAAGGACGCTGATTGGCTATTGCATTTGATGACGTATATTAATTTTTGGCGGTAGCTTCATTGCAGCGACATATTTTTAAGTGGATATATATATAGATTCTGAAAAATAGTAAAAAAATAGTTCAAAAGTAACTTTTACTTTTCAGCTATGAAATCTCTTATTTCTTAATTTATTTAATTACATTGATTTCTCTAAACTGTAAAAATCAAATGAAAAAAATATATAATGCTTCAAATTTCTCGTTTGATACACAATAATTGCTATAACTATCAAGGTAGATCGAGCCTCGGGGACAGCTATTCGGACTCTCAAACTTTTACAATTCTTTTCTGATATACCACTTGTGGGGTTTCATTTTAAAGCTCTTGGAGAAAGAAAAATTTTTACCGTCTTAGTTTTACGAAAATCCAAAATTTAATTTTTCCAATAGAGTTAACACAGGGATGACGGCCATTTTGAATTTCAAAAATCGCAAAATGTTGGGAAATTTGTTTCGCTAGTTCAAAAATTTGCACGATGACCCCTGATATTTATTGTTGATTCGGTAAGAGAATGGTTGAAAGTTTCGGTAAGGAAAGTTTGAACAAAAGTTTAAGTCTTTCACCATCGAGGCGCATACTACTCAAAAGGGACAAAGTCGCCCATTTTTCATGAGTTTTGTTCGATACAAGATACTACTTATATTGTTTGACATGTTGAAAGATACTGAATGAATGGGTGACCATGCATATATTCGACCCCGGTTTTAGACAAATTAAATGAAACCATCGCGAGGGAATTTCACATTGTAACACAAATCAATAAGATAAATTACTGCAAGTGCTGTTCAGTCAGTTTAGACGTTCACAATTGCAATACGTATAAACAATTAAAAACTGCATAACAGGCATAACCACCATGAAGAGGACACTAACATGATTTGATAAATGTCTTATTTTCCATTGTCTTCACAGTTGGAAGCCAAATCAGGCCAAGAGGGAAACGATACTTTTGGAGCTATCAATTTTTATCTAGGCTTTGAACTTAACAACAAATGGTACTATAGAGAGGATGGCTCTACACCGGTGAACTTCCATTGTAGAATACACCTGACCGTTATCTTGATTTTAGAATACACCTGACCGTTATCTTGATTTTAGAATACACCTGACCGTTATCTTGATTTTAGAATACACCTGACCGTTATCTTGGTTTTAGAATACACCTGACCGTTATCTTGATTTTAGAATACACCTGACCGTTATCTTGATTTTAGAATACACCTGACCGTTATCTTGATTTTAGAATACACCTGACCGTTATCTTGATTTTAGAATACACCTGACCGTTATCTTGATTTTAGAATACACCTGACCGTTATCTTGATTTTAGAATACACCTGACCGTTATCTTCATTTTAGAATACACCTGACCGTTATCTTGATTTTAGAATACACCTGACCGTTATCTTGATTTTAGAATACACCTGACCGTTATCTTGATTTTAGAATACACCTGACCGTTATCTTGATTTTAGAATACACCTGACCGTTATCTTGATTTTAGAATACACCTGACCGTTATCTTCATTGTAGAATACACCTGACCGTTATCTTGATTTAGTGATATCAATGGCAAAGCAAGATAGAGTCCATAGATTCATTTATTCATAATGCAAATATCTGATACAGAACATAGCCTTTAAACAAAACATATAGAGACGTTAAGCATTTCATGGTAACTTACATGAACATGAGAAGGAGCGCAATACTTTCTATCAATAATATTCATTTATCCAGGAAACTTGTAATAAATCTAGCAATCTAAAAGATGGCAACAATAGAAAATGACTTCCTGACGTTTTCTCTCATGTTTTGAATCTCTACCTTTTCACGTCATCTTCTTAGGTGACGCCGACTGGTAAATTTGGTCAATTTTACAAAATCATCACAAAACATGTTTCGAAAACTGACATTCTGATTTACATTTGGAGGGGAAAGCAGAGCTGTTCGTTACTGCCCTCCCACTGGCATATGTGGAGAATATGCCCCCACTGAATTTTGTGACCACTGCCCTTCAGTATCTATGGTCTGTCTGCTTCCCATGACAGTTTAAGCATCCCATTGCCCTCTACCCAACACTGAAACTCCAACCTGTCTTTATTTACTAGACTTCGTATATTTTTCAAAAGGGACAAAAGAAAGCTATTGTTAATTTTGTACTGAAACGTATTTTGCAGTACAAAGTGCCAGAAATTTTCTCCACCTTCACTGTAAAACTGAAATTTCTTCCTCGCCAAATGTCCAAGTGAATATTGAGTCTTTCTCCGCCCGCAGACAAGTTTTGAAATTTGCCCGCCCTCTGAAAAACTACGCACGAACACCTTCGTTGGCGGCACCTGATCTTGAGAGAGAGAGAGAGAGAGAGAGAGAGAGAGAGAGAGAGAGAGAGAGAGAGAGAGAGAGAGAGAGAGAGAGAGAGAGAGAGAGAGAGAATGCCCACATTCCTGTCGTACAATTCGACCTCCGACGTTCTCAGCCACTAACTTTCTATATCTTCTATAAATTACAGTCATTTAACATGGACTGGTTAAATCCTGGACCAAGCTTCTTTTACTTGAAGAATCCTCCATTGACACGTCTAGTAGAATTTGAAATTGATGACTTCGAACGTTATATGGTTTTCAGCGTAGAATTGTATGGCCTTGGCAGAAGTAAGTCGTATAAAACACTGTACAGGAGGGTTAAACTACTTCAAATATTGTCCTGTTGTTACATTGAAGTTAAAAATGGAATAATGTATGTGTTCTTTGTAACACATTTGCAAGTAAATTATTTTGATGTCGCCGAACTGCTAATTTTTGGAAGAAAATCTATATTATGTAAAGATACAGCCGTGTACTCTCTCGCCATGTTACGACGGACGCTTTTAATGTTAATACATGAATGCATAAAGGAATATGAAACAAGATTGCAAAAGACCAACTGTTCAAGAAACTTGTCCGTACTTTTGCAACGTCGTGACATGACCTTAGACCCTGATATGCCTTTGCTATCTGTGAATATATATCTGTAAACACCGCTGTACTGCTCACTTAATTCTGTACAGCATTGCCACTGTAACTATTTGAAGGTTTTCGTGTTTCCTGGAACAAAATGTTATAAATTTTGAATTTTACATACCAACAAAATTGCCATCTGGAAGAAATAAAATCTGGCCGGGTGCGGGGTGTATTAAACAGTGACCTACAATGGTCAGGATGATCGTTTCAATATCACTTTGGATCACTTTCAATGTCTTTCATTTGTCAATAGAAAACTATGCTTACAATGGAATAGCCACGATGTCAGGGCAACAACAAGGTACTGATCTTGCCAAGTACGCTGTTGATGGATTATTCAGCCTTACAGATGAGTGCACCATGGTGTTCGGCCTCCAGGAAGCATGGTGGCAAGTAGTCATGGAGCATGCCATCGTCGTTTCTGGGGTAGCAATCTCGACAAATGGTAGGGTGTACATGTATATAATGTACTTATTAATTCTTCGTCCCAACGTACATAGTGTATAGTTTACCTGTACATAGTGTACCTGTAAGCTTATTTGCGGGTTTGATACAGGTGAATTAAAATACGAACCAGACCAGCGGGAGAGAAAAAACATTTGTTAGGCTCATAACAAGTGTTTTTATTTTATTGATACAATTAAATGTTTTACCATTGACAAGTACTACAGATACAGAAACCAAAAAGATCGAGGAAAATTCTATATGCCATCCCTAAGCTATAAACTTATCATTTCTTCCCTTGTCAGAAAGACAGACCTCAATTTTAAGGAATGGACGTGCGCCCTCAACGACTAGACTGAGTATAAGCCTAAATCTCATATGACATACATGTTACCGAAATGACGTCAACACTGACCACTGACACAGCTACTTGTTCCGTTGCTTTGCAACATCATAGAAAAGCTCATAAACGTCAGTTTAAAAATTCGGACTTTATTCTGTACATTTTTTTCAAACTTCATGGTGCTTGTAGTGGCGCTGTTGATCGGCTGCCTTTTTTAGGCTTCACTTCACGTTTTATGCTTTACCGACTTCTCCAACGTTTTTACTGTGCGTTTTTATCCTGTGACTTTTTAAAGACTTAGTGCATCTACCATCAATTTTACTGGTGTTTTTACCTACCCTATCCTGGGAGCTGTATTTTATTATTGACTATCTGTGTGGTCTTGGCTCAACGCTGGCGACATGACAGTACGTATAATACAATGTTCATATTCCGCGTTCGTCGCACCTTGAATTCTCCTGGGCGGTCTATGACCAACTGCTGGCAACCATTTAGGCCACGTGAGCGAAAAGCTGGATGGCAACACACCCAAAACCCAAGTTCCGAATTTCTTCTATTGTTACTGATCACTAGAATCGAAAGGGGCCTTGTGTAAATATTCGGACACGGGTACAACGCCACAATCCGATCTCTCAGTAGATGGGTGCAGATAAATAATGCGTCATTCAAACTGTTATAACATCTAGGACTGTTCCGCCGACCAAATATGAAAGGGGCTCCGTTCTGGTGAAAATCCCGAGGATTTTTACCTGTTTCAAGAAATTACAGCTGAATGCAGCACTACGGATCACACGCTCGATTAACGGGAAAATCGCTGCCATGGCGACAACCTTGGTCGAGGAACATGTTGTATGTTGTCCAATCCATGCCAAAACTACTACTTTCCAATTTACGACTCAACATTCTATTCTACTATCCAGCATTCAGTTTTACAATTTTAACATTCTGTTCTGAATTCAATTTTATAATCCGACATTCTATTTTACTATTCTGTATTCAATTTACAGCTCGACATTGTATTGTGAATTCCATTAAAAATTGCAATTCTTCATGTTGAATGTTGAGAATTACAATTCTTCATGTTTCATTGAGAATTGCAATTCTTCATGTTGAATGTTGAGAATTGAAATTCTTCATGTTCATTGAGAATTGAAATTCTATTCTTTATGTTTCATTGAGAATTGAAATTCTTCATGTTGAATGTTGAGAATTGCAATCCTTCATGTTTCATTGAGAATTGAAATTCTTTATGTTTCATTGAGAATTGAAATTCTTT
The DNA here is from genome assembly GCF_041260155.1 of Ptychodera flava. Classification (NCBI taxonomy): domain Eukaryota; kingdom Metazoa; phylum Hemichordata; class Enteropneusta; family Ptychoderidae; genus Ptychodera; species Ptychodera flava. The sequence continues at coordinate 38,860,036 of NC_091946.1, read as the reverse complement.
ATGTTTCATTGAGAATTGAAATTCTTCATGTTGAATGTTGAGAATTGCAATTCTTCATGTTTCATTGAGAATTGAAATTCTTCATGTTGAATGTTGAGAATTGAAATTCTTCATGTTTCATTGAGAATTGCAATTCTTCATGTTGAATGTTGAGAATTGCAATTCTTCATGTCCATTGAGAATTGGAATTCTTCACGTTGAATGTCGAAAATTGCAGTTCTTCACGTTCATTGAGAATTGAGAATTGCAATTCTTCATGTTGAATGTTGTCCACACAGGCTTTGAAACGGTCCCCTGGCATAGAGAGATTAAAGTGAGCTTTGCAAAAGTATAAAAGCACAGCTTAGCGTAGCGTTTATCTAGACAAGTTGGGCGTGCTCGAAAACAGAGATAAAGCACGATTTTGCATTGAAAATTAGCTGTTTTCGGCGGAGAAAGTGCGCTCTTCAAATCGCAAGCGCAACAAACGGTTTCGTCTGTGGCAGTTATGGCTGTATGGCGGGCTTATAGCCGGTAAGGCTGACTTCACAAATAATGGTTGGGAGCCTGGATGGTAGAATCGTGATTGAAATTTTATTTTTCAGATCCCCTCTCGTACACTCAAAAAATTTTAAGCCCCCGTGTATATGATCACAATTTTTCAAGTCCCCGTCCACACATTATCATATAGCCGCTTATTTTGTGTGGATGCACGCATAGAAAACATAAACATGCATTGCGCATGCAGTTCTGCTCGCAGAAGATTGACACTACCTGTTTAATTAGCAGTTTGTAGAGCCATATTCCTACGGTGACTTCTTAAATTGATTGATTTTTAAACTCATCATTGGACCTTTTGGATTTATCAGTATAAAACCGACTCGAGTTAATTCAACTCTTGCCAGGTCAATGGCATCAGCTGAAGAGCACACAAAACGACGATCTTGAGAGAGTATGCAAATTATGAATTCCCAGTTTGTCAAATTGTGAAAAACTGAGCACAGTGACCTGCCAAAGTACAGACATTTATGACTTAGATGCTACTTATAAATGTTTTATAAAATCGGCAATACTTGAAAGTTAAAGGGGCAAAGTCGCCAATTTTTCATGAATTTTGTTTGATACAAGATACTACTTATATTGTTTGACATGTTGAAAGATACTGAATGAATGGGTGACCATGCATATATTCGACCCCAGTTTTAGACACGATAAATGAAACCATCGCGAAAATGAATTAATGGTCATGACTGCTCGTGTGGTGCGTTCTTATCCCTGGCACTTGCATCAAGTATTTTGTAAATTTGCATGTTCTTTTGTGTGTTCTGTACAGCGCACTGTGACGTATGTGTCGTGCGTTTTTAAAAAAATTTTAACAACAACAACAACAACAACAACAACAACAACAATAATAATAATAATGATAATAATAATAATAATACACCGCAACATGAAATGATTAGCTGACAAAATGGAGCACTTTGTGACTTTGAAGGATATTTATACTTTTTTGACCATCACATCGTTTTGAGAAACAAATTGAAAACAAAAAAGTTACCATGATGTTGGTCAAAAGTTGACATGACATCGGTCGAAAGTTAGATTTCATTTTCATACGTTTCTTTTAAGTAGTCGATAAATTTACGCACTGTCCCTTGCAGGAGATACAATAAATTTTGCCGGGGCAGAAGTAACCGTTATCAACAGTTTCGCTAACGGCGTTACAGACATACAACACTGTGGTGTCATCGTGCCATCTGAGAATTCGCCTAACCAGGTTGTTACCAGATGTGTGTCAGTCCCAAGGGGAAATACTGTAAGAATATCTCAGACGGGAAGTCCTGCTGGATATCCAGAGTTGAGTCTGTGTGAGGTATTTGTGTACGGATCCGTCGAAGGTAATGTAAATTTATACTGAGTGTCCTCAGAATAATTGGGTAACGAAGAATTGCAGTCCTTTCATGTTGATATGAAAAGTCAACTATTCGCTATCCGGCATACTGCATCAGTCTGATGGCATACTGCAACAGTCTGATGGCAAACTGCACTGCATCAGTCTGATAGCATACTGCATCAGTCTGATGGCATATTGCATCGGTCTGATGGCATACTGCATTAGTCTGATGGCACACTGCATCAGTCTGATGGCACACTGCATCAGTCTGATGGCATACTGCATCGGTCTGATGGCATATTGCATCAGTCTGATGGCACACTGCATCAGTCTGATGGCACACTGCATCAGTCTGATGGCACACTGCATCAGTCTGATGGCATACTGCATCGGTCTGATGGCACACTGCTACAGTCTGATGGCAAACTGCACTGCATCGGTCTGATGGCATACTGCATCGGTCTGATGGCATACTGCATCGGTCTGATGGCATATGGCACATTGTATCGGTGTGATGGCACACTGTATCGGCCTGATGGCATATTGCATCGGTCTGATATGGCACACTGCATCGGTCTGATGGCACACTGCATCAGTCTGATGGCATACTGCATCAGTCTGATGGCATAGAGTTTCACCATATGCTTAAATTTTAACATGCCAAAATAAAAAAATTATCCTTTCTGCCTACGAAGAGGGTGATATTCCTTATCGTTTCCGCGCTTGAATAGAACTATTTACATCTGACAGAAATATAAACTATTGTCGAATAACGCTTGAAGATAGTCATGCGAATTGTTGTCCCATTACCATTCTATTGCGATCTACACTGTTCAATCACCTAACGTTTGTTTGCTGTGTCGAATTTGTTCTATTTTTGAACTGGTATATTATTTTCCGTGAAAGAACTAATCAGCACTTCTTTCAGCCGTGATGTTCATTAGTTATAACTAGATAAATTAATAGTTCGATAGTAGAATAAATTGAAGGATAGATGGGCAGACAGACAGACAAACGAACAGAGAGAGACAGGAAGACAAACAACCGGACAGGTAGCTAGCTAGCTAGCTAACGATGGATGGATGGATGGATGGATGGATGGATGGATGGATGGTGGGTGGGTGGGTGGATGGATGGATGGATGGATGGATGGATGAGTGGATGGATGGATGGATGGGTGGATGGGTGGGTGGGTGGGTGTATGGATGGATGGATGGATGGATGGATGGATGGGTGGATGGGCGAGTGAGTGGTGGTTGGTTGGTGGATGGATGGATGGATAATGAATGATAAATCTCCTAATGATAATATCACAAATCACACATTTAGCAGGCTGTTATCTTTTCTCTGAAACCATCTTAGCATTACTTGTAGGTATAGCGAGGTGATACTTGTTTATCTTTTTTCAGAGGAACAAGTGATCGATGTGACGGACGCAATTACAACAACACAGCAACAGCAGCAGCCAGTAGCAACACAAACACAGGAACCAGAACAGATATATGTAACAACGACGATTCAACAAGGCCTTAACACGGTGAGTGAAATGGCCTTCCTATAGTAGTATTTGTCTTATACTATACCTCTACTCTGTGCAAAGGCTCAGCTGAGAATTCTGAATGAGAGTAATACAATATGATTTTACGAGGGTTTTGTACGTCCAAGTGTGTGTGGGAACTTACTCCAAAGTTATTTCATAGTTTGATTCCAATTGCTATTCTTTCACTCAAAAGGACAACTGTTAGCATACAGTTTAAGTTCTCTTTCAAGCAAAATGGAATTTTTGGTAATAGGTTTTCTATTCAGGAAATTACATTTTCCTTCAGAATGAGATACCTAACAGGATACCTACCAGGAAAATGGAAATTTTGAAAGATAATGCATATGTTTGGTTTGTATGTTTAATTTACAAAATGTACTTGAATCGTCAGTTGCTTGATGCTCAATATGTCTACTAGGTGTAATTTAATAATCATTCTAATTTTTAAATTTTCAGCTTCGGGATATCTTGGCCGAGGTCAGGGGTTTCACTGATGAAACTGACGTCGATACGATCCACGACGCCCTCACAGGTGCATTGGCCGTCACGTTATCAGAAGATTACCAAATGAAGTTGGAGGATTTCGATCACGTGACAGAAATTATAGACCTTTTAGCATTGACGTGCGCAAAGGAGGATAATATTGCTGAGGTTGTTATACTTTGATATTGTTTATTGATCGTGACCGAGAATATGTCGTTGACTGGTCAACTGGTCGCTGGGTGTGGATTATTGCTATTGCATCATAACAGTGTATTGAAATTCTGGCATGTAACGTCAAAAAAGGATTTTTGCCCTTTCCGAGAGCTCGCCCGTGTGTGCCAACCGTGCTATATCGCAAATATACCACGGTTATTTTCACGTCCCGACCAATCAGATCGCTGCTTTTGTTACATCAATATACCGGTATGATATACATGTAATAACGGAAGCATTTTTCAAAGTCGCATTTCAAATTATTTCAAAAGTTGTCTCGGCAACGAATTCTATAACAGTAATGCCCACGGCTCAGGTCTCATCAGGCCAAAATAAAATAAGTGGCCATGGCTTGATATGAGCAATAGGGTTTGCAGCCATCATTGGATATAAATGGTTGAGTTTCTTCTTTATTGATGTAATTTAAATATTTCCGTTCACAGAGTTTTGTAGAAGTCTGCAGCAGTGTTTTGGATGAGAAGAACGAAAACATTCTGAAAAGTCAGGTGAGATTTCGCACGAATCGATCACGTGACTATACATCTAACCAGTATCATTTAGCAAGGTCTTGTCGACTCATTCTGATTCGATTTGAACTGCTCTGGCAGTAGATCGTTATTGAAGTCATTAGGCCATATGATTGCGGATTTTTTAAAACACGTATCAAACCAGATCTTCTTAAAGCACTTTACTATTGTCATGCGATCACATTTTTTTCCATTGACTGACGAATCGGTGCGCGGGTCAGTGCAAGACTGGTCTGCACTCTCTGATATGGAACTCATGAACGTTTCAATATAGAAAAAGCTGGAGACAAAAGTATAATTGGAAACTTGTAAGATACTCATGTCACGTGACGGGTGTTTCTCTGGTTTTAGGAAATCTCACGAACAGAAAACAGTATTATGAACAGCTTGGAGAATTTTGGAATGGAGTTTGCAAAAGTTAATCCCCATACAACATTGATTACAAAGAACCTAGGTATGTGAGGAACTGTATCTATGCCATCGGTGAAACGAAGAACATGTAATATTTACATCGTTATTGGCATTTTACTTTTTAATAACAAAGATTGCAAAGATGACAATTTTTTAAGTCAGGTTATAAAATGTGGTGTAGGATGAAATTGTATCTTTTGATGTCTGCTTGAATTCTTTCTCACTGTTTGGTGGGCTGGGCCTAAGATAAAATTGTGATTTCTGAACCTCAAAATGTCGGGTTTAACACTTGAGATGCAATATACGTCTACATCAATTTCAATCCGTGTTGTACCTATATTGTATTGTAACTCAACAATCTCTGGCTCTTTGATGAAATGATCACCTCGTCATTTCATGGAAAGTCTGGTAAAAACTGCTATATATTTATATCAAGGGGTACAAAGCTTCGTCTTTGCCAGGAATCTTATCTTTTACGCCACGACGTTTATTGATTATGGTTACGCTATTATTGTGGAACCGTTCTTTATCCATGCCGGACGGTGGAAGGACAGCATAAATGTCTATTATGGATAAAAAAGTTGAAATGTTAATTGTGATAAGTTGTGTGATATTGAGAATTGTAAAGTTTTAAATGTGAAGGGAAGATAGCACACATAACTCAGTAGAAAATGAGTATGGTTGAGTATGTGAGTACACATATGTGCAAATGTCAAGTACATTGTGCATAGAATGTGTATTGAGGAATTCCATGGCCTATCTACAGTGACGACACTGGCGTATCTCTATGCACACATATCAAGTATACAGTGAGTGAACATGTGATTGAGGTTAACCCTGTCTTATTTATAGACTTAATGTTGATAATTGTCAACTATTTTATGTTAGTAGGGCTGGACTTTCTCCGGAGTTGTAGATTCCAGGAGAGATGATCAGAATTATGTCAGGGGTTTCTTAGTTTCTATGAGTTTCGGAATCGGTAGAGCATGCACCCCCGGTCAAATAAAAACAACTTTTTTTGCTGTTTTTGCAAAGTAGGTATGATTTTCTGTCAGCGTATGGTAGTTTTTTCAACAATTTACGCTGTGCGGGTTTCTTTCCATTTTGACCATCCCTCCAAAGATCTAATATCACACCCCTCTAAAGCAACAAAGAAATCCTACGGCGATAATCATGTTATACAAAGAGTTGCGCTCTAGGAGTTATTTAATGCAAGTTTTGAACACCTTAGCACTCATTCAGCTAAGAACTTGATCTCTATACCAAAACTTGAAATTTGAAACCTTTTCCTTTTTCAAAGAATTGCGTATTGGGAGTGTGGCGAATAGAGATGATTGGTTGATAATCACAGCAGGGGACCATACGTCAGCAGTCAATTGGCCGACTCAAATGGGCAATCCAAATTGTAAGTGCAATGGCTAACCAAATGTCCACTCACACATCATGAACGCGTTGTCAACGATATTTCCGGAGGAAAAAACCCTTCAAAATATAGATTCACCATTTGAAGCAGAGAGACCGTGTTTGCAGATAAAGTGGCTTACATGCGCATGCGCTCTGGTTTGGAGCCAGCTTTGTGAAATGAAAATGAAACAAGTGTGCCACTGGCCGGTATATGGAGATTTATAAATTCTGTCATCTGTATGGTGCAACTGTACATCTCTCCTTTACTCACCTCTCTTCTATCTACTCATCTTTGGCTAGCGGTTTTTATTGGTCCATGTTTATCAACTGTAACTATGATAATCTTTCAGCTAGCTATAGATTTTTACATTTTATTTATTATTGCTGCAGGACAATGATTGGTGTGCTGTAGTCAATGTAATGAGAGACAGAGAGAGCCTTTATCAGAGAAAATGAGAAACAAAGACACAGGGGCGGAAGAATAGATGAGACAGATACACGTATCTTAATGCGAACTGACATACATACAGACAGACAGACAGACAGACAGACAGACAGACAGACAGACAGACAGACAGACAGACAGATGGACATACCCACAGACAAAGGGTAAAACTGGAGGAGGATAGTGGAAGAGACAAGCTGCTCTGATATGATTTAGATATTGCATTATGACACTATAATTTCTTACTTTTACACAAGATTCATAATAGCGTACAGAATGGTACACTGAAGGATCCGTCGATCGAGGGAGAGCGTAGAGAGCGCCCTCGAGCGACGGATCTTTCAGCCTAACAGAATAGTAATACAGAAGTTCCTATTTCAGTACTCCTTGTAAGTGTTGTCTACCAAACTCTTCACAAGACACTTTCGAACAAACTCGAAGATACCGACAACGCTACCTTTTCGTTCGGCAGTCATGTGACATCACTGACCCTTCTCCAGTATAACCAGAAGGTGGAATTAAACGATGACTTTTCCATCACCTTGGGCGTGAAAAATCAACAGGTATGGTTTCGTCTCTTGATAATCAACCTCGGTTCTCTGTGACAAACCTTGCTGGCCAGCAATTTGTTGTCTTTGTAATAACCTTGTTTCGTATCTTTGCTCACGATTGGTGCAACCTTCGTATTGCTGGACAGCAAAGTTCTGTGTATAAACAGTATTCAAGACATTTGTACGATTGGTTTTGGAGTTAAGTGGAGTTACATGTTTTGTATTGACTTGATTCTCTTATCAATACAGATACAGACCTCTGTATCTGGTAGAAGCAACCGTTCATGCGTGTTCTGGAAGTACGGTGAAGGGTAAGTGACTTTGACAAATTGTCTTGATGTTTGTTGATTCACTGTGCTTTGGTATTAGCTTTGCCAGGTTGATGGGTTGCCGCGCATGAACGTGTCAGAGATTTGCATATGTTGTAATGAGATCAGATTCATCTTCCTCCGATAATACGTTAATAGCAATTGATGCTATACGATGTGCCATGTAATAACTTATTCTTATGCATTTGTACCATGTTACACAATGATCAAAGATAAAATCTTGAAAAAAATGTATATTTTTTGTTTTTATGTTCATGAAGAGACTCAGCCGGAGTTTGGTCAAGGGACGGATGTTGGGTCAACGATAGCATTAGTAACTCCACTTATACGTTTTGTCATTGCAATCATTTGACGAATTTTGCTGTCCTTATGCAAGTAGTTGATGTGGTAAGTTGAATACGCCTAAGAATATGTATGTATGTATGTATGTATGTTCTCTCTCATTGTATAAATACCGTTAGAGAGGAACATGAGGATGCATATGGTTCGTAATTTCTGTTGTTTGTCAGAAGTTACAAATTCGGCGTACTTATGTATCTATGAACGTCCAATATCTCTACCTGCAGTCTGCGTCAACTCATTTTAATACCTCTTATTACTTCTTCAGGAAGTACCGCCAGCTTTCAACGAAGTAATGCAGTACATAACTATCATTGGAAGTGCCCTGTCAATCATCTGTCTCCTAGCAACCATCGTGACATACGCAGCACTTAGGTACGGTGTCACTGATTAGGCCAAAGTAATTAAATTCTTTGTTTTGCGTCCACTCTAACTGGGAAAAGGTACGCATCTAAGCGGCTGAAAAACACACACAAGAAAATTAACACAATGATATTTGATTGCAGCAAGTAAAAAATTGTAACAACATTTTAGTCCAGAAAAGCTAAGCGGTTATGTCCCAAAATTTCCTATTTAAATACATTGTGTGTGTTTTTCCATGAAAACCTTAAAAACCTAAGTCGGGTGGGGACGCAAAACAAAGAATTTAATTACTTTGGCCTTATGTGTGTGTGCGTCATTCGACTAAATGCTTGCTATCAGAAACCATCAACTCCTGCCTTAAATCACTGTGTTCTAAAGCCACGGATAGACATTTAGAGTGGAAATTTGACCAAAAACGTATCATTTTTCTTTCATAAGCGGTGATTGAGTTTCGTGCTCGATAGTTTGAAGTACATCACAATATGCTATTATGCAGTGACCTTGGTATTCATTGTATTACCCTTCTCCTGAACGATGTAATTAAAATCTGAATGATAAATCAAAAGTTTGAACAACAAATCTCTCAAAATAAAATCTGAATGCTGACAGAGAATCATGTAAACAAATGGTTTCCATGGCCTAACCTTAGCTTACTGGTTGCTCAAGTTGGCTTGAGATAAGCGCAATACTCTGATGGGAGTACAACAACAACTCACACATCTCGAAACGACGTTCAGGTCATAGCGCCCTCAAGAAACATCGATAATGGATTCATTCGTCTTTCCTTTCAGATTAAAGTCACGACGGATTATCATCCATTCCAACTTAGCTGTGGCATTGATGATTGCTCAGACCCTTTTCCTGTTGAGTGGAGAATTCACGAATAACCAGGTAAGAATGATTATCGTATCATAAGTAGGGGGCCTACGTATCTTACAAATAACGTGGCTGAAACGACTCACAATTTCAGACTTTCTGCATCCAACTTTACGCGGTCGATTTTGTCCTTCGGGAAGTTATTTTTGTGCGATGAGATAACAAGTTGCAGGCGCCGCCAACTAAGCTGTTCGTACAAAATGGTGTTCGTGCGCAATTTTTCAGCAGGCGGGCAAATTTCAAAACTAATCAGCGGGCGGGGAGAAAAAGTCAGTATTTAGTGTGGGCGGGGAAGAAATTTCATTTCTTCAGTGGGCGGAGAGAAAATTTTTGACTGTGGGTAACGGAAAATACGGAGAGGGTGGGGCAGGGGAAAGTCGTGCTTGATAGAACTTGGGGGGAGATATAAGCGCCTAACTTAGAGGGGCGCAATGTTCATATATATAGTACTAGCTGATTTCAAGGTTTTGCGCTGTCTTTGATTGCCTTGAGGACATTAAAGTGGCACTCACACTTGGTAACATTTTTAAAACACAATTTTTTAATGCCAACGGTTGATATTTGACGTGGCGACTGCGCGCGGATCGCTAAAAACATGTCCTCAAAAAAGTAAAAGTTTGAATTCCGGTGGCCCCCCTAAATTCAGCTTCCGAACATAGAAAGTTCGGCACTGGGACCGTTGTCGACTAAGCTATGGAGTACGAGTCTACCCTGACGCTGCTGTACGCCACAGTATCACTCGCGTCAGTGATCGGTCATGCCCCGTGGGAGAAAGCTGAGTCGTACTGACTCGGCAAAAAAACGAAAAAAAAAGTTTGCTGATTCAACCAGAATTCGCATAGGTGACTGGCACAGTTACGTTTGGTTTATACATAGCGGCCGCCGCGTGGTATGCATAGACGCATACCACGCGGCGGCCGCTATGTATGTATCGAACCACGCGTAACTGTTTGGCAGACGACAAAATGTAGTCATCAGAGGCGGCTAATATTTTACACGTAAAAACTGATATCTATGTGGTATTGGTTAAAAATATAATAAAACTGATTATGAATAATGAAAACGACAAGAACTAAGGAGAAGTTTTAAAAAAAACTTAACTGAGGTAAAGGCATAATGCTATATATAAAGTCTTCGCAGTGGTAGGTAAATTAATTGCGTCGTTCGAACTTATTATGGACTCCCTAGAATATCGTCAATCAGCACAACAATAAACCTTCGCGGAATTTCGGGTCATAATCAGAAACGATCGTAAAACTTCGGGATGTGGAAAATACGCTCGGGAAATGACATGTTTTTATCAATATCTTGCGATCCGCGCGCAGTCGCCACGTCAAATATCGACCGTTAGCATTGAAAAAACATGTTTTAAAAATTTTACCAAGTGGGAGTGCCTCTTTAAGTGGGCAATGGGGAATGTCAGTTGTGGGGAGAGGGCAGTGGGGAGCTTGAATTGTTGTGGAGAGTGGGGAGTGGGCAGACCATAGATACCGGAGGGCATTGGGTGTCAAAATTCAGTGGGAGGGCATTTTTCCCGTGTATGCTAGTGGGAGGGCAGTTACGAACAGCTCTAATTTCCCCTCCAAATTTTAGGTCAAGGTAAAATAAAAAAGTAAAATCGGTATATCAGCCTTCAAAACATGTTTTGTGATGATTTTACGAAACTTGATGAAATCTACCAGTTGGCGGCACCTGAAGTTGCATAACTGGTTAGACATCTTGATATACGATGTATACGCAAATTGCTGGTGCCGAGTATAAGGACTTTTCGATATTAAATTAGCCATTTCTTGTCATACGCGATACTAACATCAACATGATATTTTCAAAAAATATGAACTCAACGATTTACATAATAACCAGATTCCTCTACAACACCTATCTTTGTTGTTGTCAGATGAAATTCAATACCAATAAAATATCAGTGAAATGATGTATTCTATCAGGTAGGCCAGCTTGTTCATTTTAACCATGAAGTCACTATGACCGTTATGTCACAGAGAGCGTTGAACACATGATAAGTCAGACCCACGTTTACACAACAAATCGCCATGGTAATATGACATAACATATCATTTTTTACATGACAGGATGTCTGTGGAATTATTGCTATTACACTCCATTACTTTTTCATGGCTACATTTTGTTGGTTGTTGATGGAGGCAGTACACCTTTACTTGAAGACTGTGTCATTCACTGCCAAGGAAATCAAGAATGTGGTATACGTTTCACTAGGATGGGGTATGGAAGTCACGTGTACTTACAATTATGAAACAAAATATGTTAAAAGCCAGGTTATGATGAGCATATGTGGAGATAGAGAGAAATATCGAACTGACAATGAGCAAAATCCAAACAGTATACATAAACCGGCATGCATTTATATATAACAACGATTGCAATGAAAATCTGTGGAAGCCATTTACCGATCTAAATGCTGGCGAGATACTTTTATTGGGGAAAATTGTGTAGAGATCCATTTAGGGTACAGGCATTGCACTTATATGTTCATTGATTGATTTGTGGAACGTAACAAGCGGAGATGTCTCTGGCTGCAATACCATCGACCATAAACAGACCAATAAACAAAATAAAAAAATTACAGTAAAGTCTCATACAAATATTGTAACAGTCAAAAATGGAGATATATATAACGTATGTGACTACATGAATAATTCAATTCAACAGGAGTGAATATGTATGAGCGACAGATAATATTTTATCAAAATTAAAACATTTGGCATGACGGAAATTGAAACCCCGTGGTTGCTAGTTATTATAATTTAAAGCGGATGTGAATGTATTTGTTTAATTCTTTGTACTTTCTTTTTATTAGTCGTTCACTGAAGTAAGAATATCTGCCTATATCTCATCAGTACATTCATCTCTATTTTAAGGTCTACCTGTCATAATAGTGTCTGTGTCTGTCGGTGTCAAGAGAGTTGGTTATGGAAGTCAAGACAGGTAAGCCGCTTAAATAATGAAATAGTTGATCAAGGTAGAATACACCTCAAGGACAGTTTGTCGAACTCTCATTTCTTTCTAGTATTTTTCTGGTTTAGCCCTTGTTGGGACTCATTATCAAAACACTTTGTGCGAGTAAATTTTCACATTTCTGTATTAATTTTTTGAAAATCACAATTTTTATTCTTCTCCATGCAGTTAACACAGGAATGCGCGCTATTTTGAATTTTAAATATAGGTTAGTCTTCAACTTAGGTTATTTGTTACTCAAGCAACCAAATTTGCACGGTGACCCCCGATTTTAATCTTGATTTTGAAAGAGTTGTTGAAATATTACTTAGGCATAGTCTGTGCTTGAGGCAAGTTTCGATGGGCGTACTATCTCAACAATTATTGGCAAAAATTGTCTCATAGTAATAGGTGGGCTTTTTAACTTAATTATTAATGTAATCCTAAAATGTTTCTGAACGTCGTACGTCTGATACATATACCTCTCATCACGATCACGTTTGAACCTATCGTCGCACATGCGCCTCACTTTTTGCAGTTGTTGGCTGTCGACAGAGGGCGGTCTGATCTGGGCGTTCGTTGGTCCTGCACTCGCCATCCTCATGGTAAGAATCGCACCTAGATGTACATGTTGGCAATAATTGCCTTTTTAATTAACCACCGAATATAGAAATTTAAATTCATGGTGAAAGCAAATAATAACATGAAACTGACAAACGTACGTGTTCGGGAATGTCACATCTGCTGCGATGAGTACTGTCTGTTGCTGACAGACTGGGACGATAACAAGTATGCAATATCGTTCTGGATTTATTTGTACTAGAGCTATACTGTATACAGTATTCACCATGACATTCATGTGATATTTGTAAACCATTAATATTGAAAATAGAAGTATAAATACATATGTCTTGTTCACTTATACAAATTTCAAAGATCGAGTGATGTCTACCACTTACACACTTTTTGTAAAGTAAAGTAAAGTAAAGTAAGCCTTTATTGAAATCGTATCCCAGTTGGGATCTTGATCATAAAGTACAATAAAGGTTTTACAAAATCAACAGCGAAAGAGTATATATATATATATATATATATATATATATATATATATATATATATATATATATATATATATATATATATATATATATATATATATATATATATATATATTACAGGTTCATAAATATTTGTATGATGGGGAAAGGAATGTTTGCCGTGAAAACAGTCTATGAACTAAAACAAGATGATTTGTCCTTATTGCAGATCAACACTGGTGTATTGGTTGTTGTGATGCATGCATTCATGAAACTGAAGGCAATTGCTGAGAAGACTAACCGGGATAAAATAAAGTGAGAATATATTCTTTGACTTACTTAGACTTATATTTATACAAAGATATATAATTTGACCTGCGGGTCATACTAGGGTTTAGATAACACTAGTTGATGTATTGCCACTTGTATATGTTTTGTGGTCTGTGCCACACCGGCACCAAGATATCCAAACTCAATGTAGACTATACCATGGTATTAAAATTCAATATTTCGCATGATATATCTACGTTTAATGGTTTGATCTTGTAGTTCTACTCTGAGCCGAAAAAATCCCGAGAACAGAGCTTTATAAGAAATGTATGGCTTCTTCGGCCATATATAAGCCAAGTAAGAGAGTGGTTCAAAATGCAGTAAATTAGGCCTGCTTGTTAGCAATTCGACACCATATATAGCCACGCTGACAGAGGAGCGGAAGACTTCGTGTCATAAAAAATTTAAACATCAAGTATAATTAACGATACTTTGACCACGAAACAGTCACGTAATAGCTCGAGAATAACATAAAGTGAACATAAATGATTAACTGGGCGGAGTTCGAGGCCGACTGATACAATATAATGTCTTCTGCAGTAAAATAATATGCGTTGGCCGGGAATCGAACCCGGGACAATTGCTTGGAAGGCAACTATGTTAACCACTACACCACCAACGCTTGTTGAATACTATTGTCATGGTTTCTTATTTACATTGGCTATCCACTTCTTCCATGGAATTGCGTACCAATCTTGTCACACTTTCCAGTCCACCTGTCGGGATCACACGGATCTAATTGATATATCTGTGCGATAAACAATAAATTGATGTTTAATTTGCTTTTGTTTAAAAACCGCAATGATGACCTTTTAGTTGCCACCGATGTAATACACTCCATGCTATGTGCCGGGGCTCTGTGTGTGGCGACCGAATGGAAAAGCCGGGCACTGATGTTGGTTGGCAGACTGCAGACTGCTAGAAAAGACACTGTACCCATAAAGTATTAACGTCACAAGATGGGGAATGTTGTTTTAAAATTACGAGACATGTTATCTATGTATAAGTTAAAAGGTCATTTTGCTCACTATTGCTTAAAAAGACTTGCTTTAGAATTTCCACTTCGTTGTGTCTGTGTGGTTATGTTAATACTGGTATACCTCCAGACACATGAGACAGCGACACCGTCTGTGGGCGTTTAACAGCCACGTGGCAAGTCAGCTTTAAAACTGTAAATGATATGCGCATGCGCATAAATCCCTATCTCTACGCAGTCTACGCATCGGGTAGCGATGCCGCGGCCGCGAGGCTCTGCAATCATCACGTAAACTTCTTGAAATGAAATATTCTTCACAATAAATCACGTGTGAAACACGTACGAACAATCTGTAAGTATGCCCTAACTAAACTGTAAAGGGGTTACGAATTACAGTGATGTAAACCCGTGATGGAAACTTCTTCTCCTTGCTACATCCGAGTCAAGTTCAAGCATGGATGTAAAAATAGATTCTATTTTTTGCATCCATGGTTCAAGCATGATATTAAAGTAGCCCTGCGTACGATGCTATGTGTTCCCGGCGTTGTACGGCCTCCCACCACATGGGAGGCCGTATAACGCCGTAAACACACAGCATCGTACGCAGGACTACTATAGTTTATGTTGTAGTTTCTTTCCCGTTCGTTTTTTTTTTTTTGATTGTCTGCCTCTTCGCATCTTAATTCATTTTTTATGACGTCACTTGCATTAGACTTTGGTCATGTCATGTGTACTGAAGGTCGTTACGAGCTGGAGACTATGATGGTTTTTATGTTGTGATAGAAAGAGATAAACAAGTCGTCCAAAAACGGAGCACGTTAGGGCATGAAAATGTCGCTTTTAAGCTAGGGGAATTATTTTGTCCTTTCAGGTCTGGTTTACGAGCTGCGTTGGTAATGCAGCCTCTTCTTGGACTTACTTGGATCTTCGGAGTCTTCTCTGTCAACGCACAAACTGCCTTCTTTCAATTTCTCTTCGTTACCCTAAACTCCATTCAGGTTTGTGACATTTTCTAATGTGATCGACGTGTCGATCGTAACCCCAGTCTGAGGTGACCTTGGGTCAAGGTCAACAGTCTGAGGCGTTGACTGAAGTGAAACAGTAAATAAAGAAACGCTTGCAAATAGGTATGCTTAAAATGCAAAGCTTGTAGTAGAACACCCAACTCTACTTCTATTGAATGGTATGCTACTGAAACACAACAGACACATCGCCGTATGTATACATAGACCGGCGTTCATATTTTGTTTAGATGTATTCGTTGTTCAAAAACACTTTCATCAGTATTAACTTCCGACAACATTTTTCAGCAATTTATCCTTTTTTCGTCTTCTAATTTTCACTCTGACTAACTTTCATTTAGAAAAGGATATTTGAGATCAAACGTAATGATTGCGTGAATTTATCGAATAAATTATACTGAAGTTAAAAAAGTACAAGTTTATCCCAGGAAGCCACTAGGCATCACTCTGTCAACGAGACAAAGTGTCATTGATTGAAGAGTATTTTCTGTACGCTATGAACAAAGTAAAATTAATACGTTCACGCTGTGTTCAGTTTTTGGCAAGGCTGTCTGAATATATCCGATTTTATAACGGCTAAGAATAAATATTCCCAATGTTTATCTCTTCTTGTAGTTGCTTCTTTGGTCGAGAAGAGCGTAGTAGGTTGTAAGTTTGGTGGAAGTTTACAAATCATGGAAATACAATTGAACTATTGAAGTCTTATTATCAATCATCTGTTTAGATGATCGAGTGCCATGCTAATGAGTGACTTTTCTCCAGGGCGATGGCAGGATACTCTTGTCTGCAATTCACAAATTCTACGGTTGAAGCAACTGCATGTGATCTGGTCACTGAAGACCAGACAAAAATGATGTTCTAATCTTCAAAGCTTTAGGGTATCAACTCCTAAATGACATGAAGTATATCACCATAGATGACATGTGAAAATCCGTGTTTTGGACGTAGTCACACTGAATTTCCTGCGTGAAAAAAGTGCAACTCTGATCTATGCGCGTTGTGTTTTTTTTTCAGGGAGTCGTAATGTTTATATTCCACTGCCTTCTGAATGATGAGGTATGTAGAAATATTTCATGTGTGTCTGATCTCTTCTCACAAAGCCAAAGCAAATAGACTTTCGTACATTTAAACACAGTCAGTCCCTAGATACAACACTTTACAATTCAAGTGCAACGCTAGATTTTTCTGACAGATTATGTTATCTTCCAGGACCTGCATATTGAAACTGATGTATATTTGACCATTTTAGCTTCCATGTAGGACTGTTCACTACATCTACCTCGGCAAGCAATGTTAATTTGAAACTTATTATGCTTTTATGAGAAGTGTAGAAGTAAACATGAGTGCACAGGCTGAGGAAGTATCCATAAATAGGGAAGGACGTCAATGTACTTTTCAATCGAAATTGTCCACCAACAAAGAATGTTTTCTTTATTTGTCATGACTAATTCGTCCTCAGGTAAAGAAAGCCTTGCAACTAAAGAAACAGAAATTGGCATCTTCTGCCGAATATTCTACCTCCATGACGACCAATCTCTCTACATCAAAATCAAAAAAGACGTTGACCTCTGTAGCACCCTCGGGGAATAGCGAGCAGGAGATATCGGACACGCAGCAAATGAACGGAGACAAGGAGAGACCAAGTAAGAAAGGGATTTTGAATCTACGTAAGATCTAGAGAAACGGTAAACAGCCGTCCACTGTTTCATTTTCTGGCAATGATTTTGCTTGATAGCCTAGAGAATGATGGTTTATCACGTGATTGGATAATGAAGATCCATAAACCAAGAACGCACACGCGCTATCACCTGCATTGGTTGATTAGTTTCATATGTACATTTCAATAGCGGACCAAACTTTTGTTAAGTATTACATATATCAAAGGCACATTATGTTATGTGACATTGCGGGAAAGTTTGAGAAGTGCTATAATTTTGCGCGCGATTCGGCACAATGTCAATGGAAAGATATGAAAACAAATCAAATCTGATCGATATATGCCAGTAAAAAGATCAGCGTGAGTAATGTTTCCGTATACAGTAGAAGTGCCTATGATTTGGACACGGCTTTCGGAAACGCCAATGATATAACAAAGGGCCCTCACTGTTTTAGAAGAAATCCATGACCGTTGGTAAAAGTCGACTCTGTTGAGATTGTAAATCGATTTATAATTACAGAGTATCACTTTTTCGTGTCAGATCAATGTACCTTGTAAAGTAAACAAAGAATATTTGCATGTAAATTTTTTTATACCCAAGCTGGCCTGGGTCTTTATAGGCTAATTATAGATCTCAACTTGAAACCCAAGGTGCTCAACCTCTTTATACCGCATCGCATTTCATCACATTTTTGATCCCAAATACTCGAGTCAAAAGGCTGTTTTTCTTTTGGTCTACGTCTTGCACGACACTGCCAGTTTTAAAACCATCGAGAATGTTAATTGCACATTCAACTTCATTTGTGAAATTGTGGCCGATTTCAAGGGAAAGTGAGAGACGGTCCTTGAGTCCCATGTGAGCGACATCGCTCCAAGCGTCACACCTCAGCCAAATTGAGTTTGTTCCGAGAAATCACTGAAATTTAAACCCACACCAGGCTTTTAAATATTTCGAAGCATTGATATGCCCTGTCTAGCGCTTTAAAGTTAAACTTTGCATTGAATCTCCCCGGAACCATCACAATGGCACAGCCAACGTCCACGTATTGGTTCTGACAACCCTCAGACAAAACCATCAACAGAGAGGCATCAAAATACAAGCATTGCAATGGCACAGAGGATCAATATTTCTAGTAAACCGTTAAAAGAGTACTCCCATCCAATTTGACTATTCGTTGGCAAAAAGCCCAATTCGAAATGTAACCAACATCATAAATAGTACTTTCTGCAGGCACTGACTACTTTTTATATTCTCTGGCTTGTGAAAAGCCATATTGTCAGTCAACTTGTAACAGTACAAGCCATATGTCGTGTGGCTGGTGACAATAAAAATATTGTCTAATTTCTTCTGTAAATCACTTGAGCAAAGCTCATGTACTCTGCTAGTTAATCATATTCGACTGTATACATTCACGGAGTCGTCATAGTTACAGCAAACCAAGAGTACTGAAAATCAAAGTATTGCTTTTACCACGATAGCGCCAGCATAGGTTCATCCGGGAACTCTGACCTGAATTCATGAAGCACCAGCCCAAAAACAAATTTCGCAGCAGCAATTCGAATGTTTGAACATGGGCGGCGAGGGCAGTGTTTTCGAGGAAGACCAATTAACAAAAACAACTTCATCAAGCTTAGATAACACAATCCGTGTGATTAAAGCAGTATCATTCCCTGTTCAGGCGTTCAATGAAAATTATATCAGTGAGTTTCCTAACACGATAACGACAATTTTTAATACTAACACCCATTCAGGGCAGGACTTATCGACCCCCCCCCCCCCGAATCAAAACTCTAAAAAGTTTACAAGAAAAACTATTTTTGTCCTTCAAGTATAAACCGCCTGACGATCATCCGATATGACGCATTGCATCGTCGCGCTAAGTATGTTGCCACTGTATTAAGTGGTATTATTCTACCAGACTGTGTATTTTATTGTTGTATATTTCGGGGTAACCCTGTACCACTGAACAAGATTTAACTGATTACTTAAGTTTATGTTAAAAACCAACGAACTAAGCGAAAAGGTCGACAGTCTGACGGCACTCCCGTGTAGATTGTATACACCACACGTATAGGCACGTTAACAAAGTGATCTGTGACATTGCACGTAATCACAGCTGTCGACGGTAAAAACTATCGTTATTGCAGAATTAACCTTTATGTCAGGCTTTCGCGATGTTGAATTATCTTATTGAACGTTAATTTATGCGAAGTTTTACCGTCACAGAATTAAAATTGCAAATAATGTATATTTTACTTTTTCACTCTTGCAGAGACGGGTGGAAAAACGGCGTGGCAATAGAGTACATGCGTATGGAGATACAATCCTAACCTCAAATTCTTGCAAGTTTTGTTCTTACTTTGTGCTATACACGTTAGTTTAATTTTTACAACATTCCTTTTCACATTTTTTTACGTTTATTTGTTCGTTTTCTATTATTGTCTTCTAGATACTAAATAATGTTATAACTCGCAACCTAACTGTAACATAACAGTAGAAAGTAATCGTGCACAGTTGTTCAGCAAGCAATAATTCAAGCTTATCCTACCGCGACGAAGCCGAGACTCACTTGAAATTGCATCTACAGGCGCCGTTTAATGAACATCAAATATTTTATATGACTGTTTACTTAAGTTTTCCTCAGTAAGGCCAGAAAGAAAAAATAAATTGTTCATCGGAATCGCCGCTTCTACTTTGCCCGATTTTGAATTTTTTTTTGATTTCGACAAATTAATACTTCTGCATTGCAAATACTTTAGTACCGCTGCTGGCGGCACCCTACACGTCGTCGGAATTTCGCGGGCATGTTGGATTCTGAATGAGACTTCCGACGTGTCTGCACTGAGCCCTGTCAACAAGTTGTTGCGACGTCTGAATTTTGCAAATCACGACACAAACTTGGTCAATTTTTGGCTGCCATTTCTCCGTTTTGTCAAGGTTAGTATACCATGACTATTAATTTCGCTCGCCGCTCCTGAACCTTGGTCTAAAAAATCCGATGAGCAAGATTGTTTTTTCCTCTGGCCTAATAACAATTTATTGCCAACAATGAGTGGGAACTTCAGTTCGGATTCACTGATACGTGTTATTGGAACTTGTACTGCAAGGTTATTAAGCAAACATGGTTCTTCCTCGTTATATGACAATGTTCATGCTGTAATTTTGTAACCATGGAAACGAATACGAATGTGATGTTTATTCCAGCCTTGCGATTGAACCTTAAGCAAATTGCCATGGTAACAAAATTCAAATAGCTAAGCTATGCGAGAATCGAAATGTCGGCTATGAAAGATAAAATATGATACCCACTGAGTCATTTCGGCTGAAAATTCTAAGACTATCTTAAAATATGGTGAAGTATACACTTTTACACAAAGACAGTGAGGCGGACATTGAACTGATGTACAGGGACGAACAAAGATTCAGACATTCAGACTGAAAGATATCATTGAAGGGTGACAAGACAATAAGCAGAAGAGGCCAAGACACCGATATGAAAATAGCACAGACAGGAACAGGTATGTGTAGGCAATTGAACGGACACAGAAAACTAGACAAGACCAGCATAGGAAGCAGAAGTGTACAAAAAGATTGACAGACAGAACCGATCCTAGTTTTTGAAAGATAAAGGTGAAGCCATGAAGTGCAGGAACAAATGACGTCATACAGAGTGTACTGGATCGATGTGCTATCAGTGTTGATGAATACCACACAACTTCTTCTGCACACATAACTTATAGAATGTTAAAATATTGAATGTACATCACTTTTGATTCTCGATGTAATTGCCTTTGTTCTATTTATCATTTTTATCAAGAACAAAAGACAAAATATTCTTTAAATATTCTTGGAATAAATAACTTTGTATTTAGATGTGAAAAGATTTTACGTTTAACGAAGGAAATGATCGAGAATGACACTTTATCTAATTACCGACCATTACATACCCTACATTTTCCCTTGTGGTGATACAGTACTTTAACATGATAAATTTCTATCGCCGACAGAGCATTAAATTTCACTCTACCCCTAGAGCAGTATGAGGAACACAGAAAATATGTTTTATTGGTTTTGCGCGACATGATAAATCTAGTCGTATCATATGGCCGTTTACAATTCTGATTGGTATCGTGCAGTCGTCTGAATTCATGGTTCGCTATCTGTAATGGTGACATTGTCGTCACCTTCCAACAAACGAAATTTATCGAATATTTATTTCGTACAAAGGTTTGTCCTGTTTTCTATGACATCCCTTTTACTGTTCTGATTATGACGTGGTGTAGAAAATCTAAATGTTGGTATTTTTCAGTCGCCTAACTGTCTTCTCTATCTCTTCCTTTGTTTTACATTGTCGTATACTTACTTGACGAACAGACAGGACAGGCGGAAAGATAGTTTGGAAAGCTGTATGAGTTGTTACATAACTATCATGATGATAAAATAATCAAAGCAAAACCAGTTAAAATATCCTTTGCATCGAAAATTATTTGTCGACAAGCTGCTTGTTTTCAAAACGCACCAATTTACTCTAAAATTATCGGAATCGAAAATGAGTCATCATTCCTTGCATGTATGCATGAAAATACGTGATCACGTGATCAAAACGACGGTGACCCTGAGTAAAAGCTAACACGACAATGCAAAGATATGGAAAATAGGTTAAGATCACAGTTTCATCTTAACCTTACCATCGCAAATTATGCTCCAATTCATGATTGAAAGTATTGACTCTTACAGTCGAAAACCATTTTTATTCTGCGTGTCTATGTTGTGATATTCCTATATCTTCTTTTAATATTTGTGGATAGTGTCTTTGCTGATTGTTTTAATACCATTGAAAGAGTCCAATTCTGTTCTCATAAATTTTGACGTTTTATCAATTAAAAGAATAGAGTTTGTTAACTTTTCATTTTTAATGTTTGATGTAGTATTTGTAAAATGTTCCACGGATGTTTTTAAAAGACTGAGGGTACTTTATCAGATTTAAGCTTTCTCAATACCAACTCACATCAGTTTGTTTTTCTTTGTGATTGTACGGTACGTTGTGGAATCTACGACATAAAAGAACTTCTTACTGATTGTTTAATCACTGTTTAACTTTTTACTAATTCTGTGATTACTATTTGTTGTTATATAATATATGGAGAATTTAATCTTGAATAAAGTTTAATAACAAGTACAACAAAATAATGGCTTCGTGTGAGAGTTCCACACTTTCGTTCTAATTATTGTTATACCACTCTCCGCCTCGTGCCCATTGTTCTAACCATGCTTTGTAATTTCCATAACCGAATATTTTATAATTGCCATCTGGCTTTCTTTTGTTTGAAAAGTGTCCGATATACTAGTAAACCGGACAGTTCTTTGGTTAAAAGCTGTCCGGTTAATTAGTAAATCGGACACTTTTAAACAAAAGAAGTCACGTGTTGACGAGTCAACAACCCCCAAAGCGACATATTCACCAGTAAAAATGTATTTCACCGTCAAGTACAGAACAAAGAAATTTAATAAGAAGAAGCATCAGACTTAATTGATTTTTCTCAAGTACATCTTAAAATCAATTACAGGTCACAGTGAAATAACGGTATTGATTGCAAGTATGACTCTGTGGTGCGGAAAGGTTATTGTTATCACGATCATTCGAAGCTGAAAATTACGATTTCAAAGTCACTTGTCAAAACTGAAAGTTGAGTTTTCTGTCACCTTTGTTAAAAGTTAAATTTACAGGCAAATACACAGTACCGCACTCAATGTGGTCTAGACATATTGTTTTGTTTATACTTACAGTTTCAGTTGCAGGAGTGCCTTTCTCTAACGTGGCGGTGCAGCTTGGTTTTCCAATCGTGGTGATTTGCACTGGCATGACAAGAGAATTTTCCTTTTCCATCTTTGGCTTTGGTGGTTGAAGTGCATCGGATACAATTTTCCCTTGTTCTTCATTGGTGCGTTTGTAACTTCTAACCCCTGAACTTCTATTTCCCAGTCAATCATGTCAGCCACACAGAAAGTGAGGCTACCCACAATTCCCCTTGATTTGTTCACTCATATTTTTTGCTAAAGGCTCTTTCAATTTTATCAGTTTCATAACAATTTTTAACTTACAATTTAAGTTCAGGATTATTTGTTAAAACTATGTTCCAAAATTATTGATTATGTTTAAAATTCAATGGTAAATTGAATGAAAAGTCGATGTTTGGAGGTGCTAAAAATTACACACTTGTCAAGATGAAGTTATCAGCAACTAAGATGGTCTCATCACACCATCTGTCAGACATGCAAGTTTCCTTTGTTACGAACATTAAAAAAAATCAATACCCTTTCTTTTGCCAACACAGATGCAACTTATTCCCTTAGTTTCCTAGAAATATAGAGTATGGCTGTCAAAAATCTATGTCGACAAATTTACAAAATTGCTATCCCCTCCGCGGAAAAAGGGTTGATCTTCTCATTATTCACAGTGAGAAATCAGAAAATTATGATTATCAGAACTACGTTGCCAGAATTTTGAAATATGGACCGAGTTGTTCTGTGTACAGAAGAAATTTGCTTCAGTTCAGTGAATGATCTCCGTGTGTACAGATCATGGAGAATTGTGGGTAGCCTCACTACTGTGAGCCAGTGGTTTGGCCATATCGAAATACGTAGAGCGACTCCGTAATTGTGTGTGCTGCTGCTCAAAGTTTTCAACCCAAATGAGTCACGCGTGACTCCAACATCGATCTGAAAACATCTGTTCATTTCATTTAACCAATCAAACATAATTCATAAAATTCAAATAAAACCAGGTGCTCAACTACGTCATCGCACTACAATAGCAACACATGTCAACTTTGTTTTATCCAATCATTATTTTTTATACTTTCGTTCAACAAGGTGACAAAACGCTTCAATTCTTTCCTGCCAACGCTTCAACTTATACTGCACTAAAACTGCGAATCTTTCGGCGGGCAAACAAGGCTCTGATACTCGACAAATTCGTGGTACAACACGATAAGCTAACTCGTAGTGGGCGGTTTTTGGGCTTCGGAAGCTGTTATGCAATTGGGGGGCTGAATCTTATCGCTATAATTGAATAATACAATGGACTCCCTAAGTTGATGTAAATGGTTACAATCGACCAATCAGATGTAACCTTCCGAGCACGCTGCACATCAGCAGCAGTTTAATGCAAACTAGCTGTACAGTTAAATTCCATAAACCACCCACTACTCGTCCGCTCACCTATAGTAAAAGATATGTTCTGCGTTGGCCGGGAATCGAACCCGGGACAATTGCTTGGAAGGCAACTATGTTAACCACTACACCACCAACGCTAGATGACCAAATTTGGTTAAAAAGTGTAAATTATCAGGAACCGAGGCACAAGCTAAAACTTGTACAAGTGACAGAACTTGACCCTATGGGCAAATTTGTCAGAGGGTGCTTCAAGATAACAGAAGTTCCCTGTGCGTTTGGTAGATTCATTATGCGATAGGGAACTCCGCATAGTGACTCTAAGCTCTACAAGCAATTTACAATATTTCATGACAATAATTTTGCATAGGAATTAGCAGATTAACGCTCAACAGTAGATACAGATGAATTCGCGATCATCGAGCATTCTTTTCTTCCGCTAAAACTATAACTGGAAAAAATCGTTGCATCTAATGTTGACATGTGAAATAGCTTTGATATTCAAATAACGCAGACAGCATATCGACATCACCCACGTTGTTTATGTGTTGAGAATTTCACTGAAGTAGTGCAGGACATTTTATCGGATTTAAGTTACATTATAAATCAAATATGTTTTGATGTCACATCATAATGACAATAAAAGCAATAGATTTGAAAAATGACTGGACGAAATCCCAAGATTTACAGCTTTTACCGCCGTATTATACACGCACTCGTGTTGATAAACTGTACTACATTAACGATATCCGCAATAATTCCATTTCGCTCCAAAATTGACGATCTAATTAATGTAATTATTCGGAAAACAGACAAGGAAGTGCTTACTGAACAAAAATAATAGCCATGATTTGCGCCATATTGGCATGAAATATTGTCAGACTATATAAAGCTGATATTTTTGTTTAAGTGATATCACATGAATTTACTTCTAGATAAATTTTGTTCAGCTGCGATAGGTAATGCACGGACTTTGAATCATCGAAGTTGCAATAGCAAAGTTGGCCAGATACCTTGACCCCACATGGAAATGATTGAAACGCGTAAAACTGGACAGAAACTTACTGGGTACGAGCCTGCAAATACTTCTTATACTACCGATTCCAAATATTCGCAAGTAGTTCATAAAAAGCTGGGAAAAATCGTAGATAAATATAGCATCTCGTATGACAGGCCTTCTTTTCATTTTCAACAAATTATAAACGATCTTGAAATTTTACGTAAGATTTTCATACAACATATGACTCTCTTGTACAGTTTGCAGTTGTTGCAGTAATCCCGACAAGTGTTTGTCGATGCATCGCTGGGTCCAGTCTACTGAATTCTGCTACCTAGGTGACTAATTTAAACAGCATTAAGGAATGTGGTGAGAGCAACTTAAGTGAAGTCATTATGAGATCAAAAATTCATAAACTATCATCTTAAACTCTCCTTGCTGCATATGCCTGCCTGCCTGTTCCCCTGTCTCTCTGTCTCTTTCTGTCTCTCTATCTCTCTGTCTCTGTCTCTCTCTGTCTCTGTCTCTCTCTGTCTCTATCTGTCACTCTCTGTCTCTCTCTCTCTCTGAAACCGAAATATTGAAATATTGAGATATTACCTAAATGACGCTTGCGCAGAATGTTCCTGTCGATCTAGTTTCAGAGTGTCAATGATTAAAAAGTTATAAAACTTTTTATGAACTATAATTATCGTCTGAAATTAAAGGCCTCTGGCATAAGTTTTTAAGATGGTTGCTTACGAACTACAATATGTCACGTACATGTCGATTATTGGATAAAATTCCGATCTCCTAAAAAATCGAATAAAAGGTGCAAATTTATTATGAACTTATTCTAAACTTTTAAAATAACAGTAGTTTTTGACAGAAATGTTGCAGTTTAATTGTTCTAATGTATATTACATGGTTTAGAATGTGTGATAAATATTAACTTTTTGCTTGCCATTTTGTATATATACAACTCAGATCTCAATTCAGAGTCTGAATCTGTCACAGTTGGCAATTTCCTAAATACGTAAGTTGGATCTCAATTCGGAATCTGAATGAGTCACCGTTAATATTTTTAAGTACATTACATGACTTGATATGTTCTCCTCTTTTAAAATTGACAAAATTACAAAGTGATCTTACTTTGTGATTAAAATCAACATTGACACGACAGAGAGACTGACTATAGCAATGCGCACGCAACATTTCAAAAGTACTTTTGACTTTCGCTGACTTCAAGTAGTGTAGCTCGATGAATGCAACGATTCTTCAAAAACACGTAGATTTCATTTGCTTTTTTTAAACCAGTAACTACACTTTAGAACATGTCCAGTCAAAGATTAACTTATGTATGTTCAATAAAATCAACGACGAGGCATTGAGGTCGGTTTTTACAACTTGCAGGAAGTCGAATGAAGTAAAGAAATCAAAAATAACACTTAGGATAAAAAGTACAACTTTTCCAAGTTCTAAATAGTGGTCTTTACAATATCTGATAAATATATATTTTATACAATTATAAAAAGTGACGATTATGTGAAAAAATCTGCATTTTTAACAGTGATTAATATAATTCTAAATCAGACGATGATTACACAATACAATAAACTATTATTGGTTTTAAATTTCTAAGAAGAGAAAGAAATAGTCCAAAAATAAAAGGAAAGATGCATTTGACAGGTGAACTATTGAAACCATGACAAAAATGTAAACAAGACTAATTTACTGAGAAACAAATATCGACATATACACTGCTATCAAAGTGTTCTTTAAATCTCATAAATTATCTGATAGTGTACATCGTCGCATCGTCCTTTCAAATTTACAATAATCTTTCCAAAATAATTCAAGCATATATAGTCAGGAAAATCAAACATAACTAGCACAACAAGCAAAAAAATAAATTACATTTGATTAAGAAGAACTGTTTTGTTGCTGCAGCA
Organism: Ptychodera flava; assembly: GCF_041260155.1. Lineage (NCBI taxonomy): Eukaryota > Metazoa > Hemichordata > Enteropneusta > Ptychoderidae > Ptychodera > Ptychodera flava. Next base: position 38,832,585 of record NC_091946.1, on the reverse strand, counting down.
AAGTCTGTTCAAGATCATTGTACAACTTGACAATGAGATTATTCGGTGAATCGCGTAACAAATATGCACTGTTTACGGCGCCTTCTCTCAGTTAAGGTTGGAGGACCAGTGGAAGGAAATTCTAGCACAATAACTCACAAATGACACTCAATTTGTCTAACCTGGATCGTTTTGTAAGGCAGAAATAAGAATCTTATGGTGGGAATGTAACAACCAAAGACGATAGAAAACAAGAAACGAAATAAAGAAGGAACGAAAGTGCAGTTATATTTTTAACTATATTCAAACATTAAGATTGACGTGCGTACCATTAGTGAATGACTGCACACGATATTAAGTACAAGAATGGCTGGTGAAACATGGAGTGGTCACGTGGTGTTCATGTGATTTAGGTCTGATTTACATAAAGTAATCAAAATATCGATCGATAAGAACACTGACTTGATAAATACACGTATGGAAGGTAGCCGTGTAAGGTGAAAGATGTGTTTGAGATTCTCTCAATCACAATATTGAAATCAACACACTTAACATGATGGCATAAATGGACCATATGTGGGCGTCTTGCTACCATGGAAACGCTCACTTCATACCCATCAATCTCGGTTGTTACTCTCCGTTTTCCAGTGCCGATTGTTTTACGAAACACATACTTGACGTGATTCATTATAGCGATGACGATGCCTCCTCCCGAGACCGATGACATATTCAGACCTTAAACGGCAAGTAATATGTGGACGGAGTTGAAAGAGCTGAAGACAATTAATTACCAATTACCAACCAAGCAGACTGATCGGATTACTATAAAGCTTGATCACTTTTCAACTACAAACTTGTGATTTTAGAGATAAAAAGTACAGCTACTTTTCTATACATATTGTTAAAAGACGATATTTTGAGTCATGTTTCAGTCTTCAGCTAATCAATATGGAAATAGATTTAGTCGGTATTGGGCAAAATAATCCAACTCCAGCTTCAGAGCTATGCAAATGTGAACTACAACGAAGTCGACTTGAGCGGTCAATTATGTATTCTTGAACAAAGTTCTGAAGTTAATTTGCGTAGAATGACTCAGATCACGATCCACTTTGCGCATACACATGCGCAGATGACACTTCATATTTTAACTCTGTTGTTCCTTCTTTCATTGACAACTCCAGCAATCTATATCCATGCCTTCTTCGAGGAGATGGAACCTTTGAAATGACAAAACATAAAATGAAGAAGTAGAGTAAAGCATATGCTAGACTGAAAATCAGTGTACCTAAAGGATTATATAAATAATTTTACGTTGGTCGATCGACTTGCGATATGCTTGAAAAATAACAAGTAGCTTATAATATAAGAAGAAGTTTAAAAGAATTGTAATTGTTCGTGAAAACCTGAACACTTTCGTCCAACGATTCAGCGTACACCGTGTATGACCCAGCACACAAACAGTTTTTTTCATAAATCTATTGGGCATGTTGCACGAAAAAAGCTGACTGGATTCGTAGTACACTGATCTGTGAAGTGGTAGTGTACGAGTCGTCGTCCGAACGGTGCAGGGAAATTTGTTCCCTATGATTTTTTGGTGAATACCATGCATCAAATTCCTAATTATTATTTATTATTATTACACTTTATTTAAAGAGGATAATCTGATTACAGTAAAGTAATTGTAATTTCCATCAGAGCCCTCATGAAAAGAGAAGGAAAATACACAAACAAATCATCGAATAAACAAAAACATATGGAACAGACGAACAGAAGACGTCGAAGACAAAAGAAAAACAGGCTAGTCTAAGTCAGAGCCTTCATTACAATATTTCATGAAAAGATAACCATATAGTTTTGATTTAAACGTCGACAAGGCTTCACAGTCACGGATAGTTGGGGAAATGGAATTCCAGATTTTAGTAGCTCGATATACAAATGATCTTTGACCCCTGCCTGTCCTAAACATTGGTGGGTAAAGGTTACCATTACTAGAACTACGAGTATTTAAACGATCCATTTCTGAGAGAGGTTGGAATAGATCACTAATATAGCTTGGAGCGAGACATTTAAAGCTTTGAAAGTCATAACAGCAGTAAAGTATTCAATACGTAAATCTATTGGCAACCAGTGCAAACTAACAAAAACTGTTCGAGAAGGAAAAGTCGTGTCAACTTCGAGAATTCCCTCACCAGCCTTTTTCTGGAGTTTGTACAATCTTTGGAGATTGGTCTTAGACGTACTAGCCCAAACAATACAACAGTAGTCAATTACAGACAAGAACAAAGCGTTATAAACTAGCAAAAGAACACTCCTTTGAGAAAAGGGGCGTAGTCGTCTTATAACACCAATTCTTGCAGACAAAGTCTTGCACAAATTATCTATGTGGTCATCCCAGCATAAAATGTTGTCTATTTGAACACCAAGTAGTTTGTGAACAGCAACACTGTCAATGAGCGTATCATTGACCTGAATGTGAAATGAAATATCAGAGTCGGCTAAGTGATAAATTTTTGGGCGAGGCGCAATAATCATATAATTTGTTTTAGTGGTTTTAATTGCCATGCTATTGTTATGAACCCAGTTTGAGATTGGAACGAGATCTCCATTCAGTCTCCCCTCAACTTGTTCAATGTCAATTCCGGAAACACACAAAGTTTGGTCATCGGCAAACATATCTAAGCTTCCCATGTTCAGGCAAAGTGGAAGATCATTAATGAAGATCAAAAACAGAAGTGGACCCAAAATGGACCCCTGAGGTACACCACACGTAATCGACAAAATATCGGAGTGTACACCTAAACACAGACAAATAGAGAAACAGACTAGCAACGCGGCATGCCTTTTGTTCCATGGTCGTCTCGGTAGACTATGGCCTTTTCATATTAAAATGAGCTCCAAAGGTGTTAAACTTTTTGGAGACTTTGTTTGTGGTTGATAATTGCACGAGATTATGCGAAAAATACGACGAGATGGCATCGTGCTGCCAGTCGCGTAGCAACCATAGTTACTTTGTGAGCTCTCAGGGCAGAAACACTGCTTCACACCAATCAAAACATAACACGCCAGCAGTTTCATAAACATGTTCTTCCTTGACGAACGTGTAAAAGACGGTATGACTGACCGTAAACCATTGAGTAAAACCAGACAGTATCGATAAAAGTCTTTCAAATTTGGTTCAAACATACTCATTATATATTCATAAAAATATGAGAGGAATTTTTAAAACGGTAAAACTCACTTTCCTGAAGCTCAAAACACTCCCCTTTTCGCCAGCACGCCAATTCCGCTCAGCACCACACGACAACAACAACACAAACTTTGCCGAACATACTTTCGCTTAACAATTGGCGAAAATCCGAAAATTACCGAAGGATGCATGGTCGGCACTCTTCGGAAAAGAGAGGCGAGAGCTACCTGAGGCGAGGCGAACATGGATGGGTTACGAAACCGCTTTACGCCTTGAACAATACCCGTTGCTAGTCTGTTTCTCTTTGTCTGTGACCTAAATAGCTAACAAATAACTAATGCTTTTAAGTAGCAATGTAAACTCGAACGCCATCGGATTTCAACATGAACTTACGAACAGGTAAACTTAATTCCAATTGAGCATGAAATGTACATCCATGATGTCATATCGCACCTTGTCCCTTTGGTGTCGTCTGGCTGGTTTCCGTAACTGCGGACGAGGATGTTCCCGATGACGTAGTATTAACCGTCGACGCCATCTTTTTGTATCTTCTCAAGAATATTGACCTTACCTGCATAGAAACAGTCGATAAATTAACCTCAGCACCAAGTAAATTGAAGGTATCAAACCTGACGATACAAAATTATGCTTATTCTCAAACCAATACTCGAACAAACAAAACAAAAATTTGATTTACTAAATTTGCCAAGAGAGGAAGTTTTAATAGTCTGAAAGTCAGAATGATATGAAGTGTTCACCGACATGTTGGCTTAGTGTCTTAAGACACTGTCTCAGCGCCTCATAGTGATATCATGCACAACTGATTGGGACAAGTCATCGTCTCGTATGAATTATACCAAAAAGAATCTTTAAAAGATTGTTTAAACTAAAATGGTCGTCGTGAAGACAAATGACTACTTTTTTTAATTCGTGTAATGCTCTCACCTCCTCGTTCGTCACACAATGGCAGATGAAAATGAAGACACCCTGTAGAAAAGGAACAATGTTCACATCAGCAAAATGTTGAACTTTTCAAAAATAAAGTACGGATGATTTGTGTTGGAATGTTTCATCGTGTTGCCTGCAATGTAGCAATATGACACGATTTGTGTCTGGTTTCGACCAATCGACGATCTAGAGTTGCTATAAACTGATCAATTGTCTTCATTGTCGTTCTTGTTTTTGAATAAATACATGCTTTATCGGGAAACACTTTTGTCTGAGCACCATGATCTTACCTGCAGTGAGTTACAAATCACGAAGAGATACTGGAACAGGACAGTGTTGGCGTCCATTCCAAACACACCGAAGAGCCAGGAAAGACCAAGCAATGGTTGAAGCATCAAAATGGCGCGAATCCCAGTCCTGTAGATTTAACAAAACTGATATCTTTAACGAATTTGCAGCAATTTCAAAAAGTGCAATTTCTGTCATAATTTAAGAACCTATCACTGAACACTATCTGCATAAGTCGACGAAAAATTCTAGTATAATTTCTACGGTTTTCTACTCAGTCATGAATAAAAATTGTAAACAAACTTACTTGACCCTTTGTATTTCGGTTTTGTCTGCATTGGCTTTCAAGGTCATAAATACCCGGATGACCAGAATAAGAACTACAGTGTTCGCCTGGCCACAAAGACAAAAAACGGTGAACGTTATTTGAAAAATGAATCAAATATATTTTGGTTTCTTTACATTAGTTACTGACAAATTTCCAAGCGTGTTTTCGTCTTTACCCTGTATTAAAATCAAAGGCTTTTGATGATAAACTTTTCCCATAATTCTCGTCGTTCTGATTTCCCTGAGATTATACGCGATCAGTCATGTCATCATCGGGAAAATACGATAACATAGTTTTGTATCATTTAATGATAACAAATCACTTCTAGAAACTGAAATAAATGATTTGCTAGGATGCCTTTAGAGAACTTACGAATATGATGGCGAGTATAGGTCCAATGAAAGCCCAGCTGAGTCCGTTATCGGTTGACAGCCAGCAGTTACCGCTTCCTTTACGACCATACCCATCGTGGCGAATAGCAAAGGTTATGCCAACGATGACTATAGGGAGACCTGTACTTGTATTAAGGTATGATAAAAGTAGATATTAGAAGGAAAATACTGTCGAGTCAGTACAGAAAGAGGAAAAGCTGGCAATTGCTTTAGAAAGCACTGTGACACCTTACCGTACCGTAGAGGTAGCAATATCACGCATGCGTCATGACATGATTGCTCTTCAATGAGTCCATTTCTATCAATTTTGAAGTTGTCTTCCTTCGTTCCTTTCTTACTGCATTAGATGCCTGCCCTGTGATTAATTTTCACATCGATTTCTGCTAAAATACATCCTTAGATTCTCATGAATTGGCTTTAAAGTCAGCATAAGTATTTCAATACCGGTTTTAACACTTTTATAGGAAAGTTGTGATCGAAATAATCACAGTGTTTTCTTACCCCATCCAAGCAGGAAGAAAATCCAAGTCTTAATCTCCTTTCCGAATATCATTGTCGATTTCATATACAGATGGATTCCTTCGATCAGCATCCAAGTAAATGCAGCAAGGAAGAAGTAATGTAGCATGAACGCGATGGTAGTGCAGATTGCCTGAAAGACAACATTGAAATGTCCTTCATGACAATTGAAACCGATGGCAGACACTTCAATTATGAAATACAAATGTCATCAAACTTTTCCGGGATACAAGGCAGCAATGAAACATATGGTCACGCCAACGTTTGATTTGGGATGTTTCAAAAGTAGAAAGATAAGAATAATTTAATATTAATAAGCTAATGGTGGGTAGACCACATGTTGGCGGCACAATTTCTGTTCATTCCATTAATTCGCTGTTATTTTTTATGCATCGCAGAGCTGGTAATATATTTCGACCGATAAATCTTTCTATTTGGAGCCATATGGGTCCATTAGTACGTGTAGCTTTAAACGACTGTACAAATGGTAAATGTAGGATTTCTACTTAAGCTTCAAATTCACGGAAACACAACATGGAACAATCGCTAAAAGTAAAGTTCAGGCCCGGATCTGGACATTGGGTGTATCGAGAGCTTTTTGTTTGTACGCTATTCTGTAAATTACAGTTTTATCAATACATTCTCTTGTAAAAAATCTAAATATGAGATTGTGATATATCTGGTAAGTTTAAATGTGACAGTTCAACTAAAATCAGGAAGCAATATGTTAGATAGTAAAAACCTCGATCTCGTGCTTGAAACCAGCGTACCTTGACACAGAAATATATTTTACCGAGCTGCACATAAAATCATCATGATGTAATTTCTGTTCATCTAAAATTGAGATAATAACTTTCTATGGAAATTCAAGCTATAATCTTTGTGATTGTAGCCTCGTAAAATATTAAATGCTTTTTATAAATACGAAAGAATGACAGCGACTCTGAGACTGATAAATTTTCCGATAACATGATGCATGAAACAGACAAACTTTGAAACACACTGCTTGTGTCGGTTGAAATCTACACAGAGTGAAAGAAACGATAATCAACGCACCGAATTGTAGGTGGCATCGACGCCACCAATGAAGATGAGTTGAGCGGCAAGCAAAGACATGGCCAGGTTTGCGTGAATTATGATTCGCTGAGATTTGAGAAGCCTGCAAAATAAGAAAGTAGCATCGTTATAAGTTTTTGCGTATTGTAAGATACATTGTTCTGAATGAGTCAAGCTTCCACTTTATTTGGTCCGTACGGCGTCGAAGATGAAAAATTAAGAGTGGTGGGTGTTTTAAATTTTGGGATTTCCTTTCTTTGAGAATAATGCATTAATTTGATTATACAAACATCGCCGATTTATTTATAATAACGAAACGCAGTGATTCAGTTTTTTTACCGCCATCGATTAACTTTCGGTTTATATCTTTCAGTAGATGCACAAGTTATCCATAAATCGTTCCGAAATGTTTCAGATCAAAAAAGTACCACATTATTTGAAGGAAGTAAACATCCTCAAGACTTGTACTGAAGAGCATATCTGTCGATCTCTGCGGGTTTCCACTGAATGGAGGTAATTTTCATATGATTCATACTTCAGATAAACGCCTTTCATGTGCAGGTGCGAGGAATGCTGTGAAACAGACATAAAAAAAACACAATGTACTTTTGACTGTAAAACGTTATTTTGAGTGATGGATCTCGACTTACTTTCCAACGAGGTATATGAGTAGAGTGATGATGAGACAGAGAATGGATAAACTGACGCCGATGTAAGTCATGTATTCTAAAATATCTTCATGGATACCAAGGTCGACAATCTGTTAGGAGCAGAAGTACAAAGTATAAATAAAGTAACATTAAAAAGGTCATTATATATATATATATATATATATATATATATATATATATATATATATATATATATATATATATATATATATATATATATATATATATAATACAAATTACTTCAAGTATAAAGCAAGAATATATGTTGAATATTTATACTTGAAGCAATTTGTGCTATTATTTATAACACTCTGCTTTCCGCATCCAGCACTGTAATTTCCCACTATGATATCTGTATACTTCGATATATATATATTGAGAGAGAGAGAGAGAGAGAGAGAGAGAGAGAGAGAGAGAGAGAGAGAGAGAGAGAGAGAGAGAGAGAGAGAGAGCTTAAAAACTAATATGAAAATAAATTTTACATTTTAACACAAAATAAGTCATTTTTCATTTCAAATAAAGTATTGGGAGTTAGACAAAAAGTAGTGGCGACAATAACCTCAGTGTATTGCATCAATATGGCGAAATTGGTTAAATGGTTACAACGACACACTGTGTGGGTCAGATTGGTGGCGTCATGATCCTGCCAGCAACCTTCAGACGACCATGCCCTGAAGACAATAGAACAATAGAGATATGCCAAAAATTAATATGTACAACCAAGAATCGTATGTTCACAGTAAGGTGTGTGTAATTCGTGTTTGTTCCAAAATTCTAAGAGACGGCCTGTTATGGGAGAAAGACTTCTTCAGATGAAAAGTGTTATTCAAACATCTTTCAGAGTAGAGTAAACCCTTATTGTATTACCTACACAAAGACATATTTGTGTTTCTAAATGTAGCCAACTTTTTTTCACAAGAATGGTATCTACTAATTTAAAATAAACTTTATTCTCTTAATTTACGATTGTATGTGAAATCAATGGTTTTCTTAGCATGATTTTTGCTGAAGAATACGTCAAGATAATGGGAACCTTATTTTTGACATAGACCAAAGATTCACTCATATCTTTATTATTCTATATGATAGTTCTTCATAAATATCACATGGATAGCCACTAATGCAACGTTCCCTACATAGCAATGAATATAATGTCTTTAACTACATGGCAACCACTTCTACCTCTGCAAGCACTTAAGCCATGGATTTCAAGAAATAAGAACAAAGCAGACTGCATACTTTTAGGTGCAACAGACAATTACAACAGAGTCGTTCTTGTCTGTTCAAGACATGCGGTTTTGAGATTACCTCAAATCGTTCCGCCAGAATGAACAACTCTGCTCCAGTGTCAGATCCTGTGTACGAAACAGAGAAAAATGAGATGAAACATTGTAGAGGGTAATCGATGGGGCCACGAATGTGTAAAGATCTGCCACCTTAGACACCCAGTAAAATTTTACAAGTAAAATGACTATTTGGAACAATACTGATTTATGCATTGTGCGAGGGGTGTGAGTAGCCGATGTTCACCGCACAATTGCAATTACAGAAACGTACCTCAATAAAATTGAGGTGAGCCGAAAAAGAAAAATGGCTGGGTTACGTCAATGGCATAGAGGAATCATACCTGAAACAAAGCGAAAAGCAAACAATTGAAGAACACAGTCCAAATGATTGTAAAGTCTTACCTCAATTTTTTCGAAATAAAACGATATTAAATCGTTTGTGAAGTTGGCTCGTTTATCATCCTCCAAAACAAACGACACAGCATAAATGTGACTGTTGAATCTAACGTCATCAGAACTCACATCCGCCGCAGTAATGTCGTCAGGCGCGACTTGATGAAGTGTCTTATAGACTAAAATGGCCACGTTCCCTGTGAAAAAAACCCAAAACTTGCTGTTTTTAATCTGATTGTGAGTGATGTAGACAGATATTTTTTGCGAGTCTGCGTCATATGTATGTACACTGGTACATCGCACATTGTCTGCTATAAACATCCTAGGATAACAACTTCAGCACACAGAGTGCATTGTCTTCAACAACTTCGAATATAGTAACTTGCTCACCAAGTCGCTCGTCAAATGCATTACGTGGTACAGAAAATCCGCTTCGATAATCTTCACCTTTGACCTGGATGTAGAATTCATCTTTGCCGGGTTTAACGCTGTACCGTGCATGCAAGTCTGAAATGACAAATAAACAAATAAAAAAATAAAAAAAGATTAGCCTAACAAGAAAATAATCAAGACAATGACGTATTGGCTACTGATGTCATGTTTTTCACAATGATGCTATCTTTTATTGACCACGACATTAAAATGTGGTAAATATGAAGCGGCAGGTAGACCTGTTTTTATTTTCAGTGATGCTGTGGTATTTTTCAAAACCTTGATAAGGTTCTTTAGCTGTCAAAAAAATTCGTTCATAATTTTGACGGGAAGTCATCATGGAGGTCGGAAACGCGATTCCTCATAGTTCTGTTTTGGATTGTGCTGACATGTTTATAGCATATATCAAGCTTACTGTTTTACTCTACCTAAATTGTCCAAGGCAATGACATCATCCTGCACAGCGCTTCCCGAGGCGACGTATGACGTAAAAGTGTCCATCGTTTGCAGAAAATGGGCAAAGGTGTCGGGTGAATTCTGTAGAAAGTAAAACGGAATTGAAAATGTAGTTTTCATGAACTGGGTCATAATTGAAAGTGTGTCTAACACAAAGGTTAGAGGTCAGCTATTAGTAAAGGAGCGATGGAATAATGTTTTTTATGAAACATGATCCACTGTAAACGAGTTTCTGTATATAATTGCACACCATACGGTTTATAGTCAACATAATGTCAAAAAACAAAAAAATATCTGACTTTGTGTAAACATATAAAAAGCGTTTCAACGGTTTATGTTCTCTGACACAGCAAACAGACTAGATTATTACCTCGGTCGCCAAAGATCTCTTGTTGCCCTCGCTCAGTATAATGTCACTTATATCAAGAACATCCTAAAAGACAGAAAGGTACGAAGTGTCACATATAGAAAGTTGCCTTTGGTCATTCAGGCATATTCTTTGTGTTAAACGTCACTATTCTTTGTATTCAACGTCACAATTTCGTGTCCATTTGTTAGAACTATGATTTATATCCCTTCAGTGGACAAGAACATTCATAGAATGCCTTCATCCTAGCACGCTTAACTTACTGGATAGAAATACACTACTCTACTTGAAATTATTCATCGCCCACAAAAGAAAATTGCCAATAAATTGATTACTTTTTCTGATTTTTATGCGCACTCAAATTCCCTTTTTTTCGTCAACTAAACATCCTCCATATTTTCAAACTAAGTAAATACTGTTCTTATCTTGACTTCAAAAATAACGGTTTTCCAATCACTTTAAACAATTGATTTGAACTTCCTCGCCATGGGTACTCTCCACGTTCAGTTAAGGCTTACAGTCATTCATTACATTAAGTTCGCAGCAATCAAGCATTGAAATTCTCCACTACTTAATGAACACAAAATAATTTGCATCTTTTTTATTGATTTGTTTATATGTATTATTGTATTTTTCATTATCTCTTTATTTCTTATATATTTTTCCTTGTCCTTATCCTTAGTGGGCCATGGACTCGACTAGTCCTTGTGGACTATTTCTATGGTCCAAGCCAGGTAAAGTTATATTTTCACTGTGATACATCCCTTGTTATTTTTCTTGTGTATTTGTTTCTTTATCTGGTTTAATAAACAATTTACTGTAGCAGGTCCGTGCAGACAACGTGTTAAATACAAATGATAGTTAGGAGAATTGAAACACTGCATAAACAAACACAAGTGGAACTTATTCGGGATAATTGGATTTTCATATTTTGCAAATTTCTCAAAAGTGTTAGGTGCCATATAGCTGAATGTTGCAATATCGCAAATTACTCATAAAAACAAGTGTGTAATATAAAAAGAAAAGCACATGAGATAACATTTGTAGATTAAATCGACATTATTTCACCATCCAATTATCCCAAATTAGTTCCAATCGTGTTACAAGAAAAACATCTTCAAACTCCCAGATTCTGATGAAAAACATGACAGTAGTCATATCAACACAATTATAATTCAGGATTCTAATACCTGGACAGTGTCCTGATATTTTGCACTGATTCCAGAGACTGCAGTTGTAATGTCCATTAGGTTATCGATGGATGATGACGTCAGATCTGAAGTTGATGTGACAAGGAGAGAAATCAATTCCTCCAGAAGAGCTGAGACTGATTGGTGATCCTTTGGTCTGTTGTCAGTAACGACTGCGTGCCGTATATTTCCAATCTGTACCTATTTAGAAGCAAAAACACCAGTAGGTGATTAAGTGCAACGTTTTTGGAATAATGAAACATGGGTATGACATCGTTTGAATTGACTTTCAATAAAGAATAACAAGTCAACTACTGGATGCGTCAATGCCACACTTAATTTTTGAACAAAGTACTTTGTGAAATGGTGCAGAAATTTATAATACCGTAATATCGTCTAATATCGTGATTGTGTTCTGAAGTCTTTTAGAATAGTTTAGTTTGTTGTTTGTTGACTGCACAGAGAAATCACTAACACTTTCCAATTATCAATTTTAAGTGTTCCACTAACAAACTAACTTGTGTGGTCATCAGGATTACTACCAAAGGATTTCACATGTCCCCACGTCTGCAGATCTTCAGGCGTGAAACCTCTAAAGGAATTGGTAAATTTGTTACAAATCATTGCCAATGTTTGCTTTGTTATTTTGGTGGCCATTTAAACTAGTGAACAATGACGTTCATACGTAAGCACAGCCGAAACGCCTCTTTTGCCATATAAGGATTTTATGCAAATTGACCCTGACTATGTACTCAACTATAATTGATTGAATGAGCGACAGCTTGAACAGATAAAGTGTAAGTTGTTGTACATACCATTCTCTGCTTCCAAGTATATTATACAAATACCACTTTCGATCAGTAGTTACTAAAACATTAAAATTACAAAATATCTGACCTCTCACCTCTAGGTATGACCCAGCAGTGTCATTCGAGGTGACATGTGACATTCCTCCGTTGTTGATCGTCGTCTCTTCCGCGTTGGTCGTGGTTGGGACATCAACTTGTGTCAACGAAGAGCACAAAAAATTGCAATGTAATGTGAGTTTAAGCTTGATGAGAATATGCATTTAACAATCTTTGTAGATAATTTGCGCCTTCTCGTTTCGCACAGATATGGTCAATGGCGAAGAAAGCAAGATAATTTTCATAACAGAAAGTAGTACGTTCATGAATTTGTCTTACTTTCAAGCTCACAAATTCCCGGAAAGAATGGAGTAGCGCAACTCTGGAAATTCCACTGACCACTCTTGGCTTTGTCAATCACTGCGCAACTGCTAGTCGAAGGAGCCGAATCATCTCCCCAGTTGGTGTACGTCACAACGTCTCCATTGACATCAAACCAATCAGCATCATCGTATGTCAGTCCAATCCACGCAAAAGATGCACTGAACAGGAAATACACACAGTGGATGAATACACATGCAGTAAGCCAATGATACTTCAAGTATTTGTAATAATGTGATACACATGCAGTAAGAGAGTAGTCCAATGATCTTTCAAGTATTTCTAATTGAACACACATCTAATCTTGTTCTAAACTTGGAAAACTTCTTCCTAGATTGCCGTAGCAACGTTGACATATATTGTGAATGGTGAGACTGAACTGAATATCGAGTATACGTATGCATTGATATTTTAGTACACGCTAGGCTCATATCGGATATAAACCTTTTAGCAAGTTTACGAACGTGGGTAACACTGCGCTATTTGGTCTGTAACCTCCACAAATGTAATAATCTCCATAAATGTAACAAAAATCAACCATAAATGTAATAAAGTGCACCCATAAATGTAACATCACCCTTAAATGTAACAAAATCAACCAGAAATGTAATAAAAACACCAACCACAATTGTTATAAATGGTAACCATAAATGTAATAAAAAATCACCCATAAATGTAATACTTGTCATCCATAGATTTAATAAATCTATTTTGTCGTTGCAATTGAGGAAATAGCCCTTAAATATTAATCTATGTAATAAGGAAAGCAACTCCACGCATTATTCATATCTTAATTGTTTGCGTTTCGTGTGTTTTGTATATTTGAAAGTCTATTTTACGTTTCCCTGTTTTGTGTACAGAACTGACTGGCCATGGCGAGACACCTGTAATCTGAAGGTCAGTGCAGACTCTACTCCAGAGTGAAGGAGACTGTATAAACTACGATCCTTTAACGCCGTTTTTTGAAATTTGCCGTACTTTCTTAATCAATCGCCGCAAATTCGTCTTCAACGGATAAATTGTGTGGAATAATCAATAGATTGTCTGTATTCCTATTTTGTCCCACTTGAAGTTTGTTCCTTTACTGGGAATGCTATAGGATGTCTAATTTTGTTCTACTTTGTTCAAGGTAGTGTTCGAATTGTTTTTACTAGATTGAAATATAGATATATGTTCTCTTCAACATGTTTAGTGTCGTACATTTCTGTCATAAGGTTGTATATTTCTCTGTTATTTGTTCTGAGTCATCTGTCATAAACTTTGTGTGGTATTACTGGTTGACGAGTTATTTTGACGTTTCCTTATTTATGTAATTATCAGTGTCTAGAACTGCTGTTCCACTTCCATTATCTAACGGTTTGATCAGTAACTCGCCGATTTCTAATAGTGTTCTCAATGTATTCTATTCTGTGTTTCGGAAAGGAAACCTGGTTTAAGGAAAGTATGCAATAACATTACACTAGTCTTATTAAATTTATTATTTACTCAAGGCATTGATAAACAAATGATTATATATACAAGTTCAAGTTTATTACATTTATGGTTGAGTTTTATTACATTTATGGTTAATTTGTTTATTACATTTGTGGTTGCGGGTTGTTACATCAATGGTTGACTGTTTTATTACATTTGTGGTTGATTTTATTACAATTGTGGTTAATATTACATTTGTGGAGATTATTACATTTATGGAGGTTACATGGTCTAGAGCTTTTATTACTTTTAATGGGCATTCATGCTTTCAACACATAAGGTTTTACATACAGATATGCATTTTGTGCAGTTTCTTTGTAAGGGACCCATCAAATATTTCGGCAGGGGGAGAATTTCGGATGGAAGGATCAATTTTCTTGTATTTGCACTGAAAGTATTTTTGTTGATTCGGCATATGGAATGAGTTACACAGTGATCACCATCGCAAACAGTGAACACCCCTGCGATATTATTAATTGAGAAAGGTTCATAAAGTTTGTTGTCGTCGTGGAATATCATCAGCAGCTTGTTTCACTAAGGCCTAATAAAAAAGTATGTGTGCTTCCGGTAATATACCTCCGAAAAGTTGGGTAGGTAGGTAGGTAGGTAGGTCGGAGGAAATTTTGTTTATTTGCTTTTTGTCGGCTGAGACCCAGTAGGGTAAATTTGAGAATTGACTTATTTTTCTTGAAAATGCTACAAAAATGTTTAGGGTAGGTCGGTTTTTTTTCTAGGGTAGGTCGGGTTACAGGAAACACACACACGCTTTATTCGGCCTAAATACTGACGGAACTAGCACTAGCTAAAGATGAGAATAGTGTTGATTTGTTAAAGGTATTTAAAGGTATTCTGTCACTGTTCCAATTTTTCAACAATTACAATGGAAAGAGAAAATCTAAATAATCACAGATTTTAAGCGGGTGGCCGCTTTTTAAAAATAGCACCCTCACGTGGGCATTTTGAATACCAAGGAACGCCCCTTTGACCATATATGGGCATATTTAGATTACAGGTGACTGTCTACCTTTAACATGTTGCCTTTAGATAACTTGTCACAAACACCAAAAGTTGAATAATGTCTGTACTCGTATTCCCATTACCTAATACCAAATATGATGAAAATTTGTTACGAAACGAAAACACACACACCTCGGCTCCTTCTCCACCATTTTATTAAAGACAAAGTTAGACTCGATTGTAGAGTCGATGACTGCTAACGTAGCATTGTCAATGTCAGCACACTCATCTATGGCGCCCTGCCAGGACGTCTGCGTGGTAAACCAATAGCATTTGTACGTTTCATCACTGAATACCGCCTTCGCGGGGGCGCTGTTGGCAGGGCAAGCTGCAAATGGTCGAGAGAAGAATGCTACTTAAACTTTTTAAAGTATATTTAGTATTGTCAATAGCAGGTCGGGTCAATTTTTATATCAACAGTAATACTACGTGATTTTCAAATTAAAGCATCTTCATATTAGTGACCAGCGTCAGTATCATAGTACCTGCTGTAATTCATATTCATTGGTAACTTTTTGCATTTATGATGATGATGATGACGATGATGACGAAGATGATGATGATGATGATGATGATGATGATGATGATGATGATGATGAAGATGATGATGATGATGATGATGATGATGATGATGATGATGATGATGATGATGATGATGATGATGATGATGATGATGATGATGCTGATGATGCTGATGATGATGATGAATTTTTACCATAATATCTCCATTGTTTTTTACATTAAACCTCTTTTCATGGAGGTTGAGACACAGCAAAATAAATTTCAACCAACATTGAAATTACAAGTAAACAATTCAAAAGACAAATAACAAGAAAATATAAAATTAAACGTATTAAAATATATCAAGGACAAAGACAAAAAAGTTGATGAGGTTGAAGCGAGTGTTTCCGCATTATTTTCAGACAAGGCTACCCGTCGATTACCTAGCAAAAATTTAATAGAGATTTCACTTTTGTAAGTCAAATTTGAAAACTCGGTGTCTAGAAATTGAGGGCATAACATTAAATGACATCTTGGGTCGACGTTACCGTGGCAACCGACTGCAGACGGTTCTATTTCTGTGTGTTTTGTGAACAGGAGCATTGCCATTTCGTCTCCATGAATAGGAACATGTCATTTCGTATCTTGATTGCTACTTATATACGCTCATTGAAATCAACTTCATGTTTTTACGACTGTAATAATTCTCGTTAGTTTTGCATGATCTGATCTTTTCACCTTTTAACGTTTTGAAAACACACAAACTAACGGTTCTTCACTGACCATGATTGTCGATTATATTACCATGCCCTGTCCATTGCGTTTTAATTGGTCGAGCTGAACCACGTGACTGCCCACAAATACACAGTAATGGTTTGTTTTCATGCCAGTGAATATGAATAATATTGTAAACACAGTAACTTTACGGCTAAAACGAAAATTGTGATTTGTACAAAGATCATAATCAACCACAAAATAAAAAGGAGCATTTGTGGGCCAAGTTTAGACGCTTTTTTCAAAAAAATCTCCGGATTTGCAAACTTTTTGCAGCGCGCGCACTACTCACTGACAGGTTCTGGGGCCCCTTTGTCGTTCGCACGGGAAAATTTCGTAAATTTTGACGGTTTTTCGGGGTTCGTTGATAATATAATTGAAATAACAGACTCCGCGCTGACCATTTACGTTTATTTATGGGCGCGGGCTCGAGGAAAGCCAAATTAACGGGCTCGGCGTTAATTTTTGGCTTTCCTCTCGCCCTTGCCCATAAATAAACGTTAATGGTCAGCGCGTCGACCGTTATTTCTATAATAACCTGTTGTTCATAGCATCGACTACTTTGAGTTATCGGTGACGTAACGTCACTATAATGCTACGTAATGCAACTTATTACGGGACATTCTCTTAAATTTTGTTTTATTATTTTAACTTGAAGTTGTTATCAACAATATCCAGTGATAAGGTCATCTTTGATAAATACAAAGGTCACTACAACACAGCGTTGAAGTCAAGTGGCTACACCGAACTAATGCAAAGCAATAACAGGAAACGTAACATCAAGTGGTTCAACCACCCTTTCAGTAAAAACGTGGAAACTAATATAGGCAAGATATTTCTTTATCTTGTTGACAAACACTTTCCAAAGGGATCCAAACTTCACAAGATATTCAATAGAAACACAATCAAAGAGCGTTACAGCTGTATGAAGAATATGGCTTGTAAAATAAAATCGCATAATGAGACAGTAATCAATGGAAGCCAGCGTGAAGATCAGCCAGACATTTGTAATTGCCGGGACAAGTCTATCTGCCAATTGAAAGGTAACTGTCAAGTCAAAGGTGTCGTTTACAAGCCCAGGGTATTAACAGGAGTCAGCAAGGAGAAGGTTTACATGGGCCTCACTGATAGACCAAGACGCGCTTCGCTAATCACATGCAATCGTTCCGTAACAGCAAATACAGAAATGGTACAGAGCTATCAAAGTTTATTTGGAACTTAAAAGACGAGAACCAGGTGTTTGACGTCTTGTGGTAAATTATTACAAAGCATCGAGTTACTCTTAACATGAGCAAGCGATGCAATCTTTGTATATCAGAAAAGCTACACATTATCAATACTGATTAACGCTCTAAGTTGGTTTCAAAATGTCGCCACCAAACAAATTTTATTTATCAAATTTTAGCACCAGCTAGAAACGGAATGGTACATCCAAACCATATAAACGTTAGTGTACTAGTACAGTTAAAACCCTTTCACTTCTGTCTGAAGATTGCAGGCCTAGGATGCATAAAAATTAAGTAACAGATATTATTACTTTGTACTTATTAATTGGTGTTATTATTTACAACGCTCTGCTTTTAGCATCGAGCACTGTAAGTTTCAACGAGGACATCTGTATACTTATATATATATATATATATATATATATATATATATATATATATATATATATATATATATATATATATACAAATATATTATAATTTTGTGGATGGCCTTTCTACAGTTCGGAAATCCATATTGTTTGGATTGAAGCAAAACCACAAATCGACAAGTCAAACTTACCAACTGTCGCTTCTGCCACACGGCTTACTACTGTATTGACCACAGTGTTCGACAGGGTGGGGACGCTACCTTGACGACAGACATAGGGGTGCAGGCTGGTACAGTTATCAACATCAAAGTCGCCATCTTCCCCTTCCAGGACACACTTATCAGTGGCCGATTCTCCGTCGAACGCACTTAGCAATATACCATCAAGAAATTTTACATCTACTGTAACCCAAGCAGCGCCAATCCAGGCTGAAATGAACGACAAGTTGTATGCGTGTTCAAGGCTGTCGTGGCAATGATATGGAACATAGACTTCTGTAATTTTGTGAGCAAGGGTAGTGTGATTCACATCGGATTCAATACATCTCAAAACTCACAAAAACATACATAAACTGACCGAACAGATAAAATCATAAAACAAAGAGAAGGTTTCAATAACTATATTGTTAACCGTACCTCCTGCTTTATATTTACACATAATTTTGTTTCTTTCACTATCGCAATCGGTGCTAAACATTTTCCCAACATTTCCGGAGGGGGCATTAACGTCATCATAAATCAGAACAGCGCAATTTTCTGATGACGCTCCACTCGGCTGGTTTGGCGCCCAGTCTAGGTACGGTCCTCCACCACCACTCATTGAATGTTGGAGGTTATCCCATGCTCCTCCGAGTTTGTTTTGACCGATCCAAAAGCCGCTTGTCCAGTCATCACCGCTAGAAATGAAACAGACACAATGATTGGTCATCATTCGTATTCATCCTTGAGTTCTTAAGGCGACTTTGTGTTGCAGCTGCTGCACTCGAAATGTAGGATTTTGTTTGTAGTTTTTTTCTCCAAATTCTGTATCCTGAGTCACTGTATTTGCAAAATTATAGAACGTCAAAGCAAAAACAATGCTGTCTAGAAATTGTTTATTGAACGTGACAAGAAAAATCATACCATAAGGCTTATCGTGGGTTACCTTTTTATCGCAATGGCCAGGTTTGACACCTCTCCTAAAATTGTCTGGGTTTCCTCTTCACTCTCTACATCCGGGACATCACCCCCTTTAGCTTTGCAATACTGTCTTGCTTGGTGAAACGTTCCAGTGATTGACGTGAGTTCGTAGCAGTCTGTGCCGTTATTAATTGCGCTGCTGCCTGAAGGACAGGCTAAAGAAACAAGTAAAAACAAAACAACACATGTTATTTCTTCCACAAATGAATATGACAAACTATAACATTATGAATGACTGTTCCTTTCTCTCATTACTAAAGTTATTTCTTGAATCTTTAATAGACGTTATACAGTGTGAATCAAGAGGCTCAGCGAAGGTTCGTGAATTTCTACATCTCCGTCAATTTTCCGCAAAGAATCTTCCCCTTTGTTCTGTTAGTGAATTTCACTAATACTAGACAATATTGGAAAAGAAGCTCAGAGGAGAACTTTATCAAAATTTTTATGTCAAGTATTAACGCCACTATTTCCCAAAATCGATTTGAACAAAATCAGCTATTGGCGGTCGGGTGTCTACGTTGATTCCAAAATTTGACCGGTCATTGACATGTTGTTTGTTAGCGGATACGTCCCCTTCCTTCTAAACCCCGATCCTGGACCTTTCACCTTACGTTGTGTGCATTTCATGACGTCATGTACATCAATCTGCAGATACACAGGTGCTGTCCATGACATCTCCCAAAACAACGGTGATAATATTAAAGCGTGAAATGTTGAAACTGAACGTAAATACCATCTGATCGCGACAATTTATCATTTTCCGATGTTTGAAATGAAAACAAACCGTGTTTGATTTCCTCTACTCTGACTAAATGACTTTCTTCCAGCCCTTTCGCTGACAACAGCCGTAAGCTGTTTTAGTCAGGATATTTTCAGTTGGTGAACAAGAGCGTTGATCTCTTTAGTATTTAGTTAACGTCGTCCATTACTCTGACTACCCTTTGTCAGTACTTCAAGTTCAAAAACCATTGCATTTCTGCAAAGAGGCCAATGTTATTGTTTAGGCGGCTGAAACAGATAACAGTTGAAATTTTCAAAACCAAATTCAGCATTTTTTGGAACAAGTTGCAGGCACTATTATATCAGCTATATCAAGGAATAAATGTTACATTCGGCTGATAATCAAATCTTTTGAAGTTTGTGTTGTTTTTTTTTTGGGGGGGGGGAGGGTAATTGATTACTCCTGAAAAAGTACGATAGATTAGCTGTATCTGTAGAAATGTATGTTACATGTACAAAAAATACCCTAACAGTTGACGCTCTATTACAAATTAAAACAACATAAGATTTTAAACGAGATTTTGCAACGTACAATTTCTTTATATCCAAAGATATTCTCTATCATGAAAGAAGGTAGTTACTAAGTTAGGGCCAAGCATGATGTAAAAGATTCAACTTTTTATTTTTTTAAACCCTTTTTTTTTCTAAAATTATATGTCAGTGAACTCTCTTCAATACAATGGCCATGATGAAAGAATTAAACAGTTAAAATCGATCGAATAATTTGAAAAGATATCCCTCAGTTTCTACAAATGTCAACAAAAGTTTAACACAAAAATCTTCTTTTCGCTTACAATTTTTCATGCTCAACCAAACCCTCATAGATTAATAAATTCAATCTGCAGTTTCATATCTCATCCTCACTAACTACAGACCTTTGACATTTGACCCTTGACTGTTGACCCTTAACTTACCGATGACGTTGAGTGGAGCATAAAGATTGTCTTTTGTCGATAAATGACCACCTCTCTGGACGCAGTCCAGGTGAGCATTCCACCACGACAATGGCGTGTCCACGTATTGTACGCACACTCCGGAAACATCCGTCCAACCAGACGAACACGTACCTCTACGCTGCCGAGGGCGAGTCTCTGAAAACGTAGAAAATTTTACAGTCTTAAACATTATATTTGTGTGTTTGTTGCTTAATACCTATGGAATTTAGCTTGCATATTTTCGAATTTTTACATTAATTTTGATCTCTCAATTAGAAGTATTGGCCGCCAAAGTTTAATGTGCACACTTAATATGAAACAAGGATGAGTTTCGGCAAACAAAATTGTAATTATATTTATTCAAAGCTCACTGCGCACTTGGTATATGGATATTGCATAGCAAGCACAAGGAGTTATCTGTTCTTCTGGCACGGGTTTCATTTTTCACAGACGTGCAATCCATACATATTAGAACTTCTGTTTTCCTCAAAGGATTGCATTGCGATAAAACCGAACCCTCCCTTTAACGCGAAATTGTAAGGGAGTTTGAATCTTCTTGTTACCTTGGTGACGAATACTCTCTTCTTCACATACAACTGCACACGACCGCAATACCTGTGCAAAACAGAAAACATATGACATGTGTTACTGTCCAGTTCTATCTGTAGGAAGTCGAACAGAGATAGAATTAACTTTTTCTTATCATAGGCTATTTCAACATTTCGATCAATTTCTTAACTTTTCCCGTCGCGGTAGGACAATTTTATATACCGATCAACAATGTAGCAAAGTCGTTCAATAGCGTATATGAGGCGTTTGATCGATATTGGCAATATCTATATTGGTATTCCTTTGATTTAGAACTTGGATGAAACTTTGAAAACTCCTGCATGGGAAAAAGGAAGATAGAGAACTTCTGAAAAACAAGCAGTTTACCTCCCTCTGTTTTGCTTCATTCGATGTAACAATTCAAGACAGAGTTGTTAGGGGTGGAAAGTGTTCGGAAAACACTGCGATTTCAAAGATTGTTGATTGCATATGCCTTACTTTGCATTACACGTATTGTCATGTCATTGAGGTTTACTTTGAAGATGATCTGCACTTGCTAATCACTGGATACATTTTATTCCCTTAGACTTGGATTCCATTGAATATATCATACAAATACATGAATTCTAAATGCCATCAGTTTTACGTTTATTCATTTATTGTGTTTTATGGTCGTTACAGAGCGACACAAGGTAATATTCTTGATATACGTTCAGTGTATTTACTTACATGGAGGTATGTTGAACGCCACGTCAGTAGTAT
This sequence comes from Ptychodera flava, assembly GCF_041260155.1. Lineage (NCBI taxonomy): Eukaryota > Metazoa > Hemichordata > Enteropneusta > Ptychoderidae > Ptychodera > Ptychodera flava. Next base: position 38,810,301 of record NC_091946.1, on the reverse strand, counting down.
GTAACACATATATGTTATGTATACCTATACAGAACATGAGTATACGTAACACAGATCTTTGCAGACCAAGTGTACACTGTCATTGTGTATATTATTTGCATACATACGTAGAGAATAAGTATATATGTGTACATCAAGCATTTTCCTTGCGCGAGTACGAGGAAGTTAACGGAAATTAACGAACACTTTGGAGTCTCAGTCTGGTAAACGTCAGAGGCGCTGTGAGCTGAAGACGTTTGCCAGACTGAGATCCCAAAAGTTGCCTCTATTTCCCATTAAGCTCAAAGTAATCGTACATAACGAGTTTATACTGAGAATTTAGAGAGTTTTGGAAGACATTCCTCAAACAGGGACGTCGACTTTGTCGATAAGGTTGTATCTTTCATATGTAACATGATGAACATCACTGACGATTCACTCTAAACAAGTGAGAGCCAATACAGCAGAACAAATAGTATTCATTTATTCATGAATAAACTGATAAACAGTCACCAATTGCACGACAGACTGACTGGGTACTTCTAATTATTCACATTTGCAGGTGCAACTCAAACAAATGCAGTCGTACTACTGACATTTCAGTACAGGCAAAACCTAGACATTACTGATTCAATTTGCGCTGCGACTGTGTCACCATTGTCATGGCAGACAATGCTACTGAAACTGACTGACATATATTGACTTGGATTTGCCATATTTTGTGTCATTTGTAATTATTGACAATGCTGAAGATTTCAATGCAATGGTCCACACCACAGCTGTCGTCTGGTACGACACTCTCTGTCGAGTGCTTGTACAGTGTGCTATCGATGCATTGGTTCTCAACTGTGTTCATGTTGAACCAACACCGTCAGTGTGCAAGTTATAACAGGAACTATCTGCTCGGTGAAACCAGTCGATCGGTTCCACAGTTCTCAGTCAAGTCAACGCATATCGTACAAGATAATATAGGGGGACAATACAAACAATTAGTACCTACAATTCTCATTGGTTACTTTTCTCATAGCTTTTTCAGTTCTGTATACAAGCAATAATGTGCAGCATAAGAATAATTGATAAATTGATATTTCAGAGAACATTTCAAAATAACCATTAAACAACCATAAAAGTCACATTCTGTAGGTACTACAAATACCATACTTTTGGGCAGCAACTAATGACTAACTGAAGGGGTCATTCTCTGAGAAAACTGAGCATGCAGATTTCTTTTGTAATTTCCATCAGTATACTTTTATTTCAGAAAACAGGTGCAACTCCCTACTTTCTATCACATTATCCTGTATGGCTGAAAAGACAATTAGTGGAAAATTTTACAACAATGATATCCCTTCTCTCAATCATGTATAATTTTCCAAATAATTTATAATGAGAATTAAAACGTGCTTAAACGTACGTTTTCAGAATTAGTACAACTAGTCTGTGAATTTGTCTACACATGGGAGACATGGTAGACTTCACTGAGGAATCTCCGATGATACAAAACATAATGAAGTATGGGAAATCTACAGTACCGTGGAATGTTTATATGGTTCAAGAGACTGTCATGTGTTATTTGTTGTGAGTAACCCTACATCATCAAGCATATCATTGTGAGAATGTAAATTTGAATTCAAATATGCTTGTTCTTCACTCCTCGTTTCTTTGTTTCGTTCACAAGTCTGTTTATTTGGCTAGTCAGTCAGTCAGTTGGTAATTAATTTATTGAATTTCAAAACGTGTTCGTAACATTTCAGCCATTCTTGCCTTGGCATATTGGATCTCATGGTAGTAGTTTACTTTGAGTACCCTGAAATAGTTTGTAAATTCCCGCCAATAATGCCTTGCCGTAGATAATCACTGAAATACATAGGCATATAGCATAGAGGTTGTTTTGAAAAGTTGAAGATTTACACAGTACGGCAAGAAAAGATAAGTAATATTGCAAAATGGCAAAGCTTGAACAATTGAATGAATTCAACGTTTTATCTCGATTACACCCAGCTTCATTTCAGACATGGTCTGAATACAAATTTCTAAATCTCATTAATTTACGCTTTTATTCATTAACACACTTTTTTACATGAGGGTTAAACGAACCTATCACAATTGCTGCAAATGGATGATGTACCATGGGGGAAATGTGTGTCAAAAGACGTATTTATCATCAAAATTACATGATCCGTCGATATTTCCCCGATGGCCATGCCTGTTATTTGTACTTTCGTTATTGCATGTCACTCGTTATAAAACTAATTTTGATTAATTCATCAATAAGGACACGTGGGAGAAGAAGTCTTATCAAGTGTTTCCAAGTATCAATTTTATCCTTAACTGTAGACCTTTGACAAATTACTCCTGTCTTTTCCTTGGGCTTTTACATTGATTTACAAGTCAACTCCGCAATGTCTTGCCTACTGCGCATGTGTGATTCGTGTGACGGAACCCTCAAGTGGCGTGCCGTAACTTTCGCTGGTTCGCGCTTCAGATGTACATGACTTGACTGGTTCACAAGTCGCTTGGCTTATCTCGGGCCTGCGCAGTACTACTGGCTGGCACTGTGGGCCATCGCGTTCACCTGACTATCTATGCCGCAGTCTGACAAAGTATATTGCTTCAATATCACGATCACCTAACCATCAATGTGACAGTTTGCTGAAGTGTGTTCCTATAATTTTTTTTGTTTTGATTATTATACGCCCACAGACTTGGGGTAAGGTTAGGACCAAGCGTCCTCTACAGAAATGATTGTCATGTCCTGTTTTCTTTCCTTTTAAGTTTATCAGGCTGACAAGGGAAGTCTATAAAATGTAGCGGAACACACACTTTGTGTTTGTTTTCTGTTTGGCAGATAAGTCTTCGACTCCATGTTATTTCATTAAATTAAAAGCAATGACTTATGCTGGTAATTTTGTAAATGGGCAGACAGTCTGCAAACATAATATTTTTGTTGTTGATGTCAGCTATTCATGCAGATCGTAATTTTTATTGGTGGGCAGCAAGGCTCTGGTAATGTAAAGATGTAACAAGGTGATGCAAAGAAGCAATTAACTGGAATAGTACGGTAGGAATATACCGAATGGCAGCTCTTTGAAGATAGCCATGCGATTTTTAATCGTTATGGTAGAAGGTACATCGAATTGTTCGGACTTTTTTGAAACTCTTGCAATTTTTGCTGCCCTACGATTATCGTTCGTTAATTGTAATCGAAGAAACAATAAATTTTCTTGTATTAGTGTAAAATGAAAAGCTAAATTTTACCAGAAAGCTCAACACACAGATTGGCGACCAGTTTGAATGTGATATATTATAGGGTTATTCACAAAATACGGCCCTGTATGGACGAGGGCTCAGAGAGTGACGTATTGGACGAGCCGTAGGCGAGTCCAATACGTCACTCACTGAGCCCGAGTCCATACAGGGCCGTATTTTGTGTATAACCCTATACACCTCCCTCCATTAAAGGTATACAGTCACCTGTAATCTAAATATGCCCATATATGGTCAAAGGGGCGTTCCTTGGTATTCAAAATGCCCATGTGAGGGCGCTGTTTATTAAAAGCGGCCACCCGCTTAAAATCTGTGATTGGTCAGATTTTCTGTTTCCCTGGTAACTGTGGCAAAATTGGAGCAGGTGACAGTATACCTTTAATCGTCCGTATAAACTAATTCTATGGTAAATTTTGAGGGATGCGGCACGCGCGATATGAGTGGAACGCGCGCGATTGTTTAAATAAAATTGCTACAAACCCCTGAAAATTTGCGCGTCGCGTGTCTCCCGTATTCTGGACTCCGCGTACTATACAAAATACGGAAAGTTATTGGACGGTCAAACTCCCATAGGTTACTGCAGTAGGTGTATTATATTGGTAAATTATACGGAATCTACTGCTCTAATGAAAATATGCATATTGACTCATTAAATGTTTTCTTAATTATGAGTGTAGTTTAATGTGTTCTGAGAAAATTATCAGTTAAAGTCTTATTTTTGGGCACGTACTAAAGGAACACACTATTTCGGACCCTTTTTGATCAAGCAATATTGGTAACAGGCAGGATCAGCATTTCTTGCCAACAATGTTTTTTTGCAAACATTTTCCAAGTTGTGCATCTAGTTAATACGCGAAGGTCATCTATGTATTTAGTCAAATCACTCGTGAAGAAAATGCATTTTGACTTCAAAATAGCGGGGTTTTTTTTGCACATGACTTGTGTTTCTAAATATGACACCTGATTTACAGCTGTAAGACAATATCTTTTAAGTACTTACGAATGAAGTGTGTGACGAAACCATCCACTAAAGGTTCGACACAAAGAGTAACTCCCCGAGATGTTCGTGTCGATGATTTAAACATTTACTCAAAATTTGCAGAGGCTAGATATGTCAGCCGCCATATGCTGATCATGGTTGCTACATCATGGTTGCTATGTTGATCATGGTTGCTACGCTGATCATGTTGCTATGCTGATCATGGTTTCTATGCTTATCATGGTTGCTATACTGTTCATTGTTTCTGGTTTTGAAAGGCTTTGCCATATTTCATCATTAAAACATTACAAAAATTAGGACGATACCCTCTTGTATCAATAGCATGTTAATTTGACAACGGACGCCCTTCAGCAACCTAAAAACGCCTTAAATGCATCATTTTTAGTTAATAATAAAAAATAAACATCTGCTAAGTTTGGTGCTAGTGAACAAACAACCTGACATTTCCGATGTTATAAGTTCAAAATGGCGTTATACACCGTGTCAACTCTATGGAGATAAGTTAAACTTTCGAATTTCACAAAAAACAGGATTATGAAAACATGTTTCAATCCATTGGCTTCAAATGAATCCACACAAGCATCATACTGGAAAAACAATTGTAAATATTTCAGTGTCAGTAAAACTGTCCTCTCCGACACATTCTACCTTTTAAAAACGATTTTTATATTTTTGCATGGAAGTTCATGTTAATTTTTTAAACATCTTCGCGATCTTACATTTATTGAAATATTTCTAAGTTTAGAGATGAATCTGTAGATTCTTAAAACTCAAATTTAAATTATAGTCACTGCACATTTCAATAAAATGAATATTTGATGGTTTCCATGAGGAAACTTTCAGCAAAGGTTTAAAATTTTGCTTTTCCAAGCGCTTAACATCCGAAATGTGAATGATGACAATTTGTATTGCGAATTTACTGAATATCGCTCTATATCACATAGGTAGCAGGCGGAAAGCCCACAAATTAAATATGATAGTTTGGGGTACGAGCAAATGCGTGAGAAATTCCACGACAGAATGTCATCCTTTCAATTTAAAAGCCGCTTTCCAATAAACATAAAGCAGAATTTATTAGTCGGTTGTAATGAGGTATTAGAGTCTAGTACACGCAGAAATGACAGGTTTGAGCCTAATAGAAAACTGTATTGGTAACTGTTGAAGCGAATATGGTTATCCATGCATGATATGGCACAAGATCGCGACGTTTTCACAGATGATGAGACGAATTTCAGAACACCGTGTAGCATTACACTTTCTAATGGTATAGTTTTATGTCAGTGTATTCACGGCTATCATTCTTCTAGCAGTTTTTAGCGTAACGTAGAACCTCATAATTTACTCTGACACTAGAATTTCGATCCATATCCTTTTGTAATATAAATGACATAACCACAGGATTAATCATTTTTCACGTAATTTAAATGTAGTATGTTCTCCATGGAATAGAATGCATTCAATTTACGCTTACCTTGAACAATGAGCGAAATAATGAAAGTTGATATAGTTGCGTAAATTTGTACCTGCTCGGCTCTTTTTGATAAAATGGTAAATTGAAAAAACGAATGGAATGAAAACAACCGCCGCTGTAACTTCAATTTCTTGTTCAGACAGCAAATATTAACTCTTTTCAATGACTTGATGGAAGTTCCGTGGAAATGTGAAGTTTCTTATTTTCATCTTTCTTTTTGTATTTAAAATTGGAAGAACAAAGTTTGACACCCTCACTGTTCAATCTTGCCAATGGAAGTGTTTACTTATAGACAAAACGTTTACCCGCCGTAAAGGAGATAAAGTACCCAATAATGACGGCATGGTTTGAGCGTTAATTTCGCCAAACCTATATCTCTATGTGATCAACGAAAACTTCATTCGATGTAATAATTTGCTTCTGTTGTTAAAAAAATAATTTCCGATCCGGGTAAACAAACGACAGTAAAGGTCCACAAGACACAACACAGATAAACAAAACACAACATTGCCATTGGGCTCCCAAGTGATACATTGTCAACAACACTATAAACTCTCTTATAAGCGATGCATTTGTACGGAGTTTTCCATGTCGCCAGTATTTAAAAAAACACACCGCCTTAAAGCACCATAAACTGCATCTTTTGGGGCTTTTCTCAGAACTTTTTTTTGTGGTTTCCCTACACTTTCTGCATTGAATACCTAAACTGTAATTTAATGCCAAGTATTTAGCATTTCAACACAACCTATATGAGTATAATCTCCATTATTATTGTTGAAAATTGTATTCAAGTCCGGACAAGAATTCATTTGTAAACAATAAACAATGATCACTATACACACATACAAGCTGTGTTGATAAAAAGAATACTCGAACTTTCAGCATGACTAACAGATTAGGGTCAGACATGGTAGTTGATATACAGAAGCAGAACACTGATAAACTTGCCACAAGTTACAGCTTATGTCCCTTTAATTAAAGGGGCATATTTCTTGACATGGTCTCTGGTTCTATGCGTGTACATATATAATTGACATTGCAAACTCTTATTTTCCATTGAATTTCAAATCTGTTGAAACAGTCTCATTAAAAGTATGCCTCTTTAAACACTGATGACAAGATTTCAAAGTTAAGTAATCTACGTTTATTATAAAAATAGTATTAAAGAGGATGTTATTAGGAGGCATGAACGGCGAAAAAAATCGTGAAGAATCATGGGCAATTGAGGGCCCTACGTATATCTGCATTTCAGACGATACGGCATCAAACAGCAAATAAGAAAACTATGAAATGACTTTGTGATAATATCTCTGTTTATTGTAAAAAGTCTACTTTGGAGAATGCATTAGTATACGTGTGCAAGACATGAGTAAATTATCTTTTGAAGATTCTGAAAGTATGAGCACATAGCGATTGAACAGCTTCGCTATTTGTCAGACAGCAAAACGAGTACCACTAAATATGAATATCGTGTTTCTCTATCTATTAGAATCGGACGTTATTATAAGTATACTTGCACTTGAAATTTGTACATACTATTACTCGTAAATAAGTAGAGAGGAGAGGAGAGGCGTTTGTATTTTGATTGACAGTTGCATTTTCTGTACCTACAGTGACATTTTGTAACCTTTTGATGTCAAAATAACACTTTCCTGAGACGATCTGTCCTTGTTTGTCTATACGTCTTTCTTGCCAAATACCATTGGAGTAACCTATTGCAGTTGGCACGAACAACAAACAGGTGTGGTCACCCGAGCAGTAGTAATGGTGCGCGTCGCCTTGGCAAACATTTTAGATCTTAAAAAATTGTGGTTTTCACGTCATAGTTTATTATATTAGTCAATTACACTTAGTTAGGAATTTCTCAAATTGCATGTCTCAGAATTTCTATGACGTCATTTGCTATATATAGTTACACGCATATTGACAGCACATTTATTACCAGAGATAGTTTGATAGATGTAAATATAAGCAAGACAAAGAGACTGATAAAGACTAACAGAAAGATTGTGTGAGGACGGGGCAGACAAAGTGACAGCGATGGACACGACAAGACATAATACATACACATACATACATACATACATACATACATACATACATACATACATACATACATACATACATACATACATACATACATACATACATACATACATACTGAGGCAGAGTGCTTATCACGGGTATATGCCTCCTACGTACGTGTAAATGGTGGATAGTATCGCTGAAACCGTTGACGAGAACAAGAAACAGGCTGCAAAGCAAATAGGTCCCCAGGAAATATTAGCTTTTTCCCCATTACCTTGTTTTTTGCACGGAAAACGTGATGTACTTATCTAGCAGATGATGAGGGCAATAAATCAAAACGAAATAACTGAACATTATTGCTGTATATATTCATAACCCATTCAAATGTTTCGCTATTAAACAGGAGTCGTATGTAGGTTTCCTTTAGGACTGCAGCCTTTAGATTACGACAGTTTCTCAACTGCATCCTATTTATATTCAAGCAAGCGGCATTGATTGAACGGACGCCTGGCGATACAATTTTATATAAAGCATGCGTTGTTCCTTACCATGTGAAAGATGTTGCCCAGAAGGTGTACACGATCTCCAAACACATTTTCTACATCCACCTTTCCCTTGCCGCACTTTAATGAATCTTTACATTACGTTTTATATGAGTCAGTTCCGAACCGACCAGGTACGAATGCCATCCTGGGTTGAAGCTGCTCTTAAACAATCTTAAGGAGCAGTGTTGGGCAGAAACGTCACGCAGCGCTATCCGCTTACCCACCATCCACTTCACAAGACGTTCAATTGAAGACTAAACTTTGAAATATTATTAGCGGACGATCAAGTCATCTCGATTTCAACCGAGGATGAAAAGGCCACTAATATAATTTCCCCTTACCAATACGATAAAAGCCTACACATTGCAGTGCAGTTGATAAAGCTTTGGAATTATCTTCCATTAGGCACTTAGTAGTCTACTACACATAGAGGAGCTATGTCGCCTGAAAGCATATTACTTCAACCAGATCTTCATTAAAATAAATTGCGCAAGACGTATGGATGCAAACGAATAAGGAAAGTCGGTGTAAATTCGTCACGGAGCAGTAAATCTAGTCAAACAAAATGGAAGGACAGGATGTTGTTTTAGAAGGTCATCTAATAATTCCCAGTTAATTGATAATTGAAAGTTTTAAAATAATCTTAGCATTGCTTAAACATTCTCTCTCTCTCTCTCACGCAACATAACAAGGTTTAGATAATTATATCTATCCATAATATCTGAAAAAAAGTTGAAAAGAAGCACGCGATACTGTCTTTTCTATATCCATATATCTTTATAATATGTGGACATTAGGATAAGTCTTTTAATTACAACAATGTCAATGAAAGATGTAGTCTTTCGTTTGGTCATACTGAATACTTTCATAAGTACTCGCATCAGATATTTCAAGATATATCGTAGAAAGGAAAAGCTACGGTACATTGTAGACGAAGCCATTCGATATTCACAAATGTTTATACGACAGGGTTATCTTTTGTTTTCAAGACAATGGGAGTTCTTGACCTGACATAGCAAACGAATAAATCGTGGTATTTAGACTAACATCGTTACAATCTCCTCAATACAGTACAGGAGGCGTAATGATATCTTAAATGTCAGTCCCTGCGTAAACTTACGTTTCCTGGAGGACATAAACCAAGTCTTTCCCTTAGGTAATGTAAACCTCCACTTTGAAAGGTTTGAATTTTTGCTCATCATTTAGTCGTAGACTATTGCAACTATTCCTATTAATAAAGAAAATCAAGGCTTGCCGATTGTACACATTTTAGGTCAGATAAACAAAGTACTTAATGTTATCGAGATATGAAATTCAAAATGGCCATGGTTTTCGTTGCTAACACTATGGTAAAATTAATTTTCAATATTAACGAAACCAAGACAATCACCGGAGAAATACAGGTTTCGAAACAAGTCTCAGAGAACCAGTAGACGCGAAGGAACTGTAAAATTTTCTATTTTGAAAGGAATTATCCTGAGGCGGATCCTGTCCCGATTCATATTTGTTTCCTTGTTAGAATTAGTCTTCTCGTTCGCACGGCGCCATGACAGTCTGAAGTTTCAGACCAACACGGCAATCAGACTACAGCCTTGCCCTACAATACAGACTTTCCTTATTTGTCAACACTCTGCATTCTTGGCACGAATTACTTACACCTGATTACTTTCGTGTCGATGCACTCCAATTTACAGGATCATGTCTACCGAAGGATTAAGAACACTGAAAACACTGTACCAGCTTAATAACAAGCCTATTAGCAAATGGTTTTAAATGCATGCTTGCTTTGAGATAAGACCAAGATATTGTAATGATTGTGAATAATACCAGAACTATCTCAATTTTGAAATAATTTCTTTACAAATGAAATTATAGTGAGATGAACAATTTTCTAACAAAGTTTTGATGCTTGATCGCTGTAAGTGACCCAAGTATGTATACAGCACGACCTTCGTAATCGTCAAATCTCCAAACTTCTTTGCGTGAATGAAAATAGGAGAAATGCATTTCATCGGTCGCAACGGAGAATACAGGTAAATACTGATTGAGAACATCTTCAGTATTTTACGTGTGAAGAACAAATAACAAGCAGGTAACTGACAGTTTATTGCTGTGTTAACATGGAACAAGCTGTTGTCAACATTACGAAATCAGATTTCTGTAAGTAGGAATAAAAACTTAAAATTTGCATAATATTTTAGTTCCCCGCGTTTGTTTTCGTAGGATATAGTTTCTTATTCTTTCGATCTAAGCGTTTCTTTGATTTCTATGTCCAAGATTAGTCTCCGATTCCCGTTCATTATCCAGTCATGCTAGTACGCAAAGAAACCATTAGACGTTGCACGCTTGTCGTCGCGAAACCGACATTACTTATAACAATGTTATGAAATCAGTTTAAGACTAAGAACAGGTGTTTTTCTCCAAAATTGTACACTGGCCGTAGAAAACATACTGTGCACATGTTAATGCTAGTTTGTTCTGGGAGAAAACAGATTATTAAACCTGACATTGTAATGTAATATCATGAGTGAATTAAACGAATAATTAGAATAATGTTTATCCCAAAGTTATTCTCTAACTCATTCGATCAGTTACAAACATTTGAACGTTATGATTTAAGGCCTGTATTGCGATATTATTGCCTTCTAATCGATATATGATGAAGCAGATATTTGACAATCGATTCATAAATCTTTTATTTTCAGTTCATTCAGGCGATCCGAATCGTAGCTTGTTTCAAACCTTTACCATGGTTTCCGGGAAGATGATATGATGTGGTACTGGTAAGAGTCACTCTCCACTGGCGAAATCGAGTTTGTCTTCTTAGACTCCTTTGAATCTATCGTTATCGCAGGTTGGGCGTGTTCTTTCAGTATCGATGCAGGTTGGGCGTGGTCTTTCAAAGTTGAATTCTCGATTTAATCGATGTAATCTACTAACACAATGTTTTACAATTCCAGGGAAGTGACATACACAGACATAAAAATCGTAGTCATAAGCTATCTGGCTAATTCTGTTCAAAAAGGACCATGTTTGGTCTCATCTCTGTTGTCTCAATACTGAGAATTACGACCACGTATTAAAACTCTAGGGAGATGATGGGGAGGGGGAGGGGGATCCACTGACGTTATTTTCACTTTAAGGGAAAGTGCGCCTTGGGAACAGATATTATTTAAACCAATTTTGTTTCCAATACTTTTTTTGGAGGCTCATTTTGAAGCTCTTGAAGTACAGAAAAATTACAGTCTTAGCCTTTTGAAAGTCAAAACTTTGATTTTCCCCACAGAGTAAATACGGGATGGCTCCCATTTTAAATCTTTCAATATCAAAAATTTTATGTAATTTGTTCTCTAGTGACCGCTGATTTTTATTTACGATTTCAAAAAGGAATGGTTGAAAGTTTCCTTGAGGAAAATTTGTGCAAAAGTTTAAGGTTTTTTAAGTTCAAGGTGTGTACAACCTTAACGCCAAAAGCGTGTGGCTACACGTTGACAATGCCAAGCCGCGGATTCACTTAAAGACATGGCCACTTACAGACTCAGCAATACCACGACACCCTTGTGTTACTTAAATACCTGAACGCTATTAGGTTGGTAAAATTTTAATATAGCTAGAAGTGTAATTTACGTAATGCGGAGATCACTTTTAATATGCTTGGCAATTTAATATGATTTTGACACAAGTATCTCAACGTTTAACAAATTGATGTATAAAGACATGAGAAAGCATAAGTTTCATGACGTTAGGATTGTTGCGCAGCTTTGAAGGTATTACAAGTACTAGAGGTCACGTGATGCATTTGCTGTTTTCACTGAGCAAAGAAATCAACATTAGTCGTTGCCGTTATTTTCAATGCCGAGTGTTAAACTTTCAATATCGCTAGCAATTTTTCAGAGATGATTTTTTCATATGACCGAGAGCATAACAGTAGTTATATCTTCTTCGTGGGCCTGACGTGTTGTCAAATGATATTAGTGTTGAATCAGGTCATGATTGGATAGTCACTGGAAGTTTATCCTTAATTGCATATCAGAAATACCCGTATTTCAAATCAAATTTTTCAAAAAGGATAGCTTCTGTGTTTTTTATTTGATTTGATTTGATTTATTTAGCACTTAAAAAAATAATCATACAATACAAACAAAAAAAAAGACAAAGACAAAAGTGCTGGGATAACACAGAAAAGTTAAAAACTTATTTCCACTGTGGTCCCATGAAAAATAAAATCACAAGCAAATCGGCACGACAACAATTAATAAAAAACAAAATTATTTTGCTCACGTTGATTCATTGCTTCATAAAAATACTTCTTTAACTTTCTTTTAAACAGAGAATTTGAAGTAATACTCTGTATATTTCTTGGAACTTTGTTCCGTTCAACACTAGCTGTATATACAAAACTATTCTGATAAAACCAAGCCCCACCTTGAATAAAAATAGAATAGGGTCGAGATCTCGTTCTATAGACATTACTGTTAAAAACAAAATTATCAGACAAATATTTCGGTGCTAATCCTAATGTAACTCTATGAACACAATTGAGTTTTATATATGCGACTCTGTGGCTAACAGGTAGCCATCCCATTTGTTTAAAGTGAACCAATTCAAGGTGTGCTCTTGCTGACATACCAAGGACAAACCGTATAACTTTATTTTGGGAAGTTTAAAGTTTTTGTTTGCTTTTTAGAGTCAAGGGACTATACCATTAAGAGCTTGCATAATCAAAATGGCATTGTATCAAACAGTTAGCCAACAGTTTTCTCGTATGAAAATCTAAAAACTTCTAATACGATATAAAAATTTGAGACGAGAGCATGTCTTTTTATACAAAGTTTCCGTACCCGTTTTGCAAAATTGTGAAAGTGTTTTGTCTCTAGGCTTCATAGCCTCTAAAATTTCTAAATCAATCCATTCTTCCGACCTTTGCTTTATTCTAACCTCTTAGTTCAGAGAGTGGCTTATCTTCATTGGATAAGGAAGCGTAAAAACCAACCCTCCACATTTTAGATATTGAGTTAGGTAGATCTCAAAGGCAAGAAAAAGCTAACTGTCATTCGCGCTTAATAAAGAATTACGTAAACATTTTTTTCAGAGAGCGCATTCATGAAACCAAATGAACTAAAATATAATCTGAGGGATGTATGGTGGACCGACCTTGAATAAACTGTCGTATATTCTACATCTTGTATAACATTCGGAAACACATATGAGGTCAAACTGTCTACGCTGTTCGTAAACGTCTTTCTTCTTTTCTTGATGTGAAATGCAATGTTTTGACGGCAGGTCTATTATGCAGGGCTCTAACAGTGTTAAAGCTTTTTCGTTGAATGGCCAAACAAAGTAAAATTCCATTTCGCTTCGTTTGTTAAGCTTTATGAAACCTCAGCCCAGAAACAAAATCATCAAATTATTCGTCTCTTATTTGATTTCGTTCAAACGTCTTAAGTTGAAAGCAAATTAGTCCCTAATTTGTTCCATTTCAGTGGTTTAGTTTGCTTGATTTGCCTGACTGATTTGAGATAAAACTAACCTGCCATTCAAGTTTAATACACATTTCAACTATTCCTACTCAAAAGTCTACAATCGTCGCAAACAGTGACTGTATCAAAACAATGCCAAACGTCGACGTCGCGAACGGCTAACAAGCGATGCAGTGATATCTCCATCTAGTACCTTAAAAGCATCAACATTGATGTTAAAATCTTCGAGAGTGACCGTAAAATAAATCTTGAAAGGCTTTGAAGAGCAGGAAGTAACCCTGCAGTTTTATTGCTTGAATTTATATGACTTATATCCAGCGTGTTATCGAGAAGATAAAGATGGCTTATCGGCTGACTCATTTGCATAATATGTGTCCTTGCAACGCTACAGCTCAGCAACTGTTATAGTGCCGACGTGCAAAAATGAAAGGTTGTCGGATAAACTGAGCCGCACAAAGCAGCTTACCAAACACAACAGACAAACATTTGAATGTTTTTCATGGTACCTTCCATTTTGTCTCGCACATCAATTTTGTGTAAAAGAGTAGCAAGATGGTCTGATGTGACTGCATCAAACATTGACATATTAAACTTGCCTAACATATTTCAGAGGAATGGAGCCATTTCTGTGGAAACGAAATGTCATAGTGCTGACGTCATATTTCTGATGGAACCGTAGATGATCCGCCTTGAAAACAGAATACATATCATGTGACATACACATATTCGACCATTATATTTGCATCTTAACTTTCACAACAGAACTTTGAGTGGTCGTATTTTGGATAGTGCTATGAAAATTGACAGTTAGTAGGCAGACCTAATTCAATTTGATGTGTTTTGGAAAGATAGTTGTAACATTTGGACAACATATCAACAGGAGATATGACTGTGAATAAATTATGCCACATTTCATTTCACGCTACTCATAACCAGCATGCACGTGGTATTTAAATGTGGTATTTAAATGCATGAGATATTTACGTTGAAAGTGTTAAGATTTTTTCAAAAAAAAACCCGTTTTCTTACAGTTTGAAAATAAGTCTCGTTCATACGTTTTGTCACAATGCCCCGGGCATATGCCAATGCCATGCATATTTCGCAAGGTTATATACTCTGTCACGTAAAGTAGTTTGTTACCAACGTAATATCTATTAAATCGTGTCTACGCAGTAATTATGGTTTCAATGGCAACTTCTAACATGAACAGGTAAGACGAATTCCTGGCTACAAGCACGTCCGTTTTTCACCTGCTCCGTGCAAGACAAAATATAGACGAATTTATCCAGCTCTACTCAGCTTTCCGATAAAATGGCTCCGTGATGCGCTTACAATGACGACGGTAGGTCTATGCCATTCACTGTTTTGTTATATTTTCAGCAAAAGTTACTAAATAACTGCAGAAATATCTGCAGAAATCTACTTCAATATCCGTCGTTTATTTTGGCCGACAGATGTAATTCTTATTACCGGTTGTTGTCTGTCATGTACCCGCTCTCCTTAATTGGTCCGAGATAGTGACGGCAGTGCTGTCGTTTATTCTGTTTCGGCAGTCTTTGCGTGAATCGGCGGTCTCATTGACAATGATCGACTAACCATAGCAGGACAACCGTTCTCAAGGCCAGTATAACGTATTGTTACGTGCAGAGAAAACGAACAAAAGGGTGAACTCAGCAGTTAACGTTTAAACAAAATTTATTACGAAAATAAAACTAATTGCTAAGTCAGGGATAGAGTACAAGCTTTAAAAGTGTACAGACTACTTATCTCAGCTGGGACGGCAAAGCTCCAGTCTCAGAGTTGTAACAGTCAGTCGAATGAATGAACAGTCCTTTGGCTTGCAGGCTTGAAGCTGCACAAAGTCCACAGTATAAATCCAGCGTTGACAGTGAAGGTCTTGAAAGTCTTGAGAATGACTACTGCTGGAGTTTAGTAACACACAAGAGACACGATCCCAAAAGTCTGACTGGAAGCTGTGCACGTCCCTTTTATAAAGGCATGTAAGAACAATCTAGAACTTTTATTGACATGCTAATTACTGTTCTAAAATTATCTCCCTTACACAACTAATCAACTTTCCAGAACATTCCAAACATGACTAATTGAATTCAAGGTTGTGAGGTCATCAAGGGCAGTGACCTTGGAATGTTCTAGACTAATTGAACTCAGGTCATGATGAGTGTGGGGGAAATGACCTACATAACACACCCCCTCTTCAAAAAAGAAATTTTTCAAAGAAAATCTTTCTTTTACAAATGTAATCTTGAAAAGGATTTAAGTACTCAAATTTTGTTTTACTCTAAAGTAAAATTTCTTGAAAGTGAACAACAATAAAATTTCTTGAAAGTGAACAACAATAATTTCTAAATACGAGAGAGACAGTCTGCAATTAAATTGTCTCTGCCTTTGATATGTCTAATGTCAAGATTAAACTCCTGTAACATTAAACTCCATCTTAGCAATCTCTGATTTTTGCCTTTAAATTTCTGCAGAAAAACAAGAGGGTTGTGATCATATAAACCACTATTGGCTGATTTGAAGAAGTAACATAAACTTCAAAATGCTGTAAAGCTAATATCAAAGATAAACACTCTTTTTCAATTGTAGAGTAGTTTCTCTGGGATTTGTTACGTTACGTATGCTTACGTTTGAGTGAATTTTCACATTCAATATTCATTCGGGCATATAACGTGGCGCATACATCGCTCTGATTGAATTTTAAAAGATAATATTTGCACAAATGAAATCATTTCTACTACAGACGCCTGGACTGACAGAAACACATTAGGGTAGCTCATTTACAGCAGTATACCCGTGGCGACTAATAAAACACATAACTCCGATCGTTACAGGACTTTTTTGCAGGTTTTACTTCACCCCAAGGTGTTGCCTAGTTACAGTCGCTTGGTAACAATTATTGTAAATTACTTGCTGCCTAACTTGGCGTCACATTTATCGTAAACTGCGTATGATACACGCTCGAAATTCTCAGATATTGTAAAAATGACCGACAGGGTTAAATTATTGATAAATACTACACAAATCCGACCGACCTTGTTATAACCTTTTTTTTCAAACTTGACCTTACTCATTGGGTAGTTTTTGAGGTGACCCTAACATCTCTTACTTAAAAACACTATTGATTATTTTGTTACTATATCTTAGTTCTTGAATGATTTGTTCAAATGTTGGGCCATCAAAAAAAAGGTAGTTAGACAAAACAAAGACGAGCGAGCGATACGATTTTTTACCTGGAATTTCCAACTATGATTAATGAATTGAAAACTTAGCATATTCCAGTATATATCATGGGATAGGAACAAACCTTGAATTTTGTTCATGACGATGTAATTTCTGCATAATTATCAGCAGCTGGACGATATCTGATTGGACCTTTACAAAAAACTGAATAAATACTGCCTTTTGAATTTTTCGCATTTTCTAAGAATTAAACAATGCAAAAGGCAAATCGATTATTAAAAAGAACAGTTCGTAAATATTAATAAAAACCTCGGCGTCCTGTATTCAAAATTATGCTTTGAGGTGGAAGGAGCTATTAAACAGCCCGTGAATTCGTCTTATCGCGCCAGACGAATATATGATTCCCCAAAGGGATTCCCAGGGCTATCTTTGTTCTACAGATATAAACCGTTTATAAACCATGAATAGGTTAGGACAGACTGGTGCTGTATTAATGAACAATCCACGAATACATGCAATTATTCCAGAGCGAGATTGAATCGCCAACTCCGATTAGTATTATATATTCCTTTCATAGTTGTAAATAAATACGCTACAGCTTATAGGATTGGCATTATAAAAGAATTAAAATTCTGTTAGAACGCAATTCAGGTTCCAATAGCATGGGCTTAAAAAGTGAGACATAAATAATATCACATTAAGGTCACTTTTGACAGGATGGGTTTTGGTTTTGGTCAGTAATGTTCAAATGGGATTATTTTGAATAATACTCTATCGAAGTCCTTCCCAAAGGATCAACCTTGAAGGATGGTATCACTCTACCCTGTGAATTCGCTTGGAAAGTGAATGCGATGAACTCCCTCGGTTTATTTCTCTCGCAGACACGGGTACGATTGATGTTGTTCTATAAGGAGAGTTAAAAGCTACCTTGTTTGAGTATACTGATAGGTTTGAAACTTGTCATTGGTACGAGGGATCTCATTGAGATTAGTTCTCATTTGTTTTACCAGATTGTAAAATTTCACTTGCTCTAATTTTTTTTCCAGTTTTGTTAATGTTGTGATATTTTTTTCCTAATTCGTGTACGCATGTGACATATCTCATCAATTAAGTAAAACTCTATAAATCAGGTGAGATATCCTTCTTTTGACAATGTCAAGGCTATTCGCGGAATAGATGTAGTTTCTTACATATTCAATATTGGCATTTATTAGCATCCTGAACAAACGAAAACATAAGTAAGACATGTTTCATCTATTTTTGTTTGTGAATAAAACGACAGCAATAAGCACTTCATGGATTTGTGACTTAGTCGCCGGAGTCATAACATTCACTTTTTTAATGTGTCTCAGTGAGTGTTCTCATTAACTCACAAATAACATTATCGAGAAAAGATTCAAAGACTTGCGAATTTGAAGTCAGTTGCACGTTTTGAAACATGTCGACAGATCTATCAGGAACGTGACGTGTAAGTTTAAATTTAAAAGACTGCAAAGTTGTTGGATAAGCTGACTCTATGATTGGTTGCTGAGAACACTGACAGTTTAAAGGGTCTGGGAGAAAAGTTTTATCACCCAATTTTAGTAAGATAAACCCGTTTTATCATTGTGACTTATGGGGTATAAGACATACACTAGATGTGTTTATAAAACACGTAACTAGTTTTTTTATGTCCAAATTAACTCTAAACTAACGGACTATGTGTGTAGTAAAAGCTGTGAGTTGCGCTTTGCATGATGTATCAACATTTTAGCCTCTCGACACAGAAAAGCTCCGAAGCAACTTACTCCACTATAAAAAGGTAAAACATAGATAGCTTTGATAACGATCATCCTGGGACTTGAAGAGAGCAGTCTACTTCGACTCCATGTACGGTTGACGATAACACAAAACCGATATTGGCCAGATTATAGACTTTTAGCGAGCGATGCGATGGTGAGGTATAAATATCAAGAGTTCAGGTACATAGCCTGTGTAAGTCTAAACACCATTATTTACAATAAATGAAAAAATCATGAAAATAGAATTTAATTTACTAAGGGCCAATACATAGAATTTTAAGAGGGCGTGCAGTGACAATAGACAATGACGTCAATGGGAATATAGACAGATACATATGGAGTACGCATATACGTGCTTTTTTAACATTTCCACCTTTAATGTTCTGTGGAAGCAAAATTATAATTTAATAACTTTCTGAAAACATCGGATTTTTATGTGACACCTTTATAAGATTAATATGCACAGAAATTAAACTAGACTCATATAATTTGCAATTTGTCCGAAGATGTTAAAGTGATCAATTGTGGAAGAAATAATTTATCGTCTCTTCTAATTTCACTGAAAGTATATTTTAGGAATAAATCATTCTTTACAGGACTCAAGGGATTAGTACATTTTACAAAATGCAAGATATTTCCTCAGTCAAACAAGCAATGTACAGTTTATCACAGTGAAATGGTCGACTATATCTATAGTAAAGTCTTGAGTTAACACCAAGACAAACGTTTCTCTCGGAAAACAAAGTAAACAAGGCAATCATAACGACACTATAATTAGGGCAAGCATAAAACACCAATTACACAAATGCAATGCACCAGGAAAATGTTTAAAATATATTCATGAACTTGTAGACATTTTTTCAAAAGCACAGGATGTTGAAAACTGCAATATTAATGCAAAGACTCCATAAAATGGATAGGACAAAGTATCTCTTGGATCAACAGATGTTTTTACATTTCTGTCCCGTATAAGGAAATAATTTTTGCTATATGGAAATATGTCATCTAAGCGTCAAAATGATTATTATCGAGATCTGTTTTAAATCGCATTTAATTCATATACATATTAAGTTTCGGATCTAGAATCTCACAGATAATAATATTGTTTTAAACCCAAGCTTTAAACGGAATGATGAAATAAGCTTGAGGAAGGCATAAGGCAGCAAAGTGGAAAATTCTGCTAATAACGACACCCACACCTGCAATTGAATTAACTCAACAGATCGCCATAACCGTTCGATATGCAGTAAAACGAAATAAAATGGAACATATGGTAAATACTAAACTTGTTGAAACATTTCTAGTGTGTGTATAAGTTTAGAAATACTCACCACATAAAACATCAAGACCCCAAGGATGGTTGAGTAAAAGCTAGAAGCCATATTTTAGTGCCAGATTTGATGGCGATGAAAGCTTGGCCTGGAAAAAGAGTGTCTATCCTATTTGTGATATCCCATTATACGTCATACAGGTCAAATATCACTGTCGTTAGTCCAGATTTGAATTAGATATATGATAGGTATCAAGACAACCCTGCTAGCACTGCTTTAGTCTCTAACAGTAGACTTCGAAATAAAACGCTGCTCGTTTAAGGGCTGAATAATGTTTGAATCACACTTTCGAGGACATTAGCATACGGACGAAATCATTCTAGAATAGGTGTTTCAGCGAGAACCCATTAGGTCTACAATGCACTTTTTGGACATGAGTGTAATTTGTACATATTCCATCTGTAGTCATCATCTGAGGCATAGTTCCTAAGTACGTGTATATTTGGAGCACACACTATTCTTTATAAATACCGATAGCTTGTGACACATCCGTATCTGATCGGAGACGATCAAATTCTACATCACGGAAGGTGTACTTGTTATTCTCTGTCGTTCAGACGAATGCAGACACATCTTGTGTGGCCACATCTGAAGGTTAATACAATGACTCCAAAAGCATGTGAACGTATTCAGCATGTGTGGAAGTCTAAATTGCACTGATTTAATTTAGTGATAGCATATTTTAGGGGAGAATGTTTGCAAGCGATCTTTTTCCGGCGTTTACTATCATAAAGATTAATTTAGGGTAATTCAAAACATATAAGAAATTTGTTGTCCAGCATTTCGTTTCCGTGAAAACCTACAGCATTTCCAAAAGACTGAGAGCTAGATAACGTTGCAAGGTCAACTTACGAAACTTTGTACTTTCTTTTAAAAATAAGTGTATTCTTTGCTGGTGATTCATATTTATATCAAATGTCATTTTTAAACGAAGACAAACATATGTGTTGAATTCGACATTGTGACTTATAGTTGCTGACAACGCCTTTACCGCTACAGTAATAATAATCATCGGCATATTGATAATGGCATGAAAGATACGAAAAATGATCGCTGCTCTGAAGATGACAACATCCCAGTTGAGTTCTGTAAATTGGATACCGTACATCTGACCACTACAACACTCATTCTCATACCTCCTCTCGGGCAAATATCACTTACATACAGTCATTTGCCATGGTTCTAACGTCCGTGCCTCCAGGTTGTATAATCGATCAATTCACTGAGATTTATACTTCGACAGTCTGATTCTGAAAGCGTTAAAGGGCAACAAAATCACGCGCACATATCATGTAGGTTGCGATACATGTGTTATTTTTCATATAATATCGTCAGTTTTGAAATTAAAAAAAACTGCATAAATCACAAATAGTAATTACACATTGCAACATTACTCGAATCGAACGCCATTTCATTCACCATTAGCAAGCCCTGAGGTCATTCCAGTTTAAGTTACGTTGCAAGAGGTAAGAAACCTTCAATTACATCATACTGACTCAGTTTGCAGTATGCTCACCGTTTTTTTCACATTTACGAGTTCGCACGCATGATAATTATGATGTTAAAACTGCTCCATTTGTAGACACAGTTGGATTGCCTTACATTGAAACAAGGCAAAGGTTGGGTGACGTTTTTCCTCTTAGGAGATGACGTAATGATGACTATGACGCTGAAAATTAAAATCACTGTAACTGGTGATGAATTTTCATTTGAGTGAGTGAGTGGTAACACGTGTAAAGTAAATGTCATCATCCAATGATCGAAGCAGTGTCACTTGTAATAGTTACCTGATGTAACTTTGATTTGGCGGTGCCGCACAAGAATATCATAAACAGTTCTGGAAAGTACGCCACAATCTGGAACACAGTATTCTAATACGACCGTACGTCAGTAATATCGATTGCGGTGTCGACGATGCATTGTTATCAACATTGCTATTTCGTCGACACTGGATAATCATTCACTCACCTCCACAGTGACTGAAGCAATACTGAAAACTCTGCTCGCTTTGGAGTACAAACAAGCGCAGATGGCAGATGGCGTGGGGTTATGAAAAAGCTTTCAGAGAACATCGCATAAAAGGTTTAGAACACTCTTGTCTCGCGTAATATGCATTTTGTTGATTAAAAGAAATAAATGTTCGGCGACAATATTAAAATATTCTCTTCAGAGGAGATGAAAAAGTAACAAAAATCTTCAAGCACACTCATAGCTTCGGTACTTAGCTATTCAATATTTATTCAATGGCTTCTGGATGGTTTCATGGCAAATTGTAAAAGCGGTAGTCGGTTAGTCAGAATATGGTAAAATCTTTCAGTTTCGGCAAAGCCTCGCAATGGTTTAGTAATGTTCGGTGTGTAATCGCGTCACTAGTATCTATTCGGCTGCGTCCGATGTTCTTAGCCTAGTTTTGTCAGCGCATAAGTACGGTAAAGAATGCAGACCAGATATAATTTGTCGAATTTACATTCTATCTAGACAGGCCAAGCTGAAGTATTTACGTTTACCTGTCGTGTTACCTTGTGTAACTCTGCATTTAGTCACGTTGCTCTGCTCTCATGCATCAGTCTCTATATGCGCAACATGTCATTGGTTGTTGATCGCGTCCCTACAATGTCTGAAAATCACAGCTGCGGGTCAGGCTACATCTCACAAAACAGCGCCTCATGGTAAATCTCATGGATACAACTGTGACGTAATAATCGACTGCGAGAACTATCACTATTATCACTTATTTTTTCGCCATAAAATTACTATTAATACCGAGTCGCGTCAATGCCAACAATACGGCCGCTGCATGGTTACTGCAGGCTGATAGGTGACTATTTAACCTGTAATGCAATAATTAAGTATAAATAGCGCTCTTTGATATATCGAACTCACTGTGTCATACCAGATAGCAGGTGCAGCCAACGAACAATGCACTTTTACATGTGAAAGGGTCCTTATATTGGAATGTTAACTGACTAATTTTAAGTACAGAGGGTAATTAATCAGCTGTTCATAATTTGCCCTCCAACGGAAAATTTTTCGACTTACCCTCCCGCACTTAAACTTCATTTTTACTTCCCACCTCCCCATTGTGAATTTTCGAAGCTTCCCTGCCCTGTGGCGAAAAATCTTGTCCATTTCACCTGCCCTGGAAACAAATCCCCTTAAATTTTATCATTCCCCAGCAGACACGAAGCTCCCCTGCCTTGTTATGAAAAAAAACCTAAAAAAAACAAAAAAAAAACCCCACCAAAACTGTCGATTTCCCTCTGCACTGTAAAAAAATTCCCCATAAAATTAACATTCCCCTGCTGACATATACTGCAGTGGCCATCTATTGCCCCTCTCCTCGTTTTTCTCCAATCCCGGTCCCCAGGCCAATCAACCGATATCTGCCCTGCCCGACAAAAAAAAACCTAAAATATGCTTCCTGCCAGCTTGAAAGTGTCCCCTGCCCAAGCAAAATTAAAATTTCCTCTTCCCTCAAAAATTGCTCCCAGAATAGCTTTTTCCATTCATATGAATAATTCCATTGGCTGCACCTGTAGTGACCGGCGTAAAGACATATTCAGAGTGTGTAACTTTTGTTACTTTTATTTTCGTGGACGGCGTATGGTCTTTCAAAGCTACGAATCGCAACATAAGCAGGACAAAAAACCCCGCCCGCTCTCCTCCAACCTGGGGGGTAACTTTTTTTAACCAGTCAGTTGATATGATTTCCAAGAATAGGTTCGTTGTCATCAGACGCAATGTATATTGGGTACTGTAGCTGAAACATAAGGGCATGTATCACTTTATCCCGAGCAAGCAGCTTTTGAGGAATGTGCAGTTTCTCGGAAGATTGTAGCTCATTGATTTGGCTGAATCGCATTTTCGTTATTTAACCACTTAAAAACAGTCAATCAGCCACACAGTAAACTTGGCTTTAGACTCCCTAAGCTGCTGTAAATAACTAAAATTTAAATCAGAATTGACGTTTTCAGGCCGCTGAACATCAGCAGCAACTGTTCAAATGTACTTTTATCGATACTTGGTCTTTGTTTTCCGTGAATATCCTACACTGCTTCAAGTCGTCTCTCCAACTAATTCGAAATCTATGAGCATTATTTGCCAAACGAAAGCGATGTACTTCCTTGTCTGTCAATATCAGTGTGTTCTTTATGTGAGCTTTCTTCTCGTAAAATCTACTTATCGTTTTTGAAATTTCATTCATTCAATTTTTCCCCAAAAATGTTTCGATCATCAAATAGTCCATTAAGAAGAGATAGAGTCTTTCGCGTTCTTCATCACATTTTTGAAAGTTGAGAGTTTTGCATGTTTTGCTTCTGGCGAAAATGATGTGTTTTTGGTTATTTTCGTTTGCAATAAAGCGTTTCAATTTATATGAAGTCAAAATATGCATGCAACAGCGTCACAACTTGAACCGTGTAAAGTCTTTTTAAATCCTCTAGCGGCGCAGAGTGCTGACAAATCTCAAAATTCCGAAACGGATAACGATGAAGTAAATTGCAAAAATATAGCAAAAACTTTCTTGAGTTTTAGTATAAAATAATATGTCCTTACAGAATACATCTTTATACTAACTTATAAATCTAAGAATGGCGGTCAGTATTATTTTGATCTCATATGTGCGCATGATGTTGAATCGAAATCGTCGAAGGATGGTTCTTATATAAAACCACCGTTCAACAAGTTGTATACTTGATACACCTTATGTATATTGAATTCAGAGAAAGGCCTTCTTTAGCTTACGAGTACATTCCACAGCGACACGAAACACGGAGGTGCGATGCTAATATATACGCCTCGGAATATGTGTCCGCGAAACGACAAGGCATTGCCATTAACATTGACTTAGTCGACATAGCTTACAGAAAGTGGCCATGGTAGCTTTATCAGAGATTACAGAAAGTGGCCATGGTAGCTTTATCAGAGAGTCAATTACAGACATGCAGTAATCTTTCAAGAATCAAAACCTGGCTTTACAAACTGCGCTTTAATGTGCACGACAAATGATTTCTCTTTAGCAGTCTTAATGGAAATGTAAAACCTCATAAAATGTCAGATGTCGACAAGTTAGATACAGTGAACTGATAATGCAGTAGCCAATAGAGAAACAGAATAGATAATCTATCTTCCCAATTTCTACAGTCATTTTGTCCATGTACAGAACTTTTACGCCTTCACAAAATAATCTTTTTAAGATCACTGTAAGGACTGCATATATTTGAAGAGAAATATTTTCATTCAGGCTGCCGCTGCAGAATACTACCATTAAAATCCAGTTCGTTGTAGTTTACAGGAATGTGAAAACACTTTTCTGAATCTACAAATTTGATTCAAGAAACAATGCAAAACGAAACAAGGTGAAGTCCATATAAGTTGACTAAAAGTTTAAAAAATCAAGATCACTGACGTCAGTGTCCTTTCATCGTGAAGTCATTCAATAATTGATTATATCGGTCGAATGTTTCATAACACTATAAACCGGCGCCTTAATACATTCCGTTACTCGTTACCTTGGTTATTCTGATTGCAGATCTATTAATTCCGTATCGGTAACTTGGCATAATGGCTGCAATATCGCTCATCGTTTTTTTTTATTTCATGCCTTAAACGAGTCTGAGCAAACAAATACTGACGAAAATTAATTGTGACTTTGAAAGGAATTTGCCTTGTCGTGTTTGAGAAATAATTTGGAATTAAATCTCGGTATACTGTTACCAGGATACTTTTACCAGGATACTGTCTCTAGTTGTTTGTAAACTTAACAACTGTTTTGTTTTTATTCTCATTGTCACCCTGTGACATAGGTACGCACAAAGCAATCAATTAATTGATCTTATTATCGTATTATTGATGATCTTATTATCTCTATAATATCTACCCTTGCTTATGGATAGCGTGGTCATCGTCTTCCAAGCTGTTCAGTCTATCTTTCCAACGGTCATAACCTTTCTTGGAATTAGTTAAATACAAGGCGATGTCTTTTCATATAAAACTTATTTCATAGTAAAACTTAAGTGAATATGTGGCGTTGGTGGTGTAGTGGTTAACATAGTTGCCTTCCAAGCAATTGTCCCGGGTTCGATTCCCGGCCAACGCACTTTTTACCGGCATATTTCGCGAGCAAAGTTTCAGTTAGTGTTTCGTGATTCATGCTTTGAAGAACTATTTGTCCAAGAAGGTTTGTCCGTCGTAGAGTCTGTCTATTTTTACATGTTTCAAAAACCTCTATTTTGGTTATGTTTCGAATTTACTTTTTGTATTTTATTTCCTCAGTTGCATATTTTATACATAGAACTGACTGCTACGTATAACAACATCCAGTAAATCCACTGCCAACTACATGAAGAAATAGAAAAACGTCAGTATTTGATTTGCCTCCCCAGGGAGAGTAACGCTTTTGTTAAATAATATGATACGATTACTATGGCAACAGTTTTGTGGAAAGAGACTACCTGTTGACGGAAATTTCTCGCTATAAAATGGCATAGTGTCAAGGTTTTTTCAGAATGACATCCAGAGTTACTGTAACGATTTGTGGAAACGTGTTTGTTTTCTTCTTACATTGGTTAAGTTCATTCACGGTGTCTACTTGGTCGTAAATTTCCTCGGCAGTTGGAGAGGTAAACCTAATGTTGTTGATG
This sequence comes from Ptychodera flava, assembly GCF_041260155.1. Classification (NCBI taxonomy): domain Eukaryota; kingdom Metazoa; phylum Hemichordata; class Enteropneusta; family Ptychoderidae; genus Ptychodera; species Ptychodera flava. Next base: position 38,783,577 of record NC_091946.1, on the reverse strand, counting down.
TTGCGCTGTTTTGCAAGCGTCAGTGACGACTTAAAATCCCTAATTATATCCGAATATCGCGGGAATAACAACTAAATTCCATTTTCTAAGCTACAGAAAACTGCATGAAAAGCTTCCAAATCTGTATTGTTTGGTTTGGGAGTGTGCTGACAGCGTAGAGAATACAGTATTGATACGATGTTGATGGACTCAACAAGCTAACACCTAGGTCATCATCGTATAGAAACGATATTCTGGAAATTGTGAAAGGGTTTTCAGTTCAGTTGAAATCGATCTTTTGAAAAGGGGAACCTTCAGAAATTACGAAATGGAAGTTGACTAGAAGGAAGTTGAGAAATGTGATCACATTTTACATCTAGCTGAGATAGTAGGAGGGCTTGCGCAAGTCTCCAGTTGAAAAGTTCGACAACAAACAATCTCATGCTGAACGATAGGGCATAAATCTCGCGAGACTTGTGTGCTATGGTACCTGTAACTAGACTTTATGTCGATTTGATGTGAGTGAAGATAATCCTACAATTTCTTTTGTTTTATGTAAATTAGTTATTTGTGTAATATGAAGACAAATTCCCATTTTATTTCCTCTAAAGCGGCCAAAACATGTATACAATACATGAAATGAGAATGTATCTGTTTGTTATTATATCAATCTGATGTTGGATAGGGCTGTTGGTATATCAAAATTCAAACCATGTTCTAACTTCCACATACATAAGATTCCCATATGCTGGTGATTAACAACGCTGACGCCCCCCCCCCCCCCCCCCCCCACCTATTAAGTATTCGTAACATGACTGGCGCAAACATGCGGGTGTAAACATTAGGTGAGAATAAGAATAAAAAGGACTGAGAAAAAGAGGGTTGGAGGAATCGACGTTGGAGGAGAACCCTTGGCGACCTGAAGACCACGCAGGACGAGACAACTGCTCGGCACTCCCCTCCTCCACAGCTTAGACATCTTGCTTCCCGCCGGCCCGCACTATTTTGTTAGCTATGCCATTTTTATCTTGGCAGTAGTTTACGTAAGTGCTCAAGTTGTCTTATTTTATTAAATTTTACATATTTCAATTTGCACCGTAAATTCCCAGTGTTCGTGTCCATCTATTCGGATGTCAGCACTACTCTGTGTAGGTACCTCTCAGCTCAGTCTTAGCCAAGCAAGTTAGCTCTAGCAAATGAGTGAAATTCCCCAATTACCTCCCCCCCCCCACCCGCGTGACATGTTCATAAATCAAAGTAATTCATTTTTATTATTTATATTAGATATAACTTGAAGCTCTGTCAGCAAAGACAATGATAATTATGTTTGAACCATACATTCTTCTGAATTTAATAATTCCTGTGTTGCATCTTTTACGTGCATCGGGAATATCATCAATGTTGTGACGTCAGAATTTAAATCAGATCAGGAATAAACAATACTTTAAGATGTTAAAACGAGACGCCATCGTTAAAAAGAAACGGTGCAGATTTTACACGACTCATTCTATCTTGTCTATAGAACTATCCCTCATAAATACCGAAAAGCTCACATAATCAGACTGTGTTAGTCATAATCCTCAGGGCAAGCAAAACACACTTTCTGAAATTATAGTACAGCGACAATGAATTCAAGTAATTTTGTCGGCGTCACTGATATCAGGAAAGCTAAAACAAATCGTAAATTTTATTGTTGAGAGAAACTTTGAGTAGAAAAACAAAACAGGAAGATAGACAGAAAAAGAGAGAAAGCTGAGGTGTGCTCATCAAGACTAGATCGAAACCCAAAGAGCTATCTTATTGTACTATTTACCAAACTGTAGACTTAAGCTTTGATATGACACGTTTAAACTCCCATCATTTCATCCTGTCAGAAGGTATTCATCATTTAACAGAGGTTATTCGAACCCTCTACTATCCGTATTCAAGGTTTTCTTGTTTACTTAAAAGCTTGACTGATGAAATTTGTACTTTACTGTTTCCATGACAAAGAACATCCGTATCCGGGCAAATTTAATTCAATAGTGTTCTCCAAAATCATACCTTCATCCTGAGCCGACATGTCGATTATAGAGCAGGTCGATTTTTGACAGGAGATTGACATCGCGAGAATAAGTGCCATGTAAGGTCATCGGCTGCTCACTTAAACAATCAAGAAGGCGACAAAACCATTAAGTCCACTATCCTATGTTAATAAGTGTGAAGTCACGACTCTAAACCCCCTGAGAAGACTCATTTATCAAACATCCTTTCTCCGCTTTCACCAAAATTTGCAGGTTTCGTCAATTTTTCTTCGAGAGAATATGCTGTAAGTAGAAGTCACGAGGAAAAGACAGACGGTGAGACAAATATAGTGTTCTCGACTTGGTTTTTGAAATGACTGCATTGAAATACACCTCGGCAACTTTTAAAAATCTGATATTAACTTATGAAAAATATTCCAACCTACAATTTAGTAGAGAGAATTTGACAAATATTGAAGTATTGTCATTTCCTTTCAGCTAAAATTTCCAAAACTTTGGTATATCAGTGTTATTCAATGATACAGTCAGTGGCCTACTGTCAGTGGGTCACAGCCAACGGGTCAAAGTCAGTGGGTGGTACAGTCAGCATGTAGTACAGTCAGTGGTGTTATAAATGTGGATGTATTTTGACATTTTACCTTGAACTCCAGCGTAATGACAACATATTTGATACATTTTCAACATTTCCGTTGAAGACTGTCATGTGAAAGTCAGAAACTATCGAAAATACAACAGTCGCATTTTCTTAATTTCTACCTATGCAAGTCAATTGCACGAGTAAAAATAAATTCATTCATAGTTGCCTTGGGTTTCGTTAACATGATATGCAGGGATTGCAGTAATTCAGTAAATTCTCGGTCAGATCTGAACTCACAACGTATCGCCCTCGGTCATCACAGTCAAAACCTAATCTATCGCTTTTGTAGCGATCAGTGCATTTTTTAATCTTGAACTGGCAATATTTCTGCCGATCACATCAATACATTAAAGTGTAACTGTATCAAAAATAAAAAATGGTCATATCCTTTATCATCCTAGATTTTGCCCAAAAGCAACAATCAGATTGCAAATGTATTAGGCCTTCTGCAGTTTTGTGCAAAACTTTCGGTACGAAGAGAGCCAGGCTAAATGGAAAGATATCTACAAATGCTTATTGTAGAAATTGACGATTGTAGGGAAGGCAGTAAATTTTTTTTCGTCCAAGGATCGTGGATAATAAACACGTTTTCCATGTGCCATTTTTTCGCAATTAGTTTACAAAGAGACACTGTTGAGGTATGATTATGCGATGATCATACAGGAAGCCAGCCCTATAAGGCACGCCTGGTACTTGAAATACACTCATTATATGCTATAGCTTGCTATCTTGCGCATTTCTTGCTTTCACCAAGGAAATTGTGAAGCACATACTCGACAGCCTTCGTCGTAAAAACGGATGTATGCGTTAAGTATTCTAATGACTAATTTCAATTTAAAAATAACATCAATTATATTTTGATCTCTTATAGCGTCAGGATCTTTTGCTGACATAAGAATGTATGACTTGGCAGACGACACTGAAACAAACCTGTATTGTTTACTGTAAATTGTTGATTCTATCGTACACAAAAGACACACAATGACATATAACATATATGTGAGATTGGACGCGAATTAATTAAAACATGCGGCACAAAAAATAAGAATTTTGATTCAATATCATTACATGAAAAATTCAAAAAAAAAAGGATTGCATCAAATATCTATATTCGGCAGAAGTGAAATTTTCAAGTGAGTTTGAACAATGTTTGTAATAGAAAACAATTGCATACGATTGTATACTTGTTAAGTAATTTTTTGACATGATATGCTCATAAGAAATACCATTACCCATGAAAATGATCAACATAGAATGATCTAGGCCTATTTTCCGATATTTTACATCAACGGTAAAAATACTGCATAGCGATATGTACGATATTGCATAGCGTGATGTCAATTACATATCCATCTTCATTGGGAACTTTTCGAAAGCTTAGAAATAAACTTTCGTCATTGTTCATAAAGTCCAGTATGAACCTATCGATTTCATTTGAATTTCATTTAAGATACTGGTTGCAATAAATGTCATTATTACTATCATTTCCATCCTCATTTCCATCGATTATATTATCTAGGTCAAGCTCGACAAGGCACTTCGTGTTATTAATCATCCTCGGCACGATAAATCTGAGTAATTCAGAACTAAACTGTACTTATCATAGCGAGTAAACTCGGCGGTCTGTATGACAGATATCGTGGAGCATTGTAAGTCTTTGCACGAATCTATTGAAAGTGACGCGGAATAGGTCTGAGTAGGTTTTTTCGCTTACTTTTAACGGGAGCCGGAAGTTACATGAGGGCATATTTGTATTCGTCATTTTCTTCAGATAAAAGGTTCCATAAAATTGAGTAAAAACAAACGCATGTTTGAACCAAAGTAGTTTGGAAGGTTGACCGTTCCATGGTTCGTGTCCTCTCTCTGAACTTCGCCGTCCACCTCTTGCAGTCCATCCACTCTGTTTTCCGCAAAGTAAATTCCGTTTTCACAAGTCTACAAAGCACAAGCTACCTATGAGCCGTGATTTCATGCCTTTGTCGAGATATGTGATCCAAGATTGCTAAGCAGGAATGTTTCCAAACATCACCTATGTGGCAACACAATTGTCACACAGGTATATGTATGCACAGAATTTAGACGTTTTTATTAACTATTGTCACAGAGGATCACGTGTGTATACATTTCAGACGCTATAATCGAAAATATTATTTTTTATTAATATAAGTAACTTGTGGTACCTGGCCCCTTTTATATCGTGAATTTTGTGATGTTTTCTTATGTTGCAAGAAATGATATCCTTGAGTTTGGGATATTTCGTTTTTGCTGTTGCAGGCAAAGTTGATATGGGTAACTTGTAATCATAATCATTATCATCGTCGTCGTCGTCGTCGTCGTCGTCGTCACCATCACCGTCGTCATCTATAACATGCTGTAAAACTTAACGTTAGGTGGGTTGTAAGCAAGTATAGTTTTACCCGTCGGCCGTCAACTTCATAGGTGTGCATGCAAGATGGATTTCAGAGGGTGTACACAGGGCAACTTCGTGTTTCCATCATTCTTGAACGTTGAATTTGTTGACAAAATCACAAAACAGCCATCGTTATCAATATGACTTTTAAAAGAGTGGAGTGGAGTTAAGTTCTTGACCGTACCATTGAGTAATAATTCTAATCACGATTTGAACCTATTAACACCAAAAAAACTTGCACGCAAACATTTTATGCAGTTTTAAGTGACTTTTCTATTTATAAAAAGCACGCGAAGATATATGTGCGGTTTTATTAGGCTTTTCTATTTTACATAGCATGAGAATACACTTACATGACAGTTTTAGTGCATTTTTTAAGGGCCGTCTCAAAGAGCGTGATCAGTACCGTGTTGTGTGCACAAATCGAATTGCGATAGCTTCTAGTCTCAACTTACGAATTTTATGGAGGAAAACAACCATGAAAGTGGCCTACCATTTTTAATTTACCATCAATATCGTGAAAAAACAGTCGTTACCAGGTTACCGTTTTGAAATCCAAAAGTTGTATCAGGAGATTAGCCATGCTTTTTAAACAGGGTGTACTGCGTTATAAAGTTGACGGTAAGGTAGTATGAGCCTCGAAAGCGAAAGACTTAAACTATTACTCAAACTTTCATTCAGAAACTTTTACTCAAAATTTTCTGAATGAAATTTTCGACCATTCTCTTACTAAATCAACAATGAAAATCAATGGTCATCCTGCAAAGTTTGGAACTAGCTAAACAAATTAGCCAACATTTTGCGATATTTGAAATTCAAAATGGCCGCCATTCCTGTGTTAACTCTATGGGGAAAATATTAAAGTTTTGATTTTCCAAACGCTAAGACTGTTAATAAAGTTTTTATTTCTCCAAGAGCTTTAAAATGAGCCCCCACAAGTGGTAGATCAAAAACGAATTGCAGAAATTTGAGAGTCTGACTTTCTGTCCCTGACGCACAATCTACCTAAAGATATTAAGTACATAATTGTCTTTTGGGTCTAGGTGTCTCAGAGTGTGAAATGTTGTATTGCATTCTTTGACTGCTACCGACGCCACTGATCGATGATTCTATCAGCAAAAACATTAATGCTGTCCTGCACGCAATTATTTCAAAAATGCTAATTAAATTTTTCAAAAGTATGGCCAACCAAACGAAACCATGCATAACGTGACATCAAACCATGACAGCATCGTCTACTAGATAAATTGCCAAGAAATCCCGATTCAGGAGCTACAGTTCAGTGAGATTTCGACTTTTCCCAGAAAAGATCGAACAGGAAGTCATGACAAATGTATGTTTATCCCCCAAGAAAACACAACCAAAGTCATTTAGAATGAGTTCGGACAATTATTTTTCTAAATTAAAAAAATATAAAGAGGCTCATACATGTAATTATGAAAGTATCGAAAGAAAGTTATGGGTGAACTAATTTTTTATCGACTTGTAATACTATTAGCCAGATAAACGATTGCAGCGACGCTGACATTAGATCGCGCCAGCGGCTTACTGACTACGCATGAGCTTATTCATAATATACTATGCGAGTAACCGGAAGTGTACCCTTCTTTCATGGGCGCCGCCATGTTTTTTTTTTTGAGTACTCATAAATAAACAAATACGAAACAAATTAGTATTATATAACATGCCATTTATAAAATATACCTCTTTTATTAGTCAGTAAATGTTATTATGCACCTTGTTGCTGATACAGAATATCTGTAATATAGATAAAGGGAGAAAACTGTCGTGCATGTGAACGGTGGCATACGCAAAGAATGCTGGGATTGAATTTTAGAAAAGCGCCCCCTGTGTCAATAATTAAATTCAAAAATTGCCAGTTTTAATACGGAACGCTATAGTTTTCAGCTTGCAAGTGGAAGTTGGGCAGTGCGGTTACCATTGCAATGATAATGATTGCATGATACGTCCCTTGTTTAACGCAATACGTCCCTTGTTTAACGCAATAGGCTGTTATCATTGTAAAACTCGCCAATTTTTGTCCAAAATTTTTACACGTTACAGAAAATCTATTATAGGCCTACCTGCACTGCTGCAGGGTTTGACGTCGTGTACGTACGTAAACTGCTTTCATCAGAGGGAAACTGGGCATAGTTGTCATATATACGTTTATGAAGTAACAATTAATTACATTTTATCATGAATCAATACAAATTACATTGCCCTGGAGCGACACCAAGGGCTGAGCCCTATATAATATTATATCGCGCTAATAGTTTTACAATTTTAATTTATTAAATGAATGTTTGTTATAAGTTCAGGAACCTTTTATATAATCCCAGAGACTTTGAACTTCAGAACAAAATCGTTCGAGGAAAATAGGGATGTTTCTTTTTGAATCTTATATGAAAAGATCAACATATTACATTTCCAACAGATTCTTCTGATATCACCAGTTAGTTATAACTGCAGAATGAATGTTCTTTTGTAACAATCACGACTCGTAGGGTTAGTCAAGTTATTTTTATTCGTTTGGAATATTTAAAACATGAATAATTCATAAATTTATTTCACTTATATAATACGCTCAATTCCTGTTATCTATTTGCCTTTAGATTGTAATATTTTAACAATTCTCAACATGTATACAACAGCCTTCCACTCTCAATTCAACCACATGCAGATGAATGAACATCCCGCCGTTCTCAATTTAACCGTGGAAAACCTATTCTACACTCCCGCGACTCAAATTACCCTGATTATAAGTTTTCAACTGAACACGTCAACATAAACGCTGTGCTTATCATTAAAGGCCTAGGATTGTCCCGACAATGAGTTCTGATTCGTTTACAAATCGTTTAAACTGGGATAAAGCTCGTGTGAAACAACGCGACAAGTAAATTACTGGCGATGACATATTACAGAGAAAAGATACCTTCAAGTAGATTGCAGTTTAACCTTTGACCTCGCCTTTGCTTTCAGTCGAGTATTGTGATCATTTTCCGTACAAACCGTAATGACTGTTTCTGTGAGTTACTTTTACTCTTACAATAAATACTACATCATCAACATGTCAAAAAAACAAGCAAAGAGTCAAGCCTCCGACTGAGATGTAAACATTTATTGTTGATCAAGTCATTTTACCATTACTAAAACAAGCTATGCGAGCGCGAGACAACAGACTTTGGTTTTTAACAGTTAACGACAAAGAACACAAGAATGTAAAATCATGAGTTTACTAAGCTAAGTAACGTGTGGTTGAATGAATTGTTTGCTCTTAATTTAAATGTCCGTTGCAGCTGACAGAGTTTCCCTGTCGCCATGTCAACAAGTCGTAAATCCGTGAACAAACATCAACCATTCGAGTCGTTTCTCCAAAATTTTAATATAGATGAAGTGAGCATTTATTTTTACATTGTCCGATCACTAGAAATGATTAATCGTCGGAAAGCTTTAAGACCCAATTTCACTCCATTTCAAGAGCAGTTATAGTTATTTATTGATGAATGCGATACTTGTACAGTGTATTCTGCTTTTATCGATTAATCCGCTACCCATTACTTACAAGAAGGGTTTGATGACGACAAGGTCACGTTTGTCAAGATTTATCGGAAGTTCAGCTTACTTTTACTCTCAATATGGATATGCAAATCATCATGGAAAACCGGTAATTGAGTAAACGGTGAACGGTGTCATTACAAAGATTTCATATTTTTTAACCTAAAAATATGTGTTACTTTAGTTTACGATATGAAGTTTTAGGCATTGTGTTAGGCATACGCCGCACAAATTTAAATGATATATAGATAGCGCCCTCGCTGTCTACCGATTTCACAAATTATCGACGAAAGCAAGACTTTTCAACGAGACCAAGATCAGTTTCAGTTTTGACTACACACTGCAAACCACTCGTTGCTTCAGCAAAACGACCGATCTGACCTGATTGTCATCATCCATTTCACAGAGCACGTTTGTCCTTATTGAAGACTTAACAAGTCTTAGCACTTGAAATGGTCAACACTAGCGGCCATTGATCACAGAGTCGCTAGGTGGCAATGCCGCCTTTCGGATAACGAGAAATATAATTGTCAATTTCAGGCACATCATAGTCACCACTGTTGTGCTTTGCCACCTTGATAATCAAGTGATTGAAATGTGCGCAACAAGCTCACACGTAGATTACGAGAGAGAGAAATGGAAACGGAGCGGGCAATATCGAAGCCGATATGATTCTGTACGATACAAGTCGATTCTGGCTTAATGTAGTTTCAAACGATGAATGCCCTCCTATAGACATGAAGGGATTAACTACATGTAAGATAGTTAAATTTACACTTGTCTAAGAGTTTAAAGTTTTCCTACAACCAACACAAATTATTGCCAAACTCTTCAAAACAAACGATGAGCTAGGTTCTAAGTCAAATATTCAGTGCACAATAGTATCGTCAGTAAAGTTCATACATTTGTTGGGGTGAAGTTTAAGGCTGGACGTTTTGATTTATTTGATAGTTATTCCTGCAAGTTATACGTCAACGTCTGCATGCGCTTCGACTTAATTGACAATTTAAGTTTTAAAATAATTAACATTGCTGAAACACACATCTCTCTCTCTCTCTCTCTCTCTCTCTCTCTCTCTCTCTCTCTCTCTCTCTCCTAAATAATTGAATTATATATTTTACACAGGGAAGCCTTTTTTCTGTTAAAAATCTGCATATACAATACCGCGGATACACTGCATACAGTAATCTCAATATGCCCATGCGCCTTTCGACAATAAAAATCATTCTGTTTGTTGGTTAGTTTTCGTCTACCATGGAGTCTAAACCCACGTTTTGAGTGTAAATTATGTAAGAGAGGCATGTAATAACAAATTATAGCTAAAACAAGGCATTGTGTACCCTCGAGGGAGGAGACCATTTGCCCTCGTAACGTCGGGGAAATGGTTAATATATGGTGAACATTTTCAAGTGAACAAAAAACAGGCTGTAACACCATGTCTAGATCGAATGCGTGGGAAGGAGAAACAAACCATTTATACTTTGGCCGGGGCATGGCAGCGAGTATTTGTAAGCAGTCTTCATCTAGGACAACTCTTGGCCGTAGCAGCGAGTGTTTGTCTGAAGTCTTCATCTAGGACAACGCTTGGCCGTGGCAGCGAGTGTTTGTCTTAAGTCTTCATCTAGGACAACGCTTGGCCGTAGCAGCGAGTGTTTGTTGCAGTCTTCATCTAGGACAACGCTTGGCCGTGGCAGCGAGTGTTTGTATGCAGTCTTCATCTAGGACAACTCTTGGCCGTGGCAGCGAGTGTTTGTCTTAAGTCTTCATCTAGGACAACGCTTGGCCGTAGCAGCGAGTGTTTGTATGCAGTCTTCATCTAGGACAACTCTTGGCCGTGGCAGCGAGTGTTTGTCTGAAGTCTTCATCTAGGACAACGCTTGGCCGTAGCAGCGAGTGTTTGTCTGAAGTCTTCATCTAGGACAACTCTTGGCCGTAGCAGCGAGTGTTTGTTGCAGTCTTCATCTAGGACAACGCTTGGCCGTGGCAGCGAGTGTTTGTATGCAGTCTTCATCTAGGACAACTCTTGGCCGTGGCAGCGAGTGTTTGTCTTAAGTCTTCATCTAGGACAACGCTTGGCCGTGGCAGCGAGTGTTTGTCTTAAGTCTTCATCTAGGACAACGCTTGGCCGTGGCAGCGAGTGTTTGTATGCAGTCTTCATCTAGGACAACGCTTGGCCGTGGCAGCGAGTGTTTGTATGCAGTCTTCATCTAGGACAACGCTTGGCCGTGGCAGCGAGTGTTTGTCTGAAGTCTTCATCTAGGACAACGCTTGGCCGTAGCAGCGAGTGTTTGTATGCAGTCTTCATCTAGGACAACTCTTGGCCGTAGCAGCGAGTGTGTGTCTTAAGTCTTCATCTAGGACAACTCTTGGCCGTAGCAGCGAGTATTTGTATGCAGTCTTCATCTAGGACAACTCTTGGCCGTAGCAGCTTCATCTGGGACAACGCTTGGCCGTGGCAGCGAGTGTTTGTATGCAGTCTTCATCTAGGACAACGCTTGGCCGTAGCAGCGAGTGTGTGTCTTAAGTCTTCATCTAGGACAACTCTAGGCCGTAGCAGCGAGTATTTGTATGCAGTCTTCATCTAGGACAACGTTTGGCCGTAGCAGCGAGTGTTTGTATGCAGTCTTCATCTAGGACAACTCTTGGCCGTAGCAGCGAGTGTGTGTCTTAAGTCTTCATCTAGGACAACTCTTGGCCGTAGCAGCGAGTATTTGTATGCAGTACTCATCTAGGACAACGCTTGGCCGTGGCAGCTAGTATTTGTATGCAGTCTTCATTTAGGACAACTTTTGGCCGTAGCAGCGAGTGTTTGTCTGAAGTCTTCATCTAGGACAACGCTTGGCCGTGGCAGCGAGTGTTTGTCTGAAGTCTTCATCTAGGACAACTCTTGGCTGTGGCAGCTAGTGTTTGTATGCAGTCTTCATCTAAGCCAACTCTCACGATCACTTGTTAGCGTGAAAACAAACTTTATCTTTTAATACAATCAGCTTGACAAACGCGTGCAGCGAAACAGTGTCATCAAAACGAGCAGATACAATCAACACTATCAGACGATAGATAAATAAGTCCGACGCAAATACATACATAGGATCACGCCTTCATTCAACATCGCTTCTCTTTAATTGCTCTCTTGGGAATATCTCCCTGTTGAACTGCTTTGCCGAAACATGATTACTAAACTGCACCACAGTTCTGTCAGGATGACCTGCAAACTTTCGTCAAGACTTTTGATGCGATTTCAATTCCAGGGAAACGAAGGATTGAAGGTGTTAAAGTCTTTGCGTAACAATGGATGTTGCAAGGAACTCTGAGTGTAGATATCGGTGAACATTAGAAATTAAAGAAATACTAGCACGATTGGCACTAATTTGGGAAAATTGGATCCTCACATTTTTCAAATTTCTCAAAAGTGTTAGATGCCCTATAGCTGAATGTTACAATATTACAAATTACTCATAAAACAAGTGTATCACTTAAAAAGAAAAGTAGATGAGCTTACATTTACAGATTATACCAACATTTATTCACCATCTAATTATCACAAATTATTTCCTTTGTTGTTATTCAAAAATTAAAACTGAAAAAGCGTAAGTCTTCCATGGAAGAACTCAAAATACCTAGACTTGAGTTGCAGTTGTTGATTTTCCTTTTCCAAGAATTGTGATTTTGACTCAGCTGGCTTGTTTCGTTTTAAACTGTAAGCCGGGGATTTATTCTAGACGTCCGAGTTTTCAAAAAGATCACGGCATTTTGCGATACATACTGAATTTTATATTGCTGTCATGCAGTCCAGTCGACTGGTGTATCCAAAGATTACAATATATCTTATGCTGTAGACAGTCGACGGATTTCACTACCGTAAGCAGACATCAATCACTCCCATAATAGAGCGATCTTTCAACGTCGCCGTCGCTATGGTAGCATCGGAAAGGTGTTACCGAACAAAGATGGTTTAGTTACAAGTGCTTTAGGCGAATAATTAGACCAATGTTTATCATTTTCTATTCGGTCCATAAATAAATGTAGAATAATATGATGGATAACCGTTGTTTGCGCCATCGCCTCGGACCTTTCTCATCTAATAGGGATAAAACTGCGACTAAATAGAAATTTTAAACTTTGTTGACAATGTGGATATCATGCATGAATGTGTGCATGTATCTATGTCAGTATAACGACAACGTAATTTAGGATAAATAGATATTAATGAATATTTGAAATTTCCAAAACCACATCGATATCAACTAATAGGCCTACATCAAATTGTGAATGGAAAGTATTTAAAGTGCGATGCACAATAGGGTCAAATGGATGATACATTACAACAACTTGAAAATGAGGCTGTACTATGCCATTGGATCGGCTATACAAAGTATTGGTATAATTGTGCTAGCGGGGAGTCACATGGAGGACAATGTTTTTGTCAGGTAATTATGTTAGCGACTGAGTTAGTAACGCACAACGCGGCCTTGAGTAGATGATTTATAGACCAGTCTATACGATGGTTATTAATGGCTTACGCTCTCAAAAAGTTTTTCACAAGAATTTTGTAATTTACTCATTTATTTCAATCATCAGTAATTTATGTCACCAAAAAGACAGATCAGCTTTGGTTCCTGAAGTTCAAAGCCTTACGAATTTAGCAATTTAGTTTTGCACATCTACACTATCGGGAGCTTGCTGTGTGTAAACTGTATTGAAATATCTGCGGAGTGATATGTATAGTCCCGGGTACGACAGCTTTGTGCACCGTATTGTCGCTGTTGAATGTCAAATGTCACTCTGGAAAAAGCCTCGAGCTATTTTGTTTCATCGATATAAGGTATCCTATTAAACATCTATCAAGTTTAAATATCTACTCAATTGTAAAGGTTTATTAGTACAACTTCATCGGCCATTGCCCTGGGCAAGATGAAGAAAGCATAATACAATGTTTTGCGATTAATGAAGCTGAATAAATAGAAAAGAGTTGCCCCGAAGTCATGGAGTGTATTGTATTGGTTTGGTTATTAATGGCATTTACCAGCTGTATAGATGGGTTTTGTCCGTCAGAAAAAAGAGACGCATAGCTTGGTTGTTAATAGATTTGGTCAGATATACTACCTTATTTTATTCTAAATTCTGGCTTACGCCCTATTCAGAGTATTTGATTCAACAGGAAGTCCTTGTCAGACATCATTACCCGACAGCGATCTTCGCACAATGACCATTACAATCCTAATCTTAACACTGACTCTAACGCTGGCGTAATTCTAAAATTGACAGCCTCGGTTGATAGCATTTAGCAGCTACTCTTCTATCGTAATGGCTTAATTCGAATGAAGTCGAGGTACAGTAAAATAAATCTATGCATTTTCGTCTTCTTCCTCTGTGCTCAGAGTAAAAGCCTTTAATAGAAAATGAGAATAATCAATATTTGAGGCTTATTTGTGTAAACATTGAGGTCAGTGACGGCCACCCAAAGTCTGAATGAGGCGTTAATTGGTCCTCAGAACTTGTTGTGGCCTCCTTGTGTAAATAGGACAAAATAATATTTACAATGTATATCAAAAACAAATGGTGTATTCAGATGGTGAAAGTCTTATTTCCCTAGAGTAGACTGATGACATTGAGGTTTGGCAAACGACGATTTATTGCCACATGGTGATTTGGGTTAAAGTTGAAACTCCCAAGACAAAAGCTTATCTGTTAATCTTTCATCATATCCTCGTCTTCAGTGTTAAGGAAAATATAAATAAATGAGATCAAACTCAATCCACAACAGGCTATTTAAGATTCCTAACGTAATGAAGGAAAACGGAGGAAAATTACCCGAGACTTTGACGTCCCTGCACGATGCCTTTCTATTGTGAGCGCGTGCCATTCGAGTGAACAGACGCAGCTAACAGGCAAAACACATGGCAAAGTTTGCTTTTTCCACTTTAATGGAGCCAAGCTTTCGATGTCATACCATTCGTACAGGAATCTATGTGATTGCTTTCCTTCAGGGTCACATATGGGCCACGCGATCTGGTGATCACTTTACTTAAAGATTTTGAAATACAGGCAAATCTCCATAGAAAGAACACACACCCGGCAACCTTTGCGCTTTGCATCACCCTATCTTTAGCATTTCAAACAAAATCAACATTTGATGATAGCAGATATAAGGTGTTTCCAAGGAAAATGGTTCGTCGCGTTTGTTCTGTGACTTGATCTCAGAATTAGCAACCGTGTCAACATAAAGAGCGTTCATCGATTGAGAAAGTGAAGCAAATATAGTCTATAAATTTGTAAGTTTGATCAAATTGATATCCATTTAAACATAAGACATCGTTTCACTGTCAGTGTTAACACTCAATTTAAACTATGTTCAAATAAATAAATGTGTGTCTGTAAATCTAATATTTTCATCATAAGCTTTTCAAAATTCCGGTGATAGAAAGGGAGAAAATATTACAACGGAACAAAAGATATCTTAATTACTGTCAATTGTAATTGTCAACTATGTTATAACTCAGAGCTTTTAGTAATTCAGCAATATAACCAATCGGTCTGGCCGAGCAGGTAAATTTGTGCTGTGTTTTTATACTCGATTTGTTGGAGCAAATATGCCACTTGGCATGCAATGGAGGGCCTTAGTGGGACAGGGCCTAAGGGAGTAGAACATGAATAAGGTGAAGACTCGGGAAATAGCGTGATCAAAGTTTACCGCTAACGTAACTCAATCTAATAGACAAGATGGGCAACTGCGGAAAGGAAATAGTTTATGTTTTCTAACAATATCCCTTGTGGTGATTCTTGTTACAGATAGTTACAGTATTTGAATGACAAGAGACGGTAGAAAGGCTGTTGTAAAACATTACTCTTCACAACCTTGGAAATGTTTTAGTAAATATTGGTATAATCAGTCAAAACAGAATTTTTTTCGGAAACGATATGACTGAAATGGTTTTGTTAGATTTGCAACTCTATTCTAGTAAAAAGTTAAAAACCTCAATAACTGAAGGATAACACCGTGACTAGTCTAATTTGCACAATAAAAGTGCCGATTATACCTCACTTCAGAACATTTACATCTAAACAATAAGTCAAAGTGGTTCTGTTTTCTTCATTGGTTGTCAATCTTCTTGTTTTCGGATTAACGATTGCGCTTGAGTGAAATGCAAACATATAATAAAAAATAACGGAAACTAGCACTGCTTTGAAAACGTTTTTAGGAGATCTTAAATAACCACAGAGGGCAGTTAGATGTATAGACGGAAAAAAAACGATACTATAAACCCCTTGCAAAACGTAAATCATTAGTAATACAACTCTCTGGATGTACATTATTTCATTGAAATCCAGGGGGTATATAAAATAGGGACAGCTATTACAATCACCATCGTCATTTTCTCTGAGACGTGGCAGTAGGGATATTAATGCGAGTTTTTCCCGGTGTGAGAGATATTGTCCACCAAAACTAATGGTATTTTAGTGTTTAATTTTAGAATTGAGCCTATTTAGATGTGTTGTCGATCGTAAAAAAGGTACGAGGAAATACATTTATATGTGGATTCCAGTCGTGATAAATATTACGACCGACAGGGAAGGCCTCGTTTAAGGCGATATCCAAGGATTAAACGCCCGACTGCAATGCTAATGTGCTTGAAGCTTTCAAAATGTATCTTTGTATGCGTGTACACCGTAACGCGTAGGAAGCTTTTCTCTCATCATGTTCGGTCAATTCGTTATATGCTTCGAAATCTACCGAGTCGATTAGTTTCGATGCCTGTTAGGGACCGTTCAGTTTTTACGGCCGGGGGGGGGGGGGCGGCAAAATCTTGTCGCCGGTGTTCAAAAAAATGATGACCCCCCTGCATTTTTCGCGAAAAAATGATGACCCCCCCTTTGTCAAACGAAAAAATTTGATGACCCCCCCCCCCCCCCCGCCGCTGAAAATAACCAAAACCCATATGTCAAATTTACCCGCACGGTTTGGATTTGAACTCCGGTACGCGGCGCACTTTATTCGTGTAGCAGAGATGCCAGTGTACAAACTTCTCAGCCACATCCATGCAAACGTCTGTTAATTAGGACGACTGTAAGGCAATTTTTAACTTCATTTCCATAGACAACTTATGTCCATGGACATTGTATAAAGTAAACTTTATTGGAGTGGTTCGCCAAAGGTAGCCCTCCGGTTAAGAGGGTCATGGGCCATTACGTAAAGTCAACTTTATTCTAGTGGGCAACCAAAGGTGGCCCACTGGTAAAAAGAGGGTCAATCATGGCCATTGCATGAAGTAAACTTACTGAACAGGGCCGCTGAAGGCGTACGGCCGTTAAGATGTCATAGGGTATTACAATAAAGTCAATTTATTGTAGTGGGCCGCCGCAGGCGGCCCGCCGGTAAAGAGGGTCGATCATGGCCATTGCATGAAGTAAACTAATTGGAGTGGGGCGCCAAAGGCGTCTGCCCGCTAAGAGGGTCATGGGTAATACATAAAGTATATTTTTTGTATTGGGCCGCCGAAGGCGGCCCGCCGGTAAAGAGGGTCAATCATGGCCATGGCATAAAGTGGACTTTATTGTAGGTATTATGTTTTTGAAAATGTGGTGACCCCCCCTTTCCTACCAGTGAAAAAGTGATGACCCCCCCTTCTTGGATTCCAAAATTATGATGAACCCCCCCCCCCCCTGGATTTTGCCGCCCCCCCCCGGCCGTAAAAACTGAACGGTCCCTTAACGTTAGGTTTTGGTGAATTGTCGACTACAGAGTCCGTTGACAATCATCGAGTTTTGAATATTCATCATGGTTTTCAAAGCTGGTTGCAAATCTGTTCAAATTCAATTCTTGCCCTGCCAGATTCGCCTGACGTTATTAGGTCAAGATCGTTCATAAAATTCCTCCGTATTCAACGATGGTGTTTTCCATATGATAATTGCGACGAATCGAAGTGTTCAATTCTAGACTCTTCAAGACAATCCTTCAAATTTATTTTGAAACAAAGCTCATAGTGATAGATTGTTGAAGCTATCAATAACTCCTGATGGGATTTTAAGTAGGAAAGTTACCTTACAAAGAGAGTTGAATTTTATCCCCAATTTGCAAAGAGCTGGAAATGTAGACACTAACAATAATGGCGGACGAGTTAATAGTTGAAGATGGAATTGCAGTAGACCCAAAGCTAAGACAATGCATATGTCACCTCGGAGGGTCTGTAACACTTTATGAGGAGGGGGTTATAATTGCAAATCCTTGTTTTGAAAGAGGATACTATAGGTACGATAGAGCCGACCCTAAAGCTAACCATTGCAATATCGTACTTAAAGTCATTCCAACAAGGGAGCCCTCTACAAAACGACTTCCGTCGCTGGGGGGGGGGTCCTGGGGGAGGAGTTAGGGTGATAGAGCAAATCTTGTTGAGTTGGTTTGGCGTATTGCAATCGGCAAACATGAAACTCTACATTAATAAAGACTGGTAATGATCAGTAACAGCAAAACACGGGGAAGGGAATATTATTATATATGTGCGTTGTCATCAGCGTTTATTTTTGGAAAGACTGTAGTATGTCGATACACGGTTCCCTGCATGTGTATCCCTACTTGAACCTTCGACCGAAGTGAAGCAAAGTTCGATCTGAGTATTAA
Source organism: Ptychodera flava (assembly GCF_041260155.1). Classification (NCBI taxonomy): domain Eukaryota; kingdom Metazoa; phylum Hemichordata; class Enteropneusta; family Ptychoderidae; genus Ptychodera; species Ptychodera flava. The sequence continues at coordinate 38,765,353 of NC_091946.1, read as the reverse complement.
TACCAGCTTTCATCTTATTTATTTCCATTATTTGTCTAGGTTTATGTGCACATGGCAGAGGTCAGAAAGCTCTCACAAACAAAGACATCAGTGAACCGAAACCTTCAAAGGGTGACAAAGTTGTGCATTATTAATGCATTTTCATAGTCATATGACAGAAAAGATGTTGATAATGTAATATTTAACATAAAAAGTAGTTCCTCTGGAAATAGATAAAAGACTCCCGGTAAAAAACGACTGTGAATAAATTCAATCGATGAAAAAGGTGCAAATGTACTGCTAAATTGAAGAAATGGGAGTGTTGCTAGTGGGGTCATGGAGAGATGTAAATTTTCTGATGCAGAAGTGAAGCAATACAATTAAACAGTCCAGTCAAAATACACATGAGTGAATCCTTATTTTGAATTTTCGTAACCAAGACAACAAGGCTAGATATAATCAATTTCTTTCGAGCGGACTAGTCTGCAAAAATGACAGGAGTTATATCATTTACGCTGAAGACTTGTTGCTATAAGCGGAAACGGAATGACATGAACATATTTCTCTCTGTAAATTTCATCCATGGGACCTATTAGTAAACATGCCTATCGGTGTAAGTTCAGGCATCATCGATCAGAGCACACAGTACCATGGCCGCAATAATGGCAACACAGCCTTGGACGCGTCTTTAAACATCAAACAGATAGAACAGTAGTTGTTAACTGTAATATTTAACGAATTCTTTGTCATGACTTTTTGCTCTTAATTATACTAATTTTCAATTTAATGTTAACAGAGCCATTTTATAGAATTTTGTTTCATATTGTTCAATTCCATATGATTTCCGTCGTATAGTACTTTACTCAGTGAACAAGAAAGTAGCAATAATTAACATCCTTGCCTAGACGGTTCATGTATTTTTCGATTTAATTATCTAATGATACGACGATTAAAGTCTAGGTCATTTTACACTTCATAACTTTCAGAATGTTGAACAGCACGTGCAATAGAAACAATATAACATTGAAAGAAATCCCAACGTTATCTGTGTCGATGAGATGAATGTCAACGACTATCTCTTTACAACAGTTACATGATGTACATTATCCTGTGCTTGTTGATCTGCAGTAGCATGAAACCATTACACCTTCATATAAGTGATAATCACAATTTGCCGTCTACCACTGACAAAATAGTCGAGATCTGTTATTTGCAAACCCATCCCAGGAATCAAATAGTGTGTAATGAATGGAGTGTAAAATATCCACCACTGTGAACAGAATAATTTTCCTTCTGCGACTTTCTTGCGAAATGAATCATTGTCACCGAGATTGCTGATAGGATGTGCGTTTCAACGGTTGGCAACAACAACTTTTTTAGATATACCGCTCTTTCACTGTCACAATTTAGAGCCGGGCCAAGCCTAGGCGTTGGCATTGGCTGCGTAATGTGTTATCAAACGAGACTGGTGACGAAACGGTAACGTTTAAAACAAACGAAAATTTTTCACGAAGAAATGTGTTTATCTTATTTTTACGTGTATGTATGTATGTATGTATGTATGTATGTATGTATGTATGTATGTATGTATGTATGTATGTATGTATGTATGTGTGTATTTATGTATCGTTATTGCTGTTGTAGTGTTTCATCTGTGAGTGCGCCAAAGTAAAATGTCAGAACGAGGTAATCGGACAAGTGTATGTGACGATGTGACATGTAAACCAGAATAAATAATTTGTTGCGTTACGTACCGATTGTCCAAAAATTAAGACGAAGAGCAGACGATAACAACCAAAACGCATTTTCACCATCTGATCGTCTTTCATCTTTCCCTCTATGATTATGATCTCACTTGATAGCGCGTTTCGAAATGCATGGGTCACATCTCGCGCTGTGCGGGACTTTCGCTGTCTTCCCGCCTAGCCGATAGTTTCTGACAACAGCGGAATTGAATAAACCGTTTTGTATCTTAGACAAGGTGGTATGATCAGAAGAAACTTTTCTAACGTAGGGGTGTTCAAACTAAAATTGAGGGGCAACAAGACAAAGAGATTCTTAGGAATAGATGCTGGTCAGGTCAATGTTGTTATCTGATGTGTGTAGGCAGCATTATTATGTACTGCTGAAATACAAGCGTCAGGAGAAAAATTAATCTACCACCATACCCTACAATGAATCCATACTTTTCACTGACTCAATTTCCAATGATGATTCGCTGGACTCTTCGCTCATGATAATGCAAGAATGAAAAAACAAACACCAAAAAAACCCAGTGATTTTTGTTTGAATGTGACATCTTTAGTAGACATTGAAGTAAATTCAGCAAGTATGACATGCATTTATTGACAGCGCCCCCATGCCACATCATATTTACGAACAAAAAGTAAATACAGAGTTTACGAAAAGACTAGTCACGTCACATTAATTCATAAGTGTAGTTCAGTAGCAAGCCTGAATAGTTACGGAATGCTAAAACGGAGGTCAAAATTTGATTGACAGATACTATTTCATTTTTTCATATCAGACTTTCGTCATAAATAGAACCATCTCTTTCAAGGCATCTGAAAGTATAACTAACAGGAAAATAACTGACAATCTAAGGCTGCGTTCACAAAAAATGGTTGGGGGGCTGGAGGAATTCAGGGGGGAATCAAAAATTTTGGGCGTAGTAGAGGGGGGATTTGAAAATGTTTGGTTCCCTTTTGTGTTTTACATTTTCCTAGTCCAAGTTTTTGTAGGTAATTTAATGAAAAATGAATACCATTTTTTATGTCATCCAAATGTTGTAATGTTAGTAATAATTTAACAGAATCTAGAACCATTTTGTCACATTTCATGACTTTTATCTCGAAAAAACCAAAACATGTGTGATTTGTCGTGAAAAAACAAACTTAAGCCTCGTAACAGGGCAGAAGCTGCAACTGTTAATGATTTCTGCAATATTTCTATACAATATAACAACTACAGTTTCTTGCCATCTTTACAGCATGCTCGAACACACAATATTTAGTTTGTCGACAAAGCCTGTATATATAAATATGTATTTGGTTATAATTTAATTGGAGTCCAGACTGACAGTCAGTTTTCAGTGATACAAATGCATGGTACGCATACATAGGCTGTGATAGCAAGCTGAATACTAGGCAATTCAACATGCTGTAGGGAGTAGAACAAGAACGCAGTTGTAAAACTGAACAAAAATATTGTCAAATACTAATACAGCTACTGCATGCGGGTAGTGTCACTATCATTAATGCTCTGCTACTGTAGTGTTACTGTTACTGCATACCTGAACAGTGACAGAGATAGCTCTGACTCTGATAGTTGAAGAAGAGTTTGGGTCAAATGACGCTCATGACAGTGAAACATACTTGTCACACAAGATCAGGCCAGAGAGCAACACATGGAAGAACATATGGAAATTTTTGAATTCTGGCATACGAGAATATCAAATATTAAAGAAAAAAGATGAGGTCACCATGCTTGATTTTCTAAATTTTCTCATTCTTGTCATAAAATGATAAATAAGTAAAGCTTTGAAGAGTAAAGACTAAATGAAAAAATATGTGACCAAATGGAATTATTTATTTTTTAACCAAATTCGCAATTATTGCACCCAAAATTTCAGAGATTAAAACATTTATTTGATGAAATATTTTAACCTTCCAGTATTGTCAATTTTGAGTAGCATCTAATTCATATATTTCTTGTAGTTTTGAAACAAATTTTTGGTTGGTCACAGTGCTCAGTTTTTTACAATATGGCAATTAGCCAGAATTCACAATTTGCCTACTCTCTCATGCTTGTCATTTTCTGTGCTCTTCAGCAGGAGCAATTGACCTGGCCAGAGTTGGATTAACTCATGTTGGCTTTTAGACCAAAATTTTAAAAAATTCACTGATGCATTTAAAGAACTTGCCTTGGGAATATGACTATACAAAGTGCTAATACAGGTAATGTTGAACACCTGTGAGCAGAACGGCGCAATACATGTTTATTTTTTCAGCGCTCACATCCTATACAAATATACAGGCCTGTGATAGTTCGGGGGGGGACTTGAAAAATTTTGACCATATAGAGGGGGGGCATTTGAATTTTTTTTAGGGTACTTAGGGGGGATCTGAAAAAAATAAGATAGCAATCGCGATTCCTCCAGCCCCCCTAATCGTTATTTGTGAACGCAGCCTAAGTTTGACGTTCCACATCAACTCCGTCGTATTTCATCTATAGAATGAAGTCGTAACTTACAATGCGCAGCTATACCGATCGAGATGGGCTGATGTGCAGCGCTCGGAAGCTGATATCTAATTGGGTGGCTGAAATTTACCGTTATAATAAAATAACACATAAAGACTCCCTAAGTAGCTGTGAATAGTGACAATCGATCAATCAGATATAACCTTCCGGGCACGCTGTATATCAGCAGATCGAGATCGCACTTGCAAAACAAATATGCCTGACAGTATGCACCCAATTGCGAAATGTCGCCCATCTTAATACTTACAGTTCATGACAATTTTCAGTCTATGACAATTCGTTCAATCGGCTTTATATTCTTCGTCTAATATTTAGTCAGGAATTAATGACAGTCACAAATTTGGATTATCTAAGTAGAATTCAGATATTGGTTGGCGATACAGTCATCCGTATGGTAGCTACGGGTAACTGTTTTTATACCACTCCGCCTCGTGCCCATTGTTCAAACCATGCTTTCAAATTTCCAAAACCGAATATTTTATAATTACCACCTGGCTTTCTTTCGCTTAAAAGTGTCCGATTTACTAGTAAAGTGGGCAGTTCTTTTGTTAAAAACTGTCCGGTTTGCTAGTAAACGGACACTTTTAAACAAAAGAAAGTCATGTGGTGACGAGTCAACAACCCTAACAGCGACATATTGACCAGAAGAAATGTATTTCACCATCAAGTACAGAGAAAAGAAACTTTCAAAGAAGAAACATCAAACTGATAAATATCTGAAGTACATCTCAAAATCAATCACAGGTCACGGTGAAATAACGGTATCGATTGCAAATATCACTATGTGGTACGGAAAGGTTATTGTTAGCACGATCATTCGAAGCTGAAAATTACAATTTTAAAGTGACTTGTCAAAACTAAATGCTGAGTTTTCTGTCCCCTGTGGTAAAAGTTAAATTTACAGGCAAACACGCAGTACCACACTCATTGTGGTCTGTACATTGTTTTGTTTGCACTTGCAGTTTCAGTTGCAGCGCCTTTCTCTGACGTGGCGGTGCAGCTTAGTTCTCCGATTGTTGGGGATGAAAGCAAAACTCTTTCTGCACTTCGGTGTGTTGAAATCTTCCTTATCATTGATATCAATCTGGGAAAGGAAAAACTGTTTCCCAGTCAATCATGTCAGCCAGTGGTTTGGTCATATCGAAATACGTAGAGCGACTCCGTTATTGTGTGTGTGTGTTGACCCAAGTTTACAACCCAAATGAGCCACTCGTGACTCCAACATCGATCTGCAAACACCTGTTCACTTCATTAAACCAATCAAACATATAATTTATACAATTCAAATTAAACCAGGTGTTCAACCACGTCATCACACTACAATAGCAGCACATGTCAACTTTGTTTTATCCAATCATAGGTTATGTTTTACAACTTTCGTTCAACAAGGTGACAAAACACTTCAATGTTTTCCTGCCAACGCTTCAACTTACACTGCACTAAAACTACGAATCTAAACTTTCAGCGGGCAAACAAGGCTCTAAAAGTCGGCAAATTCGTGGTAGAACACGTTAAACTTGTAGTCGGCGGTTTACGGGATTCGACGTACAATTTGCCTCCTCTGCCCTGCGGGCCTAGAAGTTTTACTGGCAATCAGTATCGTTGAATTCCGTAAATCGCCGACTGCTCGTCTGCTTACCTATGTCTCACAACAAAAACTTAATTATGCAAGTAAAACATTTCATGCTGCCTCTTCTCAGGTGTTCGAAAACTGGCTCCTTACAATGCCAATTTTAAAAGACGACACAAAAGCTGTGCGTTGGCCGGGAATCGAACCCGGGACAATTGCTTGGAAGGCAACTATGTTAACCACTACACCACCAACGCGTTGTTGTCAAGAAAAAAGTAAACATGATTTCTATTAAAAATGACGATCTTTATTCAATATGGAGTGTTCCACTCTGTAGAGGTAATCATTCTTAGTAAGAGAGGACTTTGTGTGCTGTGCAATACATTTGAAATGTTGATTTCAAAGCAAGGCATTTTGAAATAGATTTTTGTGCTGTCATCTTTGTTATGCAATCATACTTCTAAACCATTCAGAGTTTCTGTTTTGTTGATGATTGCTTCCTAATGACATTCCTGACTTAATCCACATCAGCTATTTTAAAAGTCTTCACATTTTTCATGAAACGGTAGCAGACTTTTCGAGTTATGAGAGACAGTAAAGCTGTGTTAGACGATGTTACGCTTTCCATGTTTCTTACAAAAAATCTTAACATCCTCTTTGATTCTAAAGTCTATTTGGAATTGTTTTGAATTCTGCCGAGAGAATCAACATTTCACAGTCTTGTTATTGTGAAAATAGAAAATTTACGCTCAGAATGAGTGCCGTGAAGAATTTCAAATTCTAGTACATTAGGAACTATAATCTCTGTACAAGCAATTTATTTGTCAATTCTGATTCTCTTCATCCATGATTATGGACAACATTCTCGCGTGGAAGTATGATAAAACTTTCACTTACGTTGAGCATACATTTTCTCTTACCATCTTCACTTTTCCGTGTTGTATACTGGATGGAATGGCACAAATGACAGAAAGTCACGTCTTGTGCACCGTTTCGTCCTCTCTCTACAATGCTGTAATGAATTCTAATATTGAAAACCACAAAATTTGGTTTTGAGGGGACAGTACACGCAATAAATTCGCATACATTAATCTGTAACGGAAAATAATGTTGAAATCATTGGACTGTCTCATATCAAAAGAAAATGTTATCACCAAATATAACCATATAAACTATTTTCTAAATATTAATTGCTGATATAGATTTATCACTTGATATCCAAAAACTTCGTCTGCTTTCATCTGTCATTCTAGGACACTTCTGTGTTGCCACAAAGCAATTACTCTAAGTGTGCGTACTCCTGGTTGTGGGCGATATCATCACTGCGTACACATCACAAGAAAAGCAAACTCATGCATGTAGGGTAAATCTGTAACATGTTGTAACGACATCTGTGGAAAAAAGGCCATGTAATAAGACGAGATTATGGCACACTTCATTGATATGATCACACTTTAATAGCCAGCGACTTAAAATGAGTAGTAGACTTGTTTGTAATCTTTCTAGGGGGTGTCGCAAACAATGATTCAAGGGAGAGGTCTCTTAGGAAAACTTTACGCAGCAGAACTATAGAGCATTCCTTTGTTTATAATGTTACATTATTTTGATACGACGACTATGTCATTGACATTGCAAAATGTGTCAATTTTTTTACTATAGATGTGCTATAATTTAACATATCTTATTCTTCACTTGTCTTCACTATTTTCTGCTTTATATCTACAATAGTAACAATAACAGACGGTGTTTAATTTTCATAGGTAAAATTAGGCATTTCCAATCAAATTGTCTCTTTCAGATATCCGCTCAACTGCAAACGAGAGATGTTCTTGAGCCAGCATTGAATGTTTGTCATTGTATGTCAGTTTAGACAGAAAGAGGTTTTCACAACGACAGTAATGTCACCGACTTTAAAAAGTCGAGTGATTGTAAATTGTAAATCTTTTGATACAGCATCCGTTTTAATGGCGTAATATCGCTGTCCGCCTCATTTGAAATCGGTTAAGTACCACTTTATAGACGACACCAAATATTAAGCTTACCGCTCGATCACGAACATTCTTCGAATTTACACCAAAAAGTGGTAGGTAGCTTTAGGGCGTAAAGTCTTTGAGTTTTCCATTTTATTATTACCTGACGTATTCGTGAAAACATCAGTTGATGATATATTCTCTTAAGTATACACGCAATGTTAACAAATGTGAAAGTTCATTGAAGATGAGCAAGCCTTCCGGGAACTGAGCCTGAAGCAATATCGATCACACACATGTTGGATTAAATCGTAATCAATGATATCACTATTGATCGCACTCAACTTGGATTGAAACGTAGCCCATCATGTCAACCGACAGCAAGTCAACAGATATTAAAGTCTGGCAGCGATTTATGCGGAAGTCTTAGTTGCATGCAAGGATCAGAAAAATGAAGGCTAGTGTGCATCGTTTGGGAAGCTTTCAGCCAAATGGTTGGCTGAAACTCGTTGTCCTTATTGAGTAAAATTCAAACAGCCAGTTACATACATGTAAGGTAGAGATAATGGCCATAGTTTTAGACGCCTAAAGTTCCTGTAAATGATAATTTATCGATCAGATACGGCACGCTACATATCGACGGAAAATGTTCGAATGACCTTGGTATGCAACAGGCGTTTCTTGTATGGAGCATTTTTGGACATCCTGGGTGACCTCGTCACACAATCTGACAAAAAGTGTGCGTTGGCCGGGAATCGAACCCGGGACAATTGCTTGGAAGGCAACTATGTTAACCACTACACCACCAACGCCAGCTACTAATAATGTGTCAACAAACATTGAACAAACGATAAGAATTTATATTACTGTTTGCCTCCCTCAGAATAATGTCCGTTTTAGGTACATAACAAGAAATAGCATTAACGAAGCATAGCGTTGTTTTCTTTGCATTGACTTAAGATATGATTCCTCACACTAAACAAACATGTAATCACGCTGCGTCAAAACCTATCACAGCATGTTATTCTTAACAACTTTGGGTAACTATCAAATTACCAAGTTTTCTTTTAGTATTATGTACAGAAGAATGCATTCCATCTTTGTATAATGACAGAACTTTGTGTTGTAATTTCCCCTTGTATCATGCTAATCATGTAGCTCCCATTTTAGCGCAATTACCGTGACTAATTGAGTTTTCTCCCGACATTGTTTTCTCTTTGAAACGCAATAACGCCTTTAAAATAGAATGCAGTGAATTAGAATTTGCAATTAACTAAAACAATGTACATCTGAGAACACTCCAACAGCGACGAATGGACAAGTTCTCATCCAAACACACTGATGTTTGAAACACGGAGGAAAACGAAACCGTGTAATTTGCTTCTGACGGAGTATTATCACCTAAGTCATAAAACCCATGGGTTGAATTGGCTACGCGAAAAAAACCGAGACTTGGAATTAACAAACTGAGAACACGATGTCTTATCTACCTAAACAATAAACTTCTGGTACGTGTGTCTAGTTGTTAATAGCTGTCGACTGTTACGCTCTGAACCCAAACAAGGTCACCCACGACAATGATAAACATTCTGAAGTGGGAAAATTACTATTTCCTCGATCTTATTTATAAGTTTGCGGCGACAATTTATACATATTTCATCCGTTTTTACACGAAGGAGAATATAAATCTGTAGAATGTGTGTAATTTAACCACACTGGTACATTATCGTATCTCAATACCGTTCGACGAATTTCGAAGAAAAACTATGGTTCAAATTTGTGGGTAAAATGGCACTGGCATTGGCTCGATGGAATGCACATCTGAACGCCGTGTTAATACATGTTGAAAGTTGATGAAACCTTTGCTTTGTCATATATTTCTCTGGATTACACCGTAGCTGATCCGGTGAAAAGAACTCTTTCTTGTAACAGACAACTTATATTGTTATTTTCCATATTTAAATAATCTTCAATAAAAATGCAAATTATGTCTGAAATAGTGCCCTAGTTGTCGTTACCTTATTTCATTGTGAACGAAAGCAACTTTTGTGGAAATAAATTGGTTTTTCAATAAATATCTTTGCGACTATGTTTTAATTCCATCTTGTAGGTAATAGTCTGAAAGTACAGACTTCAGATTCTTGTTACAAGTCTGTCTCTGTCTCTGGGATATACTTGTTCATCACAAAATCTGTCTAGACATTCAATCATCTATTTTATGTCAGGTTATTAAGAATATATAAACTCAAACAAACTTCACGAAATCCTATTTATTCATTGGAAGACGATCTACGTTTTCATCTTACCAGCCGCAAAAGTAACTTGATCCTTGTTCGGCCATTGACCTTGGGAGTGAATGTCAGGGTTTACAAACCAGACTGTCACTAAACATGGAGACGCTGATGACGTAAAATTAGAATGTCGTAATTTTCTTTATGGTTGTATATGTTGTAGTTAATAGTTCGTAGACAAAATATTATGATGAAAGAGTAGTGTTGCTATCGTACCTTTTCTGTGATACATCATATGGAAATATGATCCTTTTAATTTTGTGCAGTGCACACAACTATAATACGAATTTTAGCCCCAGACGTGCAGATAGCTGATTAAGACCGAAGAGATACTTGTAGATGTTATGAAGGAAAACGTATATTGCTGTACACGCAATAAAGATATACTGATATATATATATATATATATATATATATATATATCTCAAAAGTACAAACAAAAACTGCTCAGAAAGGATTTTCTTTTCAAACGAAACTAATACTCTCTCTGCATTTTATCTTGAAATTAGCATGATCAGGGCACCGTTTTTAAGGAGGTTACATCGAATGGCATTATATTGTGAAGGCGTGGCATGTAGTAATAAGTCTACTCTGTCGGGCGTTGTTGAACTAGCAGAATGTCTAACACGCCAGCACGTGCAACACGCAAGCTATGTAAAAATCACACGTGCCGAATGCCGGAGACAATTCTAAGTACTCCACATCACTGAAAGACATTGAATTAGTGCAAAGCAGTTTGAACTGTAAACCAGCGATGGGTTTTTCAAGAGGTGGCTTTTGGATCACCCGAAAGACCTTGAAACGTTAGGACTATATTGGTGTAGTAAAATGAATGTGGAAGAAAGTCGACGTTTTGATTTGGTGTTATTTCATGGGCTTCTTATATGTCACATCTGTCAGAAGACTCTTTGAAATTAAAATGAACTATTTCATATTTTTGTTCTCTCCCGGAGTATTCACACCCTGGATGACAAGTATCATCTCAAGACGCATTCTTTATACCCATTTGCAAGCGTATTACGAAAGCCGGGAAGAGTAAAAGCTGAATAATGAACATAAAATGGTCTGAAGGTCTCTTAATCATGTCCACCTTAGAGTTATAAGCAGGTTTGGTATCTTGGTTGAAATGTCTGCTCTATCAACTCTACACTGTACATATCTATATTTTCATATGTTCTTTGTCATCTACTGTCTTACACAAACTTCATAACTCCGTGGATATATAAATTTGACCAGACCTAATTAAGTATTTTGGGTTTTTTTTAAAAAATTGTCAAGGGCTTTCTAATCTCGGATGAGCAACAATACGCACAAAATAATCTGTTATGGTGTAAATGGTGTCATAATGTGTTGGCGTGTAAGAATCTTGGTTTAGTTAATCAATGTTTAATCATTTGCATATTAACATTTCCTACGTTATGCTAATTATGTTTGCACTGTGGGAACACAACAAAACGATACACGTACATCATGAACTTGTACATCATGAACTTATTTATTTAGTTATTTAGTTATTTGTTTATTTACTTACACTTTTAATGACGTCCGAGTCATTCAATGAGTAATTTTTACTGAACATCCATTAACATAGCGACCAATGAAACAAAGTCAATTACATAGTACATGTGAATTAACCAAGCAGAATACAGAAGAATATTCTTGCTAAATTATTTCAAGGTAACTTTAAAGTTTACAATATATCAGGCATATGATATAATTTGGCAGTGAATTCAAGAGTTATAAGCACGATAATGAAAACCCCGCAGGTCAATATTGAAAGCTGACTTTGGAATATAACAATCTTGATAGGCATGGGTATTACGTTGATAAACGTATAACTTTGGATAGATACTGTGGGGCACAACCAGTCATACATCTACACATAAAATGGAATGAAGTATACAATTCTTTGTCTCATGGACATGACATTCAAATCGATAGGAGTATCGATAGGCAATTCATAAAGAATACACAAAGTCCTCATTCATAAATACGAAGATTTTGTCAAGATTCACTTCTGTTGTGTTCACCCCATACAACACAGCAATAGTCTAATTTGCTCTGAATAAAACCATCAATAAAATCTTTTGTTGACTAACTGGAATAAAAGATATACTAACTCATACATCATGGTACATTATGTTCCTATGAGCAGAATGTTGAAGTTGTATCAATATTTATGATATAATATTGGTTTCAAATTGATGTAACGGGTATAAGGCCAAGTACAAAATAAATCTAATTTTTTGTGAGAGTGAACAAGGCGGTCATTTAAGGTGCTGATATCTATCAGTATAGGACATGGAAGTGAGTGAAATAAGGCTCATATATTCTCAAGTTTTGTTACTCAAAATGTAATGAGTACTGAAACATGTTTTTTTTATGATTTTATGAGAGAAGAAATGACAAGTATCGCTACCCAGTATTAACGTCGATCCCTTACTTACGTTTCTTGACGACATTAAAATTTACAATCTTCTACAACGCGTCTTAAAGAGCAAATAAACACGTCGAACTTGAAAGGTCAAGATACTTCATGTTTCACGATATCTTGAAATTATTTATGTGTTTACGTTAACAGCCTCTGCCGCTCATCTAATTATACACAAAGGATTGAAGCTTCATGCAAAACAGAGATAGGATGCACCATTGTGTCATTAGTGGTTTAAGACATTGTTTATATCTGTACTGGGTTTGAGTTCCCTCCCGAAAGGATCATAAACAGAGAGTTTAGTTCAACAAGTATTGGCATTTTAATTTCCCTAGCCACGCTATGAAAACATCGGCTGATTATCTGTAACAAATTGTCCCCATTAAGAAATTAAAGACAGCATATAACAAAGTATTTTCCCAAATGTCAATTTTCCGAATCGAGGTGGAAACTTTGAGTGTTAATATGAATGGGATAAAGTTGATTGAAGCGTTTGAAAGAGTACTAGAATTTAAATGGAATATTAATAACCTGGCGACAAGAAAATAGGTTTAATTCGCTGATTATGAATCTTAATTATCAGAATATTTGTTGCCAAATCAACTATATTTTCTTTTTCATATCACATTCAGTAAGTCCGGCAATCTACATGAAATTTCAAACATATTAAATTAATTTTAATAGCTCTCTGTCTGTCTGTCTGTCTGTCTGTCTGTCTGTCTGTCTGTCTGTCTGTCTGTCTGTCTGTCTCTCTCTCTCTCTCTCTCTCTCTCTCTCTCTCTCTCTCTCTCTCTCTCTCTCTTCTCTCTCTCTCTCTCTCTCTCTCTCTCTCTCTCTCTCTCTCTCTCTCTCTCTCTCTGGATGATGCTCATGACAGTAATATCGATTATGCCCGTGCCGAACAGGGTATCATCATGAAGCCGTCACGACAATACCCAAAGCAGGCTACAATTCGAGATATGGTCCCTTATCATGATTTATTAACATTATTACACCGAAGAAACACTTGTGTCCGAAGCTATGCGTGGCGCAGAAACAATGCACACAAAACTCAGATACCTCTACAACTGTCAAGATCACCTCAGGTGTTTTTGTTGTGTTTTATTTTCAATATGCCACGTGACTAAGTCTAAGCCAGTCGAGATAATCAAATGATACATGAGATGTGATAAATAGTATGCATTGACTGACAAGTAGTTCTTGTTTTCACATTTTATACCCAGCGTGCCGTATTGTGCGGCAGTGTGTAAAACAGAAGAGCAGTGAGGTCAAACTGCACAGGCAAATGGAAATTGGAATGTGTTCCGTCATTTTTCCAGGGGAAGCTGCGTGAGAGCGGAAATCAGTTTGGTATTTTATTGCTAAGGAACCGCTCAGTTTCTGAAGGGAGGGGGGGGGGTAAGTTTGCGTTATTAGTTTTCAAAAGTAGATAGACCTCCCCTTTCAGGACCAAAACTTGTGACCCCTTTTTGACAGACGAAAAGATATGATGACATTGCCATCCTAAAAAAGTTAAACAAGCATGAATAGAATACTAAGAACACCTAAGAATAACACATGCCCATACTATTGCATCATGGGTATACAAGTAATCACCATTATATAACCAACATATCAAATGCTCATAACAACGTATAAAATGCCTAGGACAATATATTGAATTCCCAGGACAACATATCAAATGCCCAGCACAATTTATCAAATGCCCAGCACAATATATTGAATGCCGAGCACAACATATTGAATGCCCAGCACAACATATTGAATGCCCAGCACAATAGATTGAATGCCTAGCACAACATATTGAATGCCCAGCACAATATATTGAATGCCCAGCACAACATATTGAACGCCCAGAACAACATATCGAATGCCCAGCACAATATATTGAATGCCCAGCAAAACATATCAAATGCCCAGCACAACATATTGAATGCCCAGCACAACATATTGAATGCCCAGTACAAAATATTGAATGCCCAGCACAACATATTGAATGCCCAGCACAACATATTGAATGCCCAGCACAACATATTGAATGCCCAGCACAACATATTGAATGCCCAGCACAACATATTGAATGCCCAGCACAACATATCAAATGCCCAGCACAATATATCAAATGCCCAGCACAATATATCGAATGCCCAGCACAACATATTGAATGCCCAGCACAACATATTGAATGCCCAGCACAATATATTGAATGCCTAGCACAACATATTGAATGCCCAGCACAATATATTGAATGCCCAGCACAACATATTGAACGCCCAGAACAACATATCGAATGCCCAGCACAATATATTGAATGCCCAGCAAAACATATCAAATGCCCAGCACAACATATTGAACGCCCAGAACAACATATTGAATGCCCAGTACAAAATATTGAATGCCCAGCACAATATATTGAATGCCCAGCACAACATATTGAATGCCCAGCACAACATATTGAATGCCCAGCACAACATATTGAATGCCCAGCACAACATATTGAATGCCCAGCACAACATATTGAATGCCTAGCACAACATATTGAATGCCCAGCACAACATATCAAATGCCCAGCACAATATATTGAATGCCCAGCACAACATGATATGACCAGTCATGGTCATATCATGTCATGGCTTTCCATATTAACACCTTGTCATGTTTAATGTGATGCGCAGCACGCGTCACAAAATAATGGTATATTCTACGCGTGCTGACATAGGTAAAAAAGGAATCAACGGTAAATGATACCCGTGAATGGATAAAATTCTGTGGCAAGCAAATGCCGCGAAGAAAACATTGACAACTCCATACCAACTCTCTCCGTATTTCATCTATCGCAAATCGTCTGCTTCTTGTGTGTTATGTTATGCGTGGCGAATTACTCGGTACGTTACTCAGTCGCTTGTTTTCCGATACACGCTGGCCGGCCGTAGTAACTAACCGATAACGTATCAAACCCGATAGCTTAGCAAAAATACAGATCACTATTAATTGGCCTTCTATGACTGATTCGAACCATTGACAGATAAGCATAGAAAGAAATTATACGATGGCGAGACCGATCAAACCTCGCAACTTAAATAATATTTAACTAAATTCCACTTTAGGTTGTTCATGTGCACTCCGATGATAAATTTTTAGACGAAATTGAGCAACGCATATAAGTGTCTGGTCTCACTTCTTGCAAGAGAAGCCATTTAAACTGTTGCTTTAGATGTTGTACCTATTAGGTGGTATACGGAGAGTGTAAGAGGTGGTTTTCGTCTGATTTAATTAGGAAGGTGATTGTCAGCGCGGTTTAGTTCCCGTCTTTATTAAAATTGAAAGGGAATTTGAAAGCTTGGTCTCTTTGCTAAATAACGTAGCCAGCTCATTACACCGGCCGTCTGATGAAACTCAAAGTCTCAAATTTTGATGGCAACTACAAACGTTTTAAGTATCATTTGAATATTTACAGTAATATTAATTGTGGTCTTCGGAAAAACTATAGACACATGCAACTTACGGATTGTCAAGTAATAAGCCATATGTCGGAAGTGAGTAACACCGGCCGTGAAAAGTCATTATTTTCCATTTAGGCCAACGCGTTGAAATCGAACATTGAGTAAGAGTATCACCTAAGGGACCGTTCAGTTTTTACGGCCGGGGGGGCGGCAAAATCCAGGGGGGTCATCGTAATTTTGGAATCCGCGAAGGGGGGGTCATCACTTTTTCACTGGTAGGAAAGGGGGGGTCACCACATTTTCAAAAACATAATACCTACAATAAAGTTCAATTTATGCCATGGCCATGATCGACCCTCTTTACCGGCGGGCCGCCAAAGGCGGCCCACTACAATAAATTGACTTTATGTAATAGCCCATGACCCTCTTAACAGGCAGATGCCTTTGGCGGCCCACTCTAATTAGGTTTACTTCATGCAATGGCCATGATCGACCCTCTTTACAGGCGGGCCACCTTCGGCGGCCCACTACAATAAATAGACTTTATATAATGGCCCATGACCCTCTTAACAGGCGCCCGCCTTTGGCGGCCCGCTCCAATAAAGTTTACTTTACGGAATGGCCCATGACACTCTTTACAAGCTAGAATAAAGTTGACTTTACGTAATGGCCCGTGACATTCTTAATCGGAGGGCTGCCTTTGGCGAACCACTCCAATAAAGTTCACGTTATATAATGTCCATGGACACAAGTTGTCTATGAAAATGAAGTTAAAAATTGCCTTACAGTTGTCCTAATTAACAGACGTTTGCATGGATGTGGCTGGGAAGTTTGTGCACTGGCATCTCTGCTACACGAATAAAGTGCGCCGCGTACCGGAGTTAAAATCCAAACCGTGCGGGTAAATTTGACACATGGGTTTTGGTTATTTTTCAGCCCGGGGGGGGGGGGGTCATCAATTTTTCTCGTGAAACAAAGGGGGTCATCTTTTTTTCACGAAAAATGAAGAAAGGGTCTATATTTGTTTGAACAACGGCGACAAGATTTTGCCGCCCCCCCAGGCCGTAACAACTGAACGGTCCCTAATAATGCCAAATGCTATTAACACGTAACGTTCCAGTCGATTAGCCGTTTTCAACCATAATTCTGTTTCATTGCCTCCCGGGTCTTCGTCATAGGGACCCCCTTCGGTTATAATTATCTGTTGGCAGCGATACTGTTCAAGTTGATTTCACACACCGCTGTAACCATGGGCCCCTGAGAAGAATTATATTCAGTCATGTTCACACCCTGACAGTTGTAAATGTTTTAGTTTGATTTTTACTTCCCGAAATATATAAGCTATTTGGGGACTGGTCAGTTTCTTCAGCCTGGGGGGGGGGGCGGTGGATTCATGGGGGGGGGGTTTCACCCTGTTTTTGACTTTGGTGATAGGGGGGTCACCATGTTTTTGAAATGCCCAATAGGGGGGGGTCAGTGTGTTTTTGAATTTTGACACAGGCTCATCATTGCCTAAAAAGCTAGTGTCAGCCACAAAATTCATCATTCAGTTGTATTTTTCGGCGCGCCCTTCGGGCGCGTAACTTTAATAATCTGTCATATTTTTCAGCACGCCCAACTTTAACATATCAAGCATACATACATCAGAGATATCTGTATGTTCAATATTTTTCAGCGTGCTCTTCAAGCTCATTACTTTAATATATCATACATTTTTCAGCATGCCCTTCAGGTGCATGACTTTAATATACAAGGCATATATATCAGAGATATCAGGATGTTTCATATTTTTTGGCGCGCCCTTCGGGCGCCATACTTTCAGAGATATCTTGACGTTTGCTAAGTGAAAGTGTACCATTATGAAATCTGCATTTCATATGAAAAGGATGACAAATTCCTGATACTTTTCTGTTCTCTCTGTGAGAATTCAGTATGAGAAAGCAACATGCACAAATATTTCACAATATATATTTGATACAGTGACTTATTTTAGAGATAGAAAAATGACAAGATATCTTTCCTTCTCATTGATGCAATTATTTTCCTTTGTTTCATAGGTTTTCTGTAGAAAGATGCTTTTTTATGAACAAAATAAAAGTTAAAAAAGGCAGTTTTTGTCATTATTAGCTGTGCTTTTATGGTTTCAATGTTACACAAGAAAAGGTCCTCTCAGACACTGTACACATCAGATTTGGCTAAAAAAGCTCTCTATGGCTCCTCAGTAGATTTAATTGGATGGTTGGCAAGTCTTAACACCCATCAAAGTTTTTGATTCACTGCTTTTTCCTCTTTGATATTAATGATTGACATCCATTTCTGTACAACAGTTCAGGACATCTGGTTAAGCAGAGAAAGTGTGAAATACATTCACAGCTCATTCAAAATACAGCTCATTCAAAATGTACTGTATTTAAACTTTAAGATTGACACTTTGAAATTCCTATCTTACAACTGACATGTCAACAATTTCACTAAAACATAGAATGACTATTTAAAATATAAATATATGTAAAATGTAAAATATAATATATATATATATATATATAGAAGAAACTTGGGTTGAAACACACTACCACACCTGGTTGTTAGGTTCCAAACGTATTTATTATACCTCAAACACAACGTTTCGCTCTAAATTTAGAGCTTCTTCAGGTGTTTTCTACAATATAAAGTACGAACATGAAAATTACAATGGTTGAATAGTGTAGGAAAACGAGCAATGTAGAGTTATAAGTCTGTGAAAATCTGGAAATGTACATGAATGACAGGAGAGACTAAAAAATTACAATGGTTGAATTGTATAGAAAAACGAGCAATGTGGAGTTACAAGTATCTGAAAATCTGTAAATGTACATAAATGAAAGGAGAGAGACTAACCTCGAGGTTGTGAGTACGGTCAAAACTGTCTGGACCTACGCCGAGAGCTGGAAATTGGCGCGCTGAAGTCCAGGGGGGTGGGGGGGGGTACTTTAAATACTCCAAAGCTCGTATGTGGGGGCGCTGTCAAATGCTATGTAAATTTTGGGCGAATGTTTAAGCCAGCTGGAGACAGTGTGTCAAGTTTTTTGATCCATTGTGATTCTAAATGTTTGCGTAGTTTGTCATCCTGTTTATTGACTTGGATGATGCCAATTATTGAAACATCACTGATACTGTGTTGATCAGAATTAAAATGTATGGCGACCGGGGTATCTTTTTTATGACGCACTGAGGAGAGGTGGTTATTGAAACGAAGTCTGAGAGATGTTTTAGTTTCCCCGACATATTGTTTATGGCAGCGTTGGCATGTGAGGAGGTATACGACGTTTTTGCTGTTGCAGCTGATGGCATTTCTGATTGTGTATGTTTTCTTGTTGACTGTGCTTTGGAACTGTGATGTATTAAGGGTATATTTGCAAATGTTGCAACCCCTCGTAGATTGACATTTGGTGAAACCGGGGCTGGATTCACCGGCGTTGTTAATATTCGAGTGGACAAGGAGGTCTTTGAGGTTAACATTGCGTCGGTATGATATAATTGGCATGTTAGGGATGGCTTCTTTACATCTTGATGACTTATGGAGTGTTGGGAGGTTCGAGGACATGATGAATTTCAAGTTAGGGTGACGGGGATTATATGTCGAGACTAGTGGGATTCGACAGTCTCCCTGTTAGTTTTATACCTCCTAAAACATCTCTCAGACTTCGTTTCAATAACCACCTCTCCTCAGTGCGTCATAAAAAAGATACCCCGGTCGCCATACATTTTAATTCTGATCAACACAGTATCAGTGATGTTTCAATAATTGGCATCATCCAAGTCAATAAACAGGATGACAAACTACGCAAACATTTAGAATCACAATGGATCAAAAAACTTGACACACTGTCTCCAGCTGGCTTAAACATTCGCCCAAAATTTACATAGCATTTGACAGCGCCCCCACATACGAGCTTTGGAGTATTTAAAGTACCCCCCCCCCCCTGGACTTCAGCGCGCAATTTCCAGCTCTCGGCGTAGGTCCAGACAGTTTTGACCGTACTCACAACCTCGAGGTTAGTCTCTCTCCTTTCATTTATGTACATTTACAGATTTTCAGATACTTGTAACTCCACATTGCTCGTTTTTCTATACAATTCAACCATTGTAATTTTTTAGTCTCTCCTGTCATTCATGTACATTTCCAGATTTTCACAGACTTATAACTCTACATTGCTCGTTTTCCTACACTATTCAACCATTGTAATTTTCATGTTCGTACTTTATATTGTAGAAAACACCTGAAGAAGCTCTAAATTTAGAGCGAAACGTTGTGTTTGAGGTATAATAAATACGTTTGGAACCTAACAACCAGGTGTGGTAGTGTGTTTCAACCCAAGTTTCTTCTATCTTCACCCCATTCCACGCTCCACTGGGGATCACCTGAATTCCTACAGTTTCTTATATATATATATATATATATATATATATATATATATATATATATATATATATATATATATATATATATATATATATATATATATATATATATATATATATATATATATATATATATATATATATATATATATATATATATATATCTTTTGTTTTACCTTTGTCGCGCCCGGGGTGGGGGTCACCCTGTTTTAGAAATTTGGAATAGGGAGGGTCACCCTGTTTTCAAAATTTGGAATAGGGGGGGTCAGCCACTTTTTGACGTCGGCAAAAAATAATCCACCGCCCCCCCCCCCAGGCCGAAGAAACTGACCAGTCCCTTACCTCCCATTATAGCCCGTCTCCCATTCAGATTGCCTTTTGTCTCAATGTAGTATGTTCGCATACAAAGACCGTGACATGGCAAAATGAAAGTGAAGTTCAATATACCAGTATATTACCACAGCGACCATATGGTTAGTTTCAGAATTTGGATCTCTGATAGTGAGTCAAGTGAATCTACACTTCAACAAATACTTATGATGCAGTGCTGTAACTGCAGCGAAGTACACGCGTAAAAGTCGGGAAGACTTTGCAATCTGACATTCATAGTGCGCCCTCTAGCGCTAAAAAGGACGAAAATTTTACTCTCATGTTTCTACGGTTACACTGATCATGTTACGACTGAATCAAATAACCATCATTTGTTGTCTTTGTCTGAACACAAAGTGCCCTTCTGTCATTTCCAGAAAAACAGGCAAAATTTTACGACAAAACCTGAAAATATGTCTAGAAATATTGACGCCGTAAACCCACAAAAGTGCGAGTCCTTTGCTCGATGGCTACAACCAGTAACAAGCTTAATACTATTACTGATTCGTGACTTTTCAATCAGCATTATTTTCTTACCATATTTAGCGTGTGTGTGACAATTTTTATATTTTGTTATTCTACTGTCATGCATAAGCGAAAATAAAAGTATTTTTGGTAGCATAGCTATTGCTATACGATAATCCTTACTGTGGGTTTGTATAGGTATGCTGAGAAATAGTGTTGATTTCAAATACTAAATTGGTTAAATGTCATTTATCTTCTCACATGAAATCCCTGCCCATTTACCGTTGTCGAGGTTGGTTAGTGTCTATTGTTGCTGCAGTAGAGTATATGCGATTAAAAAGGCAATGATTTTTCCTGTGAGAGTCTGATTGGCAATTCAAATACTTCGTTATTATTTATCTGATGTGGCATTTCATTTGGAATATTCGCCACCAAACAAGCACAGATGAGAACTTTCTCACGTCGAGGTTTAATATGCCTCACTATTACAATTTTTAACGATCTGCGGGAAATTTTACGCTGTTTGTGACGTAATTGATGAATCGGGCGGTCCACTGTGGTATACCTACTGTTGTTATGTGTTGAGTCGTTGAAGACGACATGCTGAGTAAAGTACTCCATTACGTCCCTTTCTCTCAACTGAGATACAGAAACTTTTCACGAATACATCAACTCTTTCACTCTGAACACTCACTATATGTCCAGGTGTACGTCCAATAGCTTCAACACTGTCATTTGAAGGTAAATGGAAGAGAAACGCGAGATTTGATGCAACGGTTTAGGGGTTCGAAACACTATAATCAGACTACAATAATAGTACGTAACATTTACACTGCAGAAGAAATCGTCATTGAGGATCCAAATTAGACTTAAGATAGAAAAGAAAGTACATAAATCTTGTCGATAAAGTTCAACAATAGCGGAGAGACAGTTTTCGCTCACCAGATAAAATATTTTGAGACTTAAAGCAGTTTGATGGTACTTTACATCATGTTTTGTAATATTAAGCATCAATATGGAAGACTTCAAAACTTTATTCATCGATCATCAACAGAATTCATCGACTGATCTAGAAAGATAAAATAGTGTAGCACTAGATTCCATGTAATCATTCAAAGTAGCTAGCACTACAGACGGTTAACAAGCGTTCTGAATTTTTTCTGAATTTTTATAAATTAAGAATTCCCGTATTATTACGTAAGCCTTCATGGTGACGTGCATGTTGAAATTGGACGTGTTACCAGAAAAAACTTGTGTTGGTACATTAAGTCATAGAATCTCTCACAGCCCCTTCGTTCGCTACGGTCTTTCTAACAAGCGACGCTCACCCAGCCAGCCTCGTCTGGTTCCCTGCCCCCTTTCTTCCGCTGGCTGCGCTACACTCACGAAAAGAAAGGTGGCAGGGAACCAGACTACTAGCCAGCCGTGTTATAGCGTAGCTTAGCGGCCTCGCTCGGCTCAACTGCTGAGGGCTCTATTATGGACCAACAAGGCGAAGCCGGCGAAGGGTTGTGAGAGATACAGTCGGCGGAACTGCGCTCAAAGGTCGTATGGGACCCATATGACCATATGGCCATATGACCATATATCGTATAATTTAAATGTTGCATCTAGATACCGTGCACCAAATACATTGTTTGTAAACAAGAAACACGCACAGGCGCAGTGCCGACGACAGTTTCCCTTTAAGTCACTGCTATAACACTGAAGGCATTTCCACTCTACCTGTAGCACATTTGAGCATTTTTCATTAAAAGCGTGTAGGGTTCATACATTTGATGAAATTGTGATTTCCTAAAAAATCTACAGTTCGAATCATTGCCCAAAATACCTCCTCGGAGATAGTTCGTCCATGCTTGTAGCTATCCTTTCGCAGATTGACTTGTGTTTGGAGATAATTCAATATGATGAAGATATTTCCAAGTTGTAGAACATAGTCAATTGTCCCTATGATGTGGTCACCGGGCCTATCCTGGAATTATGAGAAACATTCAAAAGTTGGTACAGCCACAAACTGATAGTGTCACAAACAGCAAACCCAAAATATGGACGTTTGGTTTTGATACCATTTACACTGAGAGACAGTTGAATTAGAAATGAAGTAAAAATTCATATATTAATTTTCACGATCTTCGACTGTTTAATTTCTTAAATACAAGTAAGTGTAAAAATGAGCAAGCTGCTCTTTTTTGACACTGTGATTAGAAGAAAACATGGAATACTTGCAGTGTACAAAAAAACAGTGACGACGATACATAACTGAAAAAGTGTCAAAAATTACCCCTTTGCTTAATACAATCAGATTATTGTATTAGAAACGTTTTGAAGTGTCATTTATCGAATATACAAAGACAAAGAACAAACAAAGGGTCAGTTTCCACTTTTCCGTGATGATAGACGACGGATTGACTATGAGGGCGCTACACATGAGGTCAAAGGTCTTTCTACCAAGCTGATGATTTTTTTGCGGATAGTCCAGGGCAGTGCGGACTCAACTGACCTACTCAAAGCTTGCATTCGACAAACTTTAAGATAACGGGCCTTAACGATGACGAGGAGTAAAACTGGCAGAGACTACTTTGTCAGAACCAATGCTGCTGCTATGGTTTTCGTTGTGCTTGGTCTAGGGTTCTTCACGGTGAGAAACCATTACATTGTATTTCCTCAATCGAATAATTCCTCTCCTAGCTCCGTGACGATGACAACAGTGCTGGAAAGAGTGTGCGAATACAAGACTTTGCTAGCATCTATTTAACCGTAGCTGTTCACCTCCAATCACAGGAGTTCACAGACCCTTGATTCCTCGGAGGGTCCATCCACGCATGCTACTAGTACTACCTCCATGATCCTGGAGTGTGTGCACGCTATAGTATAGTACTGTACACTCAGCACTGTGACGGAGTGCCTGTGGGAGCTACAATGACTGAAGGGTGTGCATTTGTTTTATTCATTCAAAGTAAAAATAGTGGGCGTATTTTGCGAGCACATATATAAAACTTAACAGTGTTTGGTCTTGCAATATAGTGCAGGATAGAGTAAAATAGGCTGTAAAAAAATGATCAATATGTGTTACTTTCTGAAGTTAGTTATGGACTTTGATAAATGGTTGTGTGAACTTTGACCTCAAGGTGCAATGTAGAGCACTGTTCATTGTTATCAAATCATGTTTTAAATCAGTGTTATAATACATTTTACCACACATATTGCAAATTCACAGAGATGTCAGCACTTGACGTCAGTTTGGTCAAAAACTAAATGACTCTCAGTACAAGTAATACTTTGTAGAAGCAAACTGACGGACGATGAGACAAAATTAAGTTGAAAATGAATGAGAAAGTCAGTCATGAAGAAGTTGGACAATATGTTGCTTTATTTCATTCAAGATTATTTTCTATATGGAAAACGGGCAGTAAATCTTTGTTTTAACTCATAATATATTGAACCAGCTGTAGTCAAAACTTAGATGATTGATTGTGACATTTATTTCTCATTGGGCCAATTGTTTGTACATGCATTAACTGCATTAATCTATTATTGTGTTCCATGGTGTACAATCACTATCGTCTTTGTTCTTTGTAATTAGCATACCACCAAGTACAGAGAACAGAAAACAGTTGACTGATACAGAATATAATAGTAGCATTGGACAGATGCAAGCAAGACAGTTGTTTCTAACTTTACAGATGATATGTTTGATGATATGAGGTTATTGTGAAAATACGGCAAAGGCTGTACAAGAACATTGGTGCCGTGCAGCATCAATGTCCGAGTGCATCCTTTGCCGTATTTTCATAATAACCTTATTATTATACATCTTACATTCATAACTACAGTGTCAAATGGGTCAGGTATTCACTAGTTACAAGTTTAAGAATTTTTCTTCCTATTTATATCGAAGTATACAACGCTGTCTTGTATACACTTCTTTATAGGCACTACAGTGTCCACAACATGTTACAGAGCATGAGATGTAGTCTGGCAATCGTCCAGTGGATCTCTTGAAATGCTCAAAAGTGAATGCACATAAGCAGCCACATTATGAACTGCATATCGGGTCTAGTGGGGGGCACCTGGAAACAGTAACTGTTATGGAAAGGGTGTATTTTAGCACATGCAAAATTCTAATAATAGTAATAATAAACAATAATATGAAGTTACTCTGAAAATACCCCAATTTTTGTCAGAGTACAACAGAGATCATGAGATGTTGTCTAAGATATGGTAAATAGCATTGATGACAAGACCAAAATGACAAAAATCCAAGTATTCTGTTGATAACTTTGTTAGTTTACAGCTTAATAGTAAGTCAAATTTTACAAACAAATTGTTTTCAGAATACCCTTCATGTTGACAGTGGATAGCAGGACCATATACAGATCTGCCGTACACTTACATTCCATACAGAATGGAAGTTCAGCCTGCGGTATGACCATGGAGAAAATCCTAGCTGAGCAGTCTCATTTCACATAAAGTCATTAAGATTTCAGACCGGTCTTTATCCATTGACTTTTAGTGTCAGATTTTCCACATACAATGTGTAGAGTAGCTATGAGGTCAAAGGTCAAACAACATTCAAGCAAGGACAATAAAAGTTCTTGGACTGCAGTTCACTGATGTTGGACTGACAGGTGTATGATAATGAAATATATGTATGTTATAACAAAAATGTTACATGTTTATACAAACAATGAGAAAGTGAACATGACTACAAATGAAATGAGTGCAATGATAATGGATGGATCTTTCAAAGTAATTTGTATCACACTCCTTCAGCCTGTAAGGAACAAACTTTATTGAATTATTGTTTTCATTACAGATAACAGTTTTTAAACCAGAGATAATTCCTTATGGCAGTCTTGGACCATTTGGTAATTTTGTCAAAAATTTAGTGGACAACTATCCACAAGCACTTTACAAAGGGTAAGTTTACAGTGTTTCAAATTAGGTGCTGCACCCAACACAGCATATTTTGTTCAAAAATCACTTTTTTGCAAATATTCATTCAATCTTAATTAATTTGTGAACCCAAGATTAAAATATTGGTTGGGTTTACATTTTAGCTTGTCAAGCAGTCGTAAGTTGCACAATACAGAAGTATTAATTTATGCAAATGCATGCAAATCACCCGTTATCCTGGCTTATTTTCCTCCCAATTTCGAAATTTCCAAAGAATTTAACTCAACTCTGACTGGGTCAAATTTTTAGAGATTTTCACATTATTTTCTTTAAAGGCTATATAACAAAATGACTATTTTTTTGCAATAAAGGTCTTACATTTTGAATAAGAGGCATTTGAATTTTACTAATCATAATTTTAATGACTTTTTCTGCGTGTCAGTTTTTCATCCCTTGCCATTTTAGAATGAGGATAGATAAAGCAAAATAAAATAGTCGTTTTTTAGCTCATATTTGGTTTTATATATAAATACCAAAAAGAGCTTATATGATGAGTCTGAGTGGCATCTGTGTCTGTATATTTGTGGGTATGTGCGGATGTATGTCCGTCACACGCAAAGGCTCCCATACCGCCAAAGCTACCGTCTCAGTATTTGGTGTACAGGTAGATGTAGGGGTTGAGATGTGAATTTGTTCAAATGAACACATCAGTGTCAAAAATGTGCAAATGAGGTAAGAAAAAGGGAAATTCTGGAAATGTTCAGGAGTGTTGGCATGCCAGCATGCTACTCCACTGAGCTTGAGTCATTTCCTGTCATTGTTTATGAACTGTTACATATTAACAGACCTGCTCAAACTAAGGGATGGACCATTAGATCTTGGGAGGGGGTGGTCACAATGAAATTGTGAACACTTTTCTGCAATTGTAAATTTCTAAAAAAATTTTTTTCAAATAAGAAAAGCTGTGCTAATTTTTTTTTCTGAGTAAATTTTCAGATTTATAATTTATTTTAGTCCGACGCTGTCTGAGGATACAATGTACATCCATATCACTAGCGCAAATAAGATTGTGTGCTGTAACTACAACATACATATGGCCCAGTGATTTATATTGCTGATAGATATCGCGAAATGTTGCAGGTCATCTTTTGACAAGCTGAGAAGCGGTTTGCTAAAAAAGTGGTGAAATTTCAATATTTGTGTTTTTAGGACAATTTTTGCCCTTTTTTGATCAAAACATCTATTTCTCTGTAGCAGCGTGTCCAACTTTTGTCAACTTGTTTTTCTGGTTTAAATATTTCTTGTATTTTTTCATGTTGTACTGTGCAGAAATCATTGTCATAACATGGAAAATAGAATTTTCCTGCACATTAATTGTTGATCTTTGGTACCCATACTGGTATGTACCAATTCTGATCAAATGTGAGCGACACCGTATAATTGCGGTATTTTTTCAACATATACTCTTCTTTCAAGGTAAATATTACATTTCAGAAAATAGCATCAAGTTTTTGACTTAAATTGATTTTTGTCATTAATACCAAAATTGACGTTATTTACCCCAAATATAAACTCAACTCATCCTTCAAGTAACCTATTTGCTACCATACTAAACTTTAGATTCTCTGCTTTATAGTATGTGGGGTTTTCTTCATCATCTTTGATGGGAAACATAGCTTTGAAAAAGACTGTGTTGCAACATGCAGCTCCACCTTAAATGAAATTCTTAGTTTTCCATCTGCTTGCTGATAGGTTTTCAGAGAAAATTCAGAAAACAAACACAATGTTAACACAATTACAAATAAAAATATTATTTTTTTAAAGAAACCAAATTAAAATTGAGCTTATGTTAATACACTTGTGTTTTTTGTCTATGTTTGTTTTTTCCCCCAGGCTAGCTGGTAGGTTTTCAAAAATCCAAGGATGGCAAGCAAAGAATTTTCTTTAGGTGGCCTTATAAAAATAACTACCATCATACCCGTCATTGTTGCTATCCTCCTCCTCCTCCTTATCATCATCATTGTCATCATGACTTGCATATTTGACTTCCATTTAAAATTGTAAAATAATAGATATGACACACAATTATCTCATACCATCCAGGTGATATTTTTACTTTGATTTTCATCAAATTGAATTGTATTTCTTAAAGTGGAACATGGTAAAAATTTCCCAGTTTATGTCACACCAGTTGAATCAATACTTTTATCAGTTTTGATTTGAATACCTTCATACAGAAGATAATTCTGTCATTGACAACACTATTAGTTTTTCATCAAAATCTAAGTTTTTTGTTTTGTAGTTTTTGTCAGTTTAGCAATTGAAGATGAAAGCTACATCACTTTCCTTTTCCTTTTTTTATTTTGCAGGTACATTCTTGCTTTGGCATTGCATGTTGGTGAGGGGTTTCTTACACAATCTATTTGTAGGTAAGTTGTCAAATATGAAGTGCAGTTGGTGTCATCTGACCCTCACCTCAAAGCCCATCTCTCAACATTACTCTTACCTTCTTTTTAGACTACATTTCAAAACTGGTGTGGTTAAGTTTAAAGTTTTTAGGAATGTCTCATTAATATGTGAGATAATTATTTATCTAAAATTTGTATAAGACAAAGTAATGATGCCAACAGATTGGGGAGTGCAATGCTTTGTTTCTTCATTGATTTCCCCAAGGTACAGAAAATACATGAATGTGTCAATGTTTCCAACCACAAACTGGTATGGTAAAACATCTGTTGTACATGTTGTGGCCAAATTTTTCTCAGTTGAAATTTGCATCAACCATTATTGTCATAGGCAACACTGTATTCCTCTAGTTTTCAAGGTGATCAGCAATGTTTTCATTTTATAAAATTCATGTCTATATCATTCCATTCTTGTGTTGGTTTCTGTAGATTATCATAAATTATCACAAATGTTAAGATGTACACATTGAATATTACCAGTCTTACGGTGATCTGAAACTGCATTTGCCACTTGAAAAGTAAGCAAACGAATGTAAATAGAAATGATGGAAGTACTCAACCAGTTCCTTCAATCTTCAAATAATCTTTATTTAAAAAAGGACATTCGACAATGCACAGATTGCCTGCCTCAGGGTATGAACTAATAGACAAAATTGGATTAATTAGAAGTGGCAATGGAAAAGTGAATAGCCACAGAAAAGTAAATGAGTAACAAAAAACAAAAATGGCAGAATAAGGTTAAAAAATACAACAGTAAGATTAAAAGTATGGATACATGTATGGTGTAAAACAAACAAATAGCTATTCCTTCTTGCCTACAATATCCACACTGGAATTTGAAGTGCTCCAAGGGGCAGGGATATATTTTTAGGCCACATTTGTGATAGTATTGTGAATCTGTTTCCTATGCTAATTTTGTTGAAATTCATGTGATTTTCCAATGCAAGATTTGGCCAGAATTTGACAGAAAGCAGAACACAGCTTACATGTATAGGATAAAGTGTAGCAAGCCAGCATATGACATAGAGAAAGTGACATAATGTACACATGCTCTGTTGCCTTAGCAGTTCTCAGTATATGGCTGCCACTTTCTTGTACGATGACGATATAAAAATTAACCCTCTTTCTCCCAAGCTGTATTTAGTTTTACAGTTTGTTTATCAAGCCTGGTAGAAAGAGGATTCAAAGGGTTTTTAAATACTGGAAAGTTTGGATGAATAAATACAATACCATTTTAGTTTACACTAATATATGTGAGATTACTTGATCCCTGTTATCTTTAGTCATGAAATTTGCAAGATATGAAGTTAACCAAGTACACTGGGGGAGGGGGTTAGCATTACTGTTGTGGCAGTGATGTACAGGGTTTATGAATAAAGCCAGGTTTCAGAAATACTTGCATATTGATACAAGTGGTAGAATAGGGGAGCAGCCTCCAACTTTTAGGGTTTTCTGTTGTTTGTAAAATCTAATGGGTAAATGATGAATGGGGTTTTCATGCAATAACCTATCTCAACATACCACTGTATACCACCAGATTTTTAGCAGTTTAAAACATAGTGATAGTGAGTGTGTATTTGTAGTATATTGGTCAAAACAGAGTGGTATACCAATTGCTGAGGTGGTTTATTTTTATTTGATCATAACTGTATATTGAAATTCTGGCGTGACACGTTAAAAAGTGATTTTTCTCTAATTTTGAGCTTGTGCGTTTCCAACTGTGCTATATGGCCAGTATAGCACTGTTATTTTCACGTTTCAACCAATCAGATTGCTGTATTTCAGCCTGCAATATACTAATAAAATATAATAACAATTATATCATACCAGTATATTGATGGCACAAATACAGCGATCTGATTGGTCGAGACGCGAAAAGAGCCATGGCATATTGGCGATATACCATGGCTGGCATACGCGTGAGCTCTCAGGTTGAGCAAAAATCCGTTTTTGACGTTCCATGCCATAATTTCAATATACTGTTATGATATCATAGCAATAAATCACACCCGGCGACGGTATACCACTTGATTTTGACCAGTTCACTCCATATATGCACTGGCTATTGCTCGTGCATGTATGTCGTGAACTGGTCAAAATCTCGTAGTATACCATCGCTGGGTGTGCTTTATTGATTAAATATCACCTGTTTATGGGTCATAACAGCATTGATGTCATTTGTGCTGCATCAAACACTTGATTTACACTTTGTGTGGTATCTGATGCAGTTCAAAGGACACTTTGCTGATAAGACTTACAGAACTGGTAATGTTTGGTAGAACCCTCTAAAATCTATGTTCAGAAAGATTTTATCTGTGTTTGTCTAATTGTTGATCAAGCCAAGATGACTCAAAGCAAAATCTGTAGAAACAACTGAGTGGTTTCAATATAAACATTGATTATCAGGTTTGGGGAGATGAAGTAGACAATAAGTTAACCCTTTGAGCACCAAAGTCAAATTTTGTTGCCATTATAGAATATACCCGAGTCAAGTTTTTCCATATTTTTGCCAAAATTTTGATAAAGAACTGCAGCAAATGAAGGGTGATGTCCTTGGTGAAGTCTACAATGTCTTCTTTGTGTAGAAAAATTCACAGACAAGTTGTAAAAATTCTGAAAATGTACTTTTAAGCACAACAATCTTCTCAATTCTCATTTTAAATGATTTGGAAATTACAAAAGACATTTGCTTGTTAAGTTTTCTCAGAGAATGACCCCTTAGTTTGTCATAACTTGCTGCCCAAAGTATGGCATTCGTAGTACCTAAAGAATGTGACTTTTATGGTTGTTTAGTGGTTATTTTGAAACTTTCACTGAAATATCTAAATGTACTTTTACTAGATAATATTTAACAATTATTCTGATGCTGCACATTATTGTTTTTATGCAGAATTGAAAAAGTTATAAGAAAAGTTACCTTGGATGATAGAAATCAAAGAGAATTTATTGTACTGTGTAGACTGATGCTTTGTAAAATTTCAACCTGAGTCAGTAAAGTTTTATCTACAGAATTCTGTTAGAATTAATTACGCGGAATCAGCAGTTGTATGATGACATTTACTTTGAACATCTGTGATTGTACAAAATGCAAGTAACTATGGTAATTTGGAAGTTTTTTGAGAACTCTCATCCTGTTAACCAACCACAGCATCTCAGTCTACTCTATGAAACAGAGAAACTGACATAGCAACGCTGCATTTATTTTTTTGTTGTCATTGACAAATGAATTTAACTCATGATGGAATGAAAAAATGCTGAAAGATGGATAAGGATGTAGGCACACGCTTGTATGCCAAGTGTTGCAATAGATTTTGTCACAGGGGCAAGAAATAAGTCCCCTGGGGTGGGGAGGGAGATTTTTTTGTGCAACGGTTTACCTTATTTGATTTTATTAATTTTGACTGTGATATTTCAAATAAAGAGTTCAACTCCAAACCCACACCGTCTGACTGCTTTATATATTACCAACAAGTCCCCTATCTCCTCTCCAACTTGTGTATACACCAATATAATTGCTGCGAAAACATTGCCAACTTGCTAATCCACTATCCATATCAGCGGATTAATTGATTAGGTCAACACCACAGCGGTCACACACACGTAGTTATTTTACTACCTACATGTGTGATGGCTGTGGTGTTGACGTAATCAATTAACTAACACATCCAATATACCCTGGGCAATTTGATCTTTACCTCACCCCTAAAAACAATGTCCTCAAGCAGGAAAGTATTTCAAAATTCACAAATTAACAAAACCTTAACAGTCACATCAAACTCAGTTTGGCTTTGCTCTCTTCAAATATTAATGACAGCCCCATAAACTTTGATATTTGAGTCAGAGTAATGCCCTGACAAGACGTTAGAGATCTCATTGCCTTAAATTGATGTATACTTCATAGCTCTGGGAGAGAAGTAGGGGTGAAATTTTGGGGGAGTGGCATTACTCTAGGGCTAATACTTTGTGAAAGTGCATGAACCTTATACATTATTGGTATTTGTTTTGGCTGCTCATTTAAGGAAGCAAACATTGTAACTCATAAATGTATAAAAGTTCAAATTTACTTTGCATATTTGATTGTTGAGACTAGTGAGACTCAACACGACATTTTCAGGTCTGTATACCCTGCATTTTAGATTTGCACCTGTGACTTGTCTAAACTGTCTGAAGTGTAACTCATTCTAGAAAAAATATCAACATACACAGGTGATAAATGTAAGATTTCTGAAAGACCAACTCATTGCAGGATTCCCCCAGACAGTGCTGACAATAAAATGCATGACTCCATGCATTGGAGGTCTATACATGACATTTTTGGTTGGGACGTTGGACACTGTGATTCCAGCTTTGGTACAAGACCTATAAAATAGCTGCACACTGGACAATAAGACACGACAGACCCAATACATATTAGATAATACATTACACTTCAATGCCGCGTATTTTAAATTTAAGATCCCAATCTTGATGGGTCTGAATAAAATGTACTGTTCTGTGCTGACCTAAAGTGTACTCATTAACCTTGTCCAGTATGTCAAATTTTGAATGTAATCTCATTTCATGATTTTCTATCAAAGTCAGATTTGTGAATGACAAATAAGTGGAGTGTGGTTCAGCTGTACTGATATTGTCATTACCTAAAATGTGATGTAAGGTCAAACAGATCAAATGTGTAATGTACACTTTGCTGTCAGTATGCTTGAAATTTGAGATTCAACATTTGTAGACTCCCAAAATGAACTGTCTATAAAAATTCAGACATATCAGATAAAATAAGCTTTTGGCCAGCAGGGTACTCATATAGGCATTTTAGGGGCCAATGTCTTCTGTCAGTCTATGTGTGTTTCAATCTGTCTGTCTGCCCATCCATTTGTCCATCTGTCAGTAGACCAAAATTGTGGAGCGTGTACCTTAAAAAATCATTGCATTAAACTTGACTTGCTTTTTTATGAGGAAAGTTTCAATAATTATCTGGCATTGAGTTGAATCTCAATGATGTTGCTTGCAGAATTATGAGAAAATTGTATAATTGTGATTTTTCATAAATTTAGAAAGGTTTCCATTAATGATAGAGTTAATTCTGTGACATCCATGTATATTTCTAGGTAAGGACAATGCATTCAATATTGTTCAAATTAGCGTATAATTTATAAATTTGTATTTTTGACAATTTTGTTTGGTCACTTTTGTCCAGAGTTTTCTTTTCATAATTTGTCCGGAGTTTTCTTTTCATAAATGGCTTGTCCAATAGGTCTTGATTTGGATTTGGATGACCTGATTAAAATGACCAAATGATGAAGTGATTAGAATATGTAAATATATGGCCTAATTTTGTCATGTTTTTGTCAAAACATTTGAGTATAATTTCCAGTTGTTTTTGCCTTTTTAACAAATTTGAAATCTATCACGCCTACGTAGTGGAAGAGGTAAAATTTAATCAGCCTGAATTTATTACCCAGACTTTTTGTTGATAAACAAAGCAATCTTGTAGTATGAATTTCTTTATAATTCTAGGATTTTCCCAAAAATGGCTTATATTATCACAACCATACTAGTTGTCTTGCAGTGGTTTTGTTAATTTCAAAAGTCTATCAAATCTATCATAGCCACATTGTGAATTGCTACAAATTCAATAACTAATCTTAATGTTCATAAACATGACCATCTTGTTGTGTGTGAGTATGTTTCTTAACAATTCTGATAGTTGTCAAAGAAATCTACACAAAGTCACTTGCAATGAATCGTATCATCAGTAACTCATGTTTTCTATAAACCTGTTTCTCTTTTCTCTGTTTTTCCAGTTCAAAAGGCATCACAGATGGTACGACTCGACTGAAATGGTTTATGCAGACGCTTTTCTTTGGAATTTTCTCTCTCTACCATCTGCTTGTCTACAATCCAAAAAAGACAAAGTGATGTCTTCTGTAAATTACAAACATTTCTTTTTTCACACAGAAAAGCACAAATTGAAACAATTATGATGCTACTGTCCATTTTATACAGTGTATGAATTTGCTGCTATTATTTTATGCATTTTATTTTGGAATGCTTGTAAAAATACTGACATTTTTATGATCCTCTCGTTTTGATTGTACTGAGTAATTTTGCTGCCAGTCGGTTGTTTAGTTTTGCAATGCAATTCATCATTATTGTAGAGAGGCACTCCTCAACATGAACAGTTTACAAGGGACTTTTTCAATGACAGGTCAAAGGTCAAATAGGTCAGTTGGATAAATACAGTGGCAGGTTTACTCGATGAAAATGATGCACATATAGTTTTTTTAAAGATTAATCTATGAACTGTGTGATGCTGCAGTACTAAGTACATCTGGTTTTAACCAAATTATCACGGTGAAAGTTTTATATCAACTTCTATGAATTAAAATCACCATTTTCAAGATCCCTGTTGTATTATGTATCAAACTGTTTGATAGCTTATGAAGTTTGTAGTTTGTGTGTGTACCAGTATTGTGTGTGTGTACATGATGCACATATACAGCTGTAGCTGAGTGTTGCAAATATTTCATTCAGTCAGTCCGAAGTTAATTACTCAGAAAGCTTTCTCTCTCACTTTGTATTTAGTTGCCTTGTACACAGTTTGGCTTTGTGTAATGTCAAGTATCTTATTATGCTCTGGTCTGCTAATTGAGCACACAATTATGTGATCTATTTTAGTGAAGTCAATTTAATCAGCTCAATCACTAAGTTTAGTTACATAGTTTCCTGTCAGTTTTTCTTGAAGTTTGATAATGCAGATCAATACTGTTGATAAGAAATATGAATGATTTTATGCATTAAGGTGCGACAAATGAGTTCGGAAGTAAATATCTGCAGCCTAGGTATATGTGACAGAATTTAGATGAGTAAAGATGATACAGATATCACTGGTTGCTAATTCTTATACAAATGTCATCACAGTCAGATATTGTTTCCTAGTCACAGGTAGACAAAATTTCACAAATACAATTCAAAAATTGCAATATAAAGACTTTATTAAAATTCTGTACTTTCAAAACAAATGGTCTTTATCTAACATTGAGAAACCTAGATATGAATGACATTTGTGTTGCTGAGCCACATTGTGTTTATTAACCATTCTAGTCGATGTCAATTCACCATGTACTTCATTTGCAGATGTTACCAAACTTCAATCTTCCAAATAGGAAGTTAAACACCATCCACTAATATTAACAATGATCAAACAATAGTCGAAAATTGGTGCCTTACAAATACATTTTCTATATAGAGAGAGAGAGCAGTCTGCATAGCCATGACTATCCTGGAAGGGGGCTTGGAAGATTTTGGATAAAACAAAGATTCCAAGCAGTCGCCTTTTAAAAGACATCCCAGTCACAGGTAGAAAAAACATAAAAAAAATTGCAGGCATAAAAAAAAATTACAGTTGCAGGTAGAAGCAGAATTTTGACAGAATGGGATGTTCACTTATATCTGTTATACAACTTGAACGTACTAGTGGGGGATCATATTGTGTATGATTTAAGTTTCAGGCTTCATGCATGTTCAAAACACTACAATATGGCCACCGAACGATTCCTTCTTAATTTGTAATATTTAAGATATTCTTGTGTCAGTACAACGCCAACAGCTACTCCTAACCCCTCCCCACGGTTGCATTGTAGCACTTTAGTCGGCATAATTTCTCTCCTCTCTATGCGTTGTCCTAGCTTACTAGGTTCGTTTGCAATGCTTTTTACCTCTTACTGTAAAACAAACATAATGATTGACAAGTAATAGCGTGCTTTTTAAACTGATCGAGTCCTGGATGACATCATTTGCAGTCACCTTGTCCTCCATCGGTAATACCACTGCAGTACATGTTGACGTGCAACTTTGTGTAGCTAAACGTTTCTTTCTTAATGTTTTTACATCATTTTGCTAATATTCTTTACAATCCAGTGGTAAGTTTTACTTGTCAACGCTCCTTTTCGGCATTTCGCCGTCTCAAACTATGGACAGTGTGCCACACTGCCATACAGAACGCAAAACTTAAAAAAAACCAGAAAATCATCTCAGTGCGATTTGGATTCCTTTGGTCCACAGAAATATTGAAATGACCCCAACTCCAGATGATGTGTAATACAGAACGCAAAACTTGAGAAAACTGTTAAACTATAAGTACACTGTTTCACAATCATTCTTTGAGGATCCACTTTCAATAGTGATCGACGTTGTCTTTGGTTGAAATGTTTGATATAGTGACCTCATTGCACTGACACTAGCGTTACTCCACAACTCATTTTACAACGATTTGCTATGGGTAGAGACAAAGATATCTAGATAAACTAAACTTACATTTTAATTATAGTAATAATGGCGAATTACCTCAAATCTCTGACATAAAGTAGGGCCAGAAAAATGAATCTGTGACAGTTACTTCTACTTTCCTGTGTACAGCTCAGTCTTATGGACAACAAGTCGGCTGAAGAATAGGGTTATTTTGGACTTTTCGTCTAATTTGAGAAAGCAACTTCCAATTTATTTGGAAGTTTTGTCACAGTCCCTCTATCGTGGATAGAGGGACTGTGGATAGAGGGACTGTGGTTTTGTGATCTCCTAAACATACGCGTCGCTGAGAAGTACATATGATATGTCTTTCTGACATGAATGTAAATTGCATGCAAATTTATGTAAATGAACCATTTTTGGAAAGAGAAAAATTTTAGTCCATGGTTCACTTAGACGAAGTTCGCCTTCGGCAATTTGGTCA
This sequence comes from Ptychodera flava, assembly GCF_041260155.1. Classification (NCBI taxonomy): domain Eukaryota; kingdom Metazoa; phylum Hemichordata; class Enteropneusta; family Ptychoderidae; genus Ptychodera; species Ptychodera flava. The sequence continues at coordinate 38,728,085 of NC_091946.1, read as the reverse complement.
GACTATTGCCCTGTACAGTGCATTTCACACTACAATATATAACCCGAATAGAGCGCCATTAAGGTGACGTTGTCCTTTAGATAGGTCCGTCCTGCTAAATTAGCCGTAATGAAATCAGCGAACTTTTTAAAAAGAGTTTTTCGCTGATTCCATGACGATCACGCTTATTTTTAAAGATTTATGGAGACTAGTCACAGAATACATCGAAACGAAGCAAATGGTATCAGATCAATCTCTACCCGACAAGTGCCCTTTGATCAAATGCTTGGACGAAGACTGTATTTCGGTGAATATTTGAATATGACAACCTTACAATTGACATATACTCTTCTATATTTATGAACGCAATAAGTTAACATATACATGTAGTTATAAATGTCACTGATTACGATAAATTATCACTCCATGTTGTATCTTTTACGATCATCCATTTTGGCGGCTGTTTCGCGACGATTATATGATGGCAACGGCACAAAATTGACAACCGTTGCTTAACATCAGCACCTTCGCTGAATAACGTTCTCACGTATAATGATATTTCAGTATGAGGAATATCTGATTTACAGCGCCAATTGGTATGCGTTTCCTGGTCTTTTTTGTACTGGCATAATGTGGCATTGCATTTACCAAAATGACATTCGTGGCATGGCTACGCAGGAATGTTCAGGTCAGATCGTCTTTTTGCCCCATGATAATTAAAATTCAACTTTTCGGTTAATCTTCACGCAACCATCATCACGAGACGCATGCGTCACGAATTATCAGACTGCGCACTATATTCTACCATTTTTAGCCAAACTCTAGCGCAATTGAAATGGGTGACGTGGAAAAGACGCAGGGAGGATTCAAGGCGCCAGGGCAGGTATACGGTGCCGACTACGGGCAGCCCCCAACGGGAGGAGCAGTGGTAGTGCAGCCTGGTTATGACGGTTCCGTGCAACCAGGACAATATGGCGGAAGTATACCGATGACAACCATGCCCCAGGGAGTCCCTATGAACTGTCCACCAGGCTTAGAATACCTGACACAAATAGATCAAATTTTGGTGTATCAGAAAAGACAGTTTTCTGAGAGTAAGTACACGTCATTGATATTTAATGCATGCAGCGGCAAAATATAAAAACATGTGATTGTAAGCAGAAGCGGAGTGTGTGAATCAAAACGAAAAGCTCTGAATCTATGAAAAGTAAAAAAAAAAGATGAAAATGATTATAGATGCTTACTTTCTAGTTTTTCATATTTGAGTCTATCCCATTTTTTTTCCAAAAAAGTGATTTTAAAACCAAACCTGACACTGAAAACGACTTCACAAATTTGACCATCGGTCAAGGTCATCGGACAAGATGTCATCGACTGACTACGCGGTAACTCAGAAATCCATCTCATGTGTAGATTGGCTTTTTTTTTCGACAAAAATTTAGCATATCATGCATGTGAGAATTTCTTTCTCTTTCTCTCATAATATACTTTAATTAGACACTGGGAATCTAAAATTCTTTCATTAGAATTGTGGACGGATATACAAGAGGTGTTTCAAGACTCCTTGTTGTACCACGGTCACTCTATGGTACGACTATTGCACCAACATGAGGCTTTAACTTTTACGCAGTAGCTAAATGGCACTGCACAACACACTTCTGTTGAAAACGTTGGAGTTAGATGTGTCCGTCTAATGAAATCCTATGGAGTCCTTAAATCATTTTAAACCTTTCGGTCTGAACACAACTTTGAAAGAGACAGTCTTGAAAAGATAATACTCATTTTGTTCAAGTCGACGGTTTTCAAAGAGGTACCGTGCTGTTAAGTTTCCACTTATGTCAAAATAAACCTTTCAAGAAATTGAGTTAATTTTATTGTTAAGGTTTTATAAATTAAGATCAAATGAAGGCATCAACATTCATATAAACAAGATACTTGATATTAACCTGAAAGAAGGATCTCTTGACTGATCCGAAATAAATTGTGTTTTGTCGCCAACAACAAGAGTTAGAAGTTCCTCAACAACGACATAAATCACACGATCATTAAACGTGAATAGATAAAGCCTGCGACAGCTGTGCACATGTATACTTTTGGTTGTATCTCATTTTAAAAAGACAATACTCATGCCAAAGTCCACTTGTCCTCCATACCACTTCTCATTAAAATTCTACCGTCTCCAAAACATTGGTGGATTTCATGACTAATTTGATTGTAACATGTTTTGTGGTTTCTATGGATACGAGTCGCCAAGTTTACTTGTTCACCATTGAATACAAGTCCGGTCTTGGGCGACGCCAATTAAAATACTGAAAGACTCAAACCAATTCCTAGCTGAAAGATACGAAAAAAGGGATACTGTCATAGTAGTTGCTATCATATGCATACATCGACCCTTGTCCTGAAAATTGTCCCCGGTGACTCGTACGACCAAAGTCCAAAATTTGACTGAATCTGTGAACGAACATCAAGGCATTTTGCGGAGTGAATTTTTCAACCTCTCGATTGTTCACATTCCATGGCTTTTTAGATTGTGAGTTGTCAAGGTTGCACGCGCCTCGGCATTATAAGAGTTAAATGTTTGCTCAAACTTTCCGTAAAGAATTTTTAAAACCATTTCCTTTCGAAATGAAGACATCGTTAGTTACTCTGCAAAATTTAATATTAGAGAAACAAATTACGTAGTATGAATCTACACTTGAAATTCAAAATGGCCGCCATTCTGTGTATCTCTATCGCGGAAAATGAAATGTTCACAAAAATTAGACAGTGAAAACTTTCTGTCCAAGTGACGCATTCTACCTTCATAATGTGAGATTGTAAAGAATATTATCAGATTCTACAGGTGGACTGTCAATTCTGTCTTTTTAATGGTACATGCGACACTGAAAACTAATATTCGTTAGTGATATCATGATCGCGGGCATGGTCCTAATAACTTTGTTGGAGCAACAGCTAACGCTAGTAATGTCCTTCGTCGAGCGCGCACATAGACGTCAAACAATGTACAAGTACAGCTCAAAACTGGGCGACATCGACAAACTGACCCGTATGCTTTGAAATTCACAGAGGGTTAATGAAGATGCTTTGCGACGTTGCAAACACTGTCTCCGATCCGCCTTGACATTACTTGGTCAACAAATGAATTGACATTATCGTTGCATGGTTTTGAAAATTTTGCTGAAACCATTTGATTTTCTAACGCCTTTTAACATACAGAAGAGCTTGAGTGCACAAGTGAAGTATGCTATAATACAACTCATACTCAAAATACGCAATGACGCCATTTTCTAGTTTCTATCAGAACTGCTAACGCATCTACCAATGCGTATTCAGGATAACTGTGAACACATGCATACACCACAGAACACTCACGATATGGCTATCACTTGTGTGTATATAGCCAGAGTAACTCATTTTCCTTCTTGACAAACTTCAACAAAGAAAGTATTCAACTTAATATTTTCAGAATTGTAAACATGTTTCATATCACTAAATAATTGACATGCCAGGTTTAATGTAAATGCTTCTTTCAAAATTTGGAATAAAAATGAGGAAAGGGTAACCATACAAATTTTAGGAGCAGATAAACAAACTATTTTAAATTTACCGATTATTGAAATTTACAATGGCTGCAACCCCTGTGTCAATTCTAGTAGAAAAACTGAATTTCGACATTGATAAATATAATTACTCAAGGAGCTTCAAAATGAGCCAAGACAACTGGTAGATAAGCAAAATATTGTAAAAGTTTAAGACTTCGAATATTTGTCCCGAAGCGCATTCTGTGGAAACTATCTAACTACCAAGTACAGCAATTTGACTTTTCCTTTGTCTGCTTACAGTGCTATGTGGCTGTGAAAGGAAAAACGAATATCGACTTTGCAATTCCATGGGACAACAAATATATCATGCACAAGAGGGTAAGAAGTTAAACTTAGAACTTTTAGTATTTCAGTTGTATGTATGTATGTATGTATGTATGTATGTATGTATGTATGTATGTATGTATGTATGTATGTATGGTACACACAATGCATTTCTTTGTTGCACCGACTGAAAAAATCAAAGGAGTCTCACGAATGGTGATATTTGTGCCTAATTATTCAATTGTTTATTCACCGTTTGTTTGTTTGTTTGTTGTTCAAGATACTGGGTTTTGGAATCGTCAGTGCTGTGGTCGTATGAGACCATTTGCAATGCACCTTCGTGACAACAGCGAGAGAGAAGTATTGACAATAAAACGACCATACCGTTGTGAAGGATGCTGCTGTTTCTGTTGTCTGATGGAAATTCAAGTTTACACTGCAGACGGTGTCTTGCTCGGAGGAGTTAACCAAACGTAAGTGGCGCTGGTTAACCGATTTTGTTCCTGGTAAAACTATATCTAAAAACTTCAAAACCATGGATTGAAAATTGCGCTGCGTGCTGTATGAATGCGGCAAAATATTCAATATTTTACAAATTTTTCTTACATACAGTCTAATCAATCTATATAGGTGTGTCGGCATGGCCCTGCAGTTGGGCTTTGTTGATTTATTCGTGACGTCTATGGTATTCATTGCAATCACGTCTTTGAATGGCAAACTCATCGGACGATCTTAAACTATTTTTTTAAACAATTTTCTTAATTGTATGTTTTCTACAGTGTTATTGATTTTGACGATCCTTATAAAATATTATTTTGTTTTGAAACGCACTGCATTTCCTTTCAAGTAATGCCCTACTAGCTTGCCAGAAATTAATGCGGCCAAGATTTATACACTGTCTAAATATGTACAGCCAAGTTAGTGCATGATTGTGCTATGTATATCGACGGACGGCATTTTGCAGACAAGATTGAGTAGTTTATGTCACGAAACCTTATGGCGGTTTTATTCTGGCACATATTATATATTATAGCCCACACATGGGGCTATGTGCCCGAGGGTAGGTGACCATTTGCCCGACGTAAGGAGGGCAAATGGTCTCCTGTCCCGAGGGTACATAGTCTGATGTTTGGGCTATAATGTTTTTATTACATGCCTCTCTTACTCAGTTTGCACCAAAAATATTTACGTTTATTGGCAAATTATAGTCAAATGCTTTATTTTCAACTTAGACGAAAAACAGTGAAAATAGAACGATTTTCATCATCGACTGGCGCATTGATATATTTAAACTTCTGTTATGCGGTTTATCAATATTTTTATGCGAAATTTTACAAAAACAGGATTTTCTGTGCTAAACATGAAATTTCAAGACTTTTACATCCAAAGTTTTCAAGTTGAAAATAGTTCCGGTTCACTTTCAGTCCAGTGATGACTATGCGGCCTGCGACGTCATCGGCGAGTTACCATTGAATCCTATGGAGCGCGCGACGTTCGATATACGAGGCATGTAATAAAAAAGTCTTGACGATGTCAGCGATTGCAAAACTTTCCAGTCAAAAACTGAAGAGGTAATCGTCAACGAAACCTTTCATTTTCCTTATCAGATAGAATTGATTCATAAAGTAAGGTTCAGACACTATATCTTAAAAACCATTCATACTTAAACACGATTGGAACTATTTTGGGATAATTGGATCACCATATTTTTCAAATTTCTCAAAAATCTTAGGTGTCCTGTAGCTAAATGTCTCAATATAACAAATAACTTCACCATCCAATTATCCCAAATTAGTTCAAATCGTGTTCTAATTATATATATATATATATATATATATATATATATATATATATATATATATTATATATATATATATATATATATATGAGACATATTAATTTCTTATATTCTTTTGGTTTAGATGGAGCTTGATTTTCCCAAGATTTGACATTCGAAACGCCGAAGATGAGACAATTCTAAAAATGGACGGTCCTTGCTGTCATTGCCGGTGTTGTAGCGATATCAATTTTGATGTAAGTTTATACACACACGCTTTCATGGCCACATGTATTTGAGTCAGTTGTAATCTTCATTTCGTTTGTATGATGTGCCCCTGCTATACATCAACCAGACTTCATTTTTGCTAAACATTAATGGTCGATAATTCTCAGGTAAAATCGCTTGACAAGTCTACTACAGTGGGTCGAGTGACTAAGCAATGGGCAGGGATGGTGACCGAGGCTTTTACTGACGCCGATAATTTTGGTATAACATGTGAGTATAAAACATTTGATATTTGTTATTACAATTTTTATTTGTTAATCTAAATGAAGATAGGAAGTAGATTTTCAGTCCCAGGTCTAATACAGGGACCAATTTCTGTGCTATACGACTGAGACCTTACCATATCGAAGCTGTTTTAAGTCTCTCAGCATTTTATCGTAACACAAGACATATATATCTATCATCTACGAATTCTAAGATCGCAGGTATACTGACACCTGTTCAATTTCGCCATAGTTAGCATGGAAAGAGAAAATCTAACCAATCACAGATTTTAAGCGGGTGGCCGCTTTTTAAAAACAGCAACCTCACATGGGTATTTTGAATACCAAGGAACGCCCCTTTGACCGTATATGGTCATATTTAGATTACAGGTGCCGGTGACTGTATGCAACACTCATAAAAAGCCCGACTAACATTTGCACATCTCTGTCTCGTGAGATCTCGCCATGAGTCGAAACAAGGACCTTTCCATTTCTGATTTTTCTTTTGATTATTTCTGAATTTAATGGTCACTTTGGTGCTTGCATGCATAAAACAATATACAACTTTTACAGTTCCGATGGACCTCGATGTGAAAATGAAGGCAGTGATGATCGGTGCCATGTTTTTGATTGTAAGTTTCAAAAACAACATCCAGCAACTATTCCTAATTTTGATCAGTAAGACAAAGCTTGCTTTCGATAAACAATATCGCAGATGTATTAACGACCTTATACGTGACAGATGACCTTGCTATGATATTGTTTTATTCAAAATTCTGTCTCGATATGAGCCACACAGTTATTTTATGAATGCTACCAGTACCACATAATCGAAAGCGGCCATAGGCACATGTTATGTACGTTCACATCATGTATATTATAATGCGTATGTTCATGTGTTTCCACAAAAGCAATTTTTAAAAATGTTTCATAATTTGTTGTAATCGATGTAACATTCAAATCATTTTACCTCTTCGGGGGCTGGGATACGTTTGATTTATGACCTACTAAATGAAGTAGTAGCATTGTACAATTAAATTATCTATTTCTTGTTACAGGATTTTATGTTCTTTGAGCGTGATTAAGTTTGAAGAAGATTAAGAGCAACGTATGAAATGACAAAATGTTTTCCAAGAGAGCTGAATTTTGGCCTCATTAGAAGTGTGAAATCATCGGCTGAATTTTGCGGCATCAGCGGTTGAAAAATACATAAATCACAAGACATCAGATTGATTTAGTGTTTTATAAAGTTTGTAAGAAAGGTTTAAGAAAGTTAGGGACACAATTTTAAACGACAGAACATTTCCCTAAGTGTCTGCGTCAAATATTCTCATGTAATACCTTGACCTTTGTCAAAGAGTCAACATGTGTATAATAATGATATTTCACAAAATATGGTAGTCACATATGAATGTTGAATTTTTTACACTCCTCCCAATACATAATTATGCAGTAAAATAACCGACAATTTAGCTTGACTAATGATCGTTTTCTAGAGTCTATTGAGGTATTTTTTCCAACATGACACTGTAATGTTTTTGATACTGTGTACGTGAACCATATCTGTAAATACCATGCGTAATTTAAAGTATCTCTGAACATGTGAACTGAAGGCGAAGGTTTCAAATAACTGATATCACATGTTTGTCAAAAACCATTCAAGTGCGCAAAGAATGCAGAGGCTACATATCTATCGTATGATAAGACCTTATCTAGCCTTAGAGAAGCGGCTGACTTGCAGCGTTTTTGCAAGGCACTGTAAGTGAGGCTACCCACAATTCCCCTTAATTTGTTCACTCAGACACTTTTTGCTAAAGGCTTTTTAAAATTTTATCAATTTCTTAACAATTTTTAACTTACAATTTAAGTTCAGGATTATTTGTTAAAACTATTAAAATTATTGATTATGTTTAAAATTCAAGAGTAAATTGAATGAGAAGTCGACGTTTGGAGGTGCAAAAAATTGCACACTTTTCAAGATAAAGTTATCAGCAACTAAGATGGTCTCATCATACCACCTGTCAGACATGCAAATTTCCTTTGTTACGAACATTAAAAAAATCAATACCCTTTCTTTTGCCAACACAGATGCAACTTATTCCCTTAGATAGTTTCCTTTAAAATATTGTATACGGCTGTCAAAAATCTGTCAACAAAATTACAAAATTGCTATCTCCTCCGCCGAAAAGGGGTTGAACTTCTTATTATTCACAGTGAGAAATCAGAAAATTATGATGATCAGAACTATGTTGCCAAACATTTGAAGTATGGACCGAGTTGTTCTGTGTACAGAAGAAATTTGCTTCAGTTCAGTGAATGATCTCCGTGTTCAATAAGAACGGTAAGATTCAGCTAACCAATTAGATAAAAGCTTCCAAATCGCTGCAAGTCGACCCTAGAGTAGCCATAGAGCACGGATATAGCAGTTCGTGAAAGGAGAGTTGGAGGAACAACTCAGAGAGGAACCATCTTCGAGTTCTATGCTTACAAGGATAACTACAGGTACTATGATAAGATTGTATCTGAGTGTTTGTAAAAGAGTAGTAATGTTACCGCAGTTGAAATCTACCTCGGCATTTAAATTAGCACGGCTTCAGTTTTCGCATGCACAGTATGCAGGACCGTTTTGTTGCCATTTCATGTAAAATCCACGAGATAAAATTTATATAGGAACTATACGTATATGTATTGCAAAAATAAATGTTACCGTCTTGGTTTTTATTGAAGAGTCATTTTTCAGCAATCTTCTGTTTCCTTTATTTGCCCTGTGTCAGTTTTTAGCATTTCAGGTATTTAAATGACCTTCCATGTTATTAGTATACTCAATAGCAAAGTCGTACCTCAACATCGCAGTTTTATCATCAGAAATCATAAATCATCTATAGTCGCAATTTTATCATCAAATTAAACCACCATCAAATATAAAAAAAAAAACCCTAAAACAAAAAAGGATTAAGGTAGATGGCGCCTCAAAAATGGATAGACAAACTTTTGCTAAATCTCTTCTTAAGCAAATATTCAACCATAATTCTCAAAATCAAGAATAAAAATCGAGCACCTTGCAAAGCTTTTTCGTACTTAAGAAATAAATGACGCAATATTTACCAATATATGAAATTCAAAATAACCGCCATCTCTCAGGCTATTTTATATCTAAAGGGAAAATAGAATTTCTAATTTTCACAAACCTAGGCCGGTAAGAACTTTATTGTTCAATAAGTCTCAAATGACCCCGCAAGTGGTAGACCAAAAGAATATTGTAAACGCGTGATAGTCCGAATTTATGTCTCCAAGGCGGATTCTACCTTAGTGACATTGAACTAAAAGGATTCAATAACACAACATATTACCTTTGTCTGTTAAGTAGCGAAGGTAAACCACAAGAGATAGAAGGAAAGGCTATTTCACAAGCAATCGTACATACAACGACCGATGTGTTTATTGATAAAAAACGAATCGAAGCAGAATAAAGATACACACAGATGTTTCATGTCAGTTTATGGCACCGGCTTTTACACTTAAAGTTTAGGACAAAGGATAAATTTCACATTTTCCCCATGTCTTTTCCAAGTACAAGTCATTCTACCCATGGTTAGCTATAAACCAACGGACGCCATCAAAACAAAATAATATTTATCGAATTTCAACACCATCCGAGATCGTAGTATATTGTATGTCCCAAACATATCGAGTAGTTAAAACACATAAGAAAAAGCTAAATCTGTCAGAAGATTGCAAGATGCATGAAAACAAGTAACATTATCTTGTGCTTGAAGTATTTTTACACTACTGGAGATATATAGGTCATGTACATTTTATTCAACAGGTGAGAGGAAGTGACCACCTTTACTTTTTATAAGACAATATGACGCGTCTTTTTCCATGTTCAAAAATAACAAAATGTGCAGACCGTCGCCATCCTTGTATATCAAAGTGAATTAGGGAACTTAAAAGTATAATGAGTTGTTAGAGGTGACCTGTTGGGGTAATTTTCCACACCCCGCCTTCAGAGTTGCTTGTAAAGGCAGTCTTTGGTCAGAATTGAAACTGGAGAATTTTTTTCTATTAGTCATTTAAAGATCGACTCAATACGCATGTTTGATGTTTTCTTTGCCTTAATCTTAAATGTATTGTTTATTTTGCAATGACCCCATGGAATAAACAAGGCTGCAATATTTAAACGATATTCTTTATTACAGATAAGTCTCCATGGAGACTGCATGCAGAAGTGATGATCAAAACATTTTCAAACTACCTTAGGTTTCAAAATATTTCATCTGGTGAGCGACAACGCTTTCTCCACTCAAATCTTTCAACTTAATGGACACGAATTCTTTACTTTCTTCTCTATCTGTGTATCTTAACTTTGGGCTCGGGTCTTCAATGACCCTTACTATGACCTCAGCTGCATGCTCCACACTTGGAATTCTATCTGCAACTTGCGGGTTTTCGAGACTAAGCCGTAAGTTCCTTTTCAACAGCTCTAGTGTTTCTTGGTCTACAGCATCTTCGTTCATATTCGTGTTTGCACCCAAACCCACCAGAAAAGATGTCTTTACTGGGCCGAAGATGACATTGCTAATGCTGGAAGAGACAGGGAAGAGACAAGTCAGAGTGACAGGTACGACACTAAACCGTTAAATCTGAATGAGCTGAAAACGGGAATAACACCTTAGGAGTCACTTGCCTTTTTTAAACGCCATTATACCGCCGTTTAGGGGGGAAATTTTAATGTGCGTGTTTGCTGTTTGTAAATGTAGTATTTGTCCTTTAAACATGCTTTTATATGATTGTTGTATTTCGAATTTGTTAATATCGATGGCCCAGTAAGAGATAATTTGTTTAGAATTTACAAGTCTTCACTTGTTAAAGAACCAAATAAATAAATAAATAAATTTAAAGTCAAGTGTTTTAATGCCTATATTCATACTTGTAATGACCATATTAACACTAACCAGCTACAAAATGGAAGATGGCTTTGCTTGTAAGAGTTACGAAAGAAACGTTAGAAATTATCAGGAGTATTCCGCAATACAAAATATGTAATAATAAATATTATGTGGATATATATGAGAAAATTGTATTAAAGCTAATAAATGAAAGAATTAACTTGTTTTATTCGAATGACAGCGCGGTTTTCTGCTCGCACGACTAAGATCCTGTGAGGCTGGCCTAGCTGTCTTGCTTTTCCAGCATGTCTTATTGTTAATTAAGCAAAGGCACTTCTGTGTTTTCTACGCCGATTTTGCAAGGGATTTGAAACAAGTCGAACATGAATATCTTACTATTTTACTGAGTATAAACTTCTGGCTAGAGGTGAAAATTAGACCGTTTCAGTCACGTCATTGGTTCAGTAAGGTGTCAACAACTGGGCTCACTGAGTTTTATTCTATATTTGAATTACATTTTGGCATTTCAAGTTGTTTAATTGGGTGATGCTGACGATCTGAAATTGTTCAACATCATTCACAGTGTAAGCGGCCGTTCAATGTTACAAGGTGGTATCAATCACATTTGCGAATGGTCTTGGGAACGGAAAATGCGTCCTAGCTTTACCAAGTGTGCAGTGCATTACCCATGGTCGAAGAAAACTCGATTCGTGAAAATAATTTGGAAAGGGTTGTCTAAGGATACCCTATAATCTGCTTATGGTTTACGAAGCGTTTGTAAGAATTTAAAAACAATATGTCTGTTGTTTTGATCAGTATTAACAACGTGTAATTGTACATGCTAGAAAGTGTTCGGCATAATGTTTAAAAAATATTATTCAAAGGCACTGTTTACTCATTATTCCTATGAAATTCTGTGTGCTGAGGTTAATTTACGAAATTAACTGTCTAGTATTTTTACAATTGTAAATAAAGCCCAATTTTTATTGTCAAGCGATTTTCAATGTGCGTAATTATGGGCGATCAACCCAGACAGAAAATGATATGAAACGTGTAGTAGAATTAAATTCACCCGCAATTCGGTATTTTTTTATAACATGTGGCAGAATTATTTAAAATAGAATGTAAACTGACACTCACTGTACGTCAAATGCCTTAAGAACTGCCACCAGTGATTCCGATAAACCTTCCAGAGCAAACTTTGATGCACAGTAACCGTCAATAAATGACAAACCTTTTTATGGAAAGCAAAAACAAGTATTTAAAATCATTGTAAATGGATATAATTACGCGGATTTGACTAAACCTCATACTCCATCATGTACATACATCTCTGCGACAATGCTGACGTGATATGCTTACATGATATGCGCCTGCGTAAGATACAAATAATAATAATAATAATAACAAGGCAGTATTGCTGAAGGCAATGAGTACTTGGGCCGTGATAGAGTAATTTTGAGGACAATATATACTACTATTCAAATATGGTCTTGAATTTCCTCCTGTCAATTAGGCATTTGATTAACTGGTTATTAAACGAAGCAATGGCATGACAACGGCAAAATATGTCTAGCAACTTTTGTGGAGTTTGAGGCAGGGGTTCTTTATTTATAGTGGAAATTGCTTAAACTCCTTAAATATTCAAATTACAGCAAATTTATTTTGTTCTCGATGGTAGATGTCTAATATTTAGATGGGCATATTTAGATTTCTACCCTATTGTTATCCCTATATACCAAAAATCGGACATCAAGCTCTATTGGCTTGCTCAGAATTAGATATGCACATAATTAATGAGGTACAATATGTGGTGTCATAAGGTGTCCCATCATACCAAATATGAAGGGTGTAGCACTTGTGGTTACTGAGTTGTGGACAAATATATATATATTTGAGGTCAAAGGTCATTGAGGTCACGTGACATTTTGTCAAAATAATTGTATTGCTAAGTTATTCCTATATACCAAAAATCAGACCTCTAGCTCTATTGGCTCGCTCAAAATTAGATATGCGCATAATTAATGAGGTACAATATGTGGCGTCATAAGGTGTCCCATCATACCAAATATGAAAGGTTTAGCACTTGTGGTTACTGAGTTATGGACAATAATGTATATTTCAGGTCAAAGGTCACCAAGGTCACATGATATTTTGTCAAAATGTCTGAGATATCTGCGTGAACTGATGGACTCACTGATGGACTCACGGACGGATATGACCCAATCTATAAGCCCCCTGGACTTTATCCGTGGGGACAAAAAACTGTGTCACTGCATCCTTTAGGCAATATGAATACGATGAGAAACCAAATTTTTATTTTTCTTGCCTTATACATGGGATTCTATGGAGAACTGCTTTATACATGGGAGTCTATGGAGGTGTTAACTAAAAAGTCCTCTAACACGGCCAAATTCAATCGCATTGTGAAACAAATCGACGTGCATCTGTATGGGGTTGGGTACTATTCTTGTGCAAAGTTTGAAAGAAATTGACCAGGGCATGTCTGGGGTATCTGCGTGAACGGACGGACTGACGGACGGACTGACATGACCAAACCTATAACTCCCCCAGGACTTCGTCCGTGGGCACTAAAAACAACGCAACAGTTATTACAGCTACACTGGCGGTAGGTTCATATCCAGAGCCCCGTACGGTCTGCCGCCGTCGCTTGAAAACAATCTCATAAACCTGGCCATATGAGCAACTGTGTATGGCAGCAGGATACTTTACTTCCCGGAGAAGGCGAGCTGTCACGTTCAAGCTCAGGATTATTTGTCGATCAAATTTCAGTAAATTTACCTTACCTAGATGAAATTTTGTCTATAGGCTAATATTTCGCCGAAGTTTGACAAAATTGCATCGATTTTTCAGGTTCATATCCGACATTTTTGAGTTTTGAGTGCAGACAGAAATAAGTTTTGAGGCAACATGGCTGCGACCCCATGTTGACCCCTAGCCCTGCGTACGATGCTATGTGCTACAGCTAACACACAGCATCGTACGCAGGGCTAGCGAGACATAGACGGTTATTTACGTGAAGTGAATAAAAGACTGTCATTTTGGAAGCGATCGAGTAGCTGAGGTAGGCTGGGATACGACTTGGGCCCAAGAACGCTGAATTTCGGCAGTAATTTGGCTTTTTACGTCAAGTCCCAAAATGGATTTGAAGTCACCGACCCTACGTACGGGTCTTTGCAGGGCTGTGGTGAGCGGGGCGATTAGCTGTAGCGGAACACTCAGCATCGTACGCAGGGCTAGTTGACCCCAAGTGAAAATGTGTTCGCGATCAAATCTTCCTGTATTTTTTTCAGAATTTTCGACAAAATCATTGCTTCTTAAATCTTTTGTAAAGCATAAAATACTAAAATAAAAATGCGATGTGCCATGTCTCCAGATTTCTAAAATATCGTTCGTTGACCGTTCGACGGAATACTGATCATTTCGCAAACTTGTGACGCAGTTGAAATTCAATACTGACCGCCAAATAATCTTAATGAGACGAGATCATTCTAGACATCCTCCAAATTATCCAACCATTCGCGTTAGAGTTCAGCTCGCTTAGAGTATCATAACATTCTTCGGCCTTCATTTAGATCGACCCTAATCTCTCCCATTTAGGAAATAAATACACAAGCTACCTTGACAAAACTTCGTGCACCATCCAGGACCAAACGCACTACAAATCTGTCTTGACGTCATCATCTCCTTACATGGTAATCGGCATACCGTATTTTTTAGCAAAGGAGACACAGAATACGTCGGAGTATTCAGTTTCAAAACGTATTATATTGTGTGATGTTGTCAAAAAAAGGTAATGTTACTGCAGTGGTATAAATTACAAAACACAAAAGTTCAAATCAGTTTATTTTGGACTGGCTTTACCCAACATTTTATATTGTTTCTTATGCCAGATTTGCCCACGTGCTTACTGGCGACCCCTTTACATGCAAATTTTGTGTCAAATGGTGTGTTCTCCTGGAAAAACAAACGTACGATTTCTATATGAAGGAGGCGAAATTTGCCCTCAAAACTCGAAACCACCCCTTTATGGGGTGTACCTAGCTATTTTGAACGAGCTTCTCGAATCTGCAGCTCTATTTCGAAATGATGGTCTGGTTTTCTCAGCTCAAGGATAAGTGTTCTCCATCGCTGTGGGCATTACTATTCTCAACTGGAGGTACAGTTTCCAGTCGTAATGTTTTTCATTGTGTCCGGGATATAAAACCTTTCCTATTCACAATTTTACTTTGATTAACACTAGTCCACATCTTGTCAGTGATTAAACATGTTTCAAGTTTAAATGTTAAATTCTGGTCTCGAGCCCTCTTGTTCGACCAAACTGAAATTACCCCTCCCACTTTGGCTCGTCCAGTGGGTGTAGCAAGGGTCGTGCCATCGCCTAGGAAACGGAGGGTGCATTAATTGTTGCATTTCGATGCACATTTTGATTATATTCAGAAGATTTTGTGGCAAAAACTCAGATAGAGAAGCATTAATATTCACATCTCACTTATTCAAGACTGGCTGAGAGCAGCACTTCCATTCAGTTAACATCATTACGCCATTTATTATGCCAAGAAAGATGAAGCCAAGACATTTTGCCCTCCCTGGTCTCAGCCAGAAATGGTTATACCTTACAGAGTTTTTTCCCACGGAATGAAAAACAATGTACTTGGCTGAGGCCCAAGTACAATAACAACAATAGTAATAATAATAATAATAATATTTATCTCTTATAGAGCGCATTACATTAGCAAATCCAAATGCGCTATACAACACTAAAAAATGAAAGAGATAAACAAAATTGCGAGATAAAACCCTACAAAACACATGAGGTAAAATAATTAATAATAATTGCGAGATAAAAACATAAAAAACAAACTAGTTTAGGAATAAAATGATCTAAAAGGTACGCTTTTAACTTACTTCTTAATTTTGTTAAAGAATTACCTAGCCTTATCTCAAACGGTAAAGCTCTCCACAAAAGGGGCACATAGAGAAAAGGCCCTGTTGCCATAAAAAGCAGTCGCAAACTGGCTGCTGATGATGAGTGGACGCACCACTGGACCTAGGCCTAAGGTTTTGACCAGTATGACGTACTGTAAGCATTTCTGCTACATAGTCTGGGACTTGTCCTATAATAATTTTGTATGTGAAGCAAACATTTTAAAATCAATTCGTTTCTGGACTGGAAGCAAATGTAAATTTTTTAGTACTGGTGTTATGTGGTCCCCTTTTTCTTTCTGCGAACAATAGCCTGGGTTTTACGTATTTCAAAGCTCAGAAGACCAAAAAAAAGACTCTTGCAGTAATTTAAACGTGATGTAATGAAGGCTTTGACAAGTTTCTCTGTTGTATGTTGGTCAAGAAGATCGCGAATTTTTCCTGTCCTTCGAATTGCATGTGATGCTGATTACAAATATTTGTAACATGGTCTGACATAGTGCAGGCCTAGTCCATTGTGACGAGACCCTCAATCTAAAATTAAGAGGAGAAATGTACAACCTCTGTCTTACCATCATTGAATGCCAGCATATAGCCCTCATCCATCCCCTAATCTCACCCAAACACGATTCAACATAATCGTGGCAATGGGAACCTGGTCAACATCGCATGTGATATATGATTGGGTGTCGTCAGCATATCATGTAATCAAAACCATGATGTTTATGATATCCTCATCAGTTTATGATATCCCAACAGACTGTGTACGCCCCCTAACGTAAGAATTGAACCAGTACAAAACAACACCTGTGATGCAAAACCGATAACACAGTCTGCGTAACAGAATGTTATGGTCTATCATTTCGAAGGCAGAAGAAAGGTCGAGTAAAATCGAAATTACATCTTTACGTTTGTCTAAAGCGTGCAGCACGTCATTCTTCACTTTAATGAGAGCAATTTGTATGCTGTAACCTGCCACTTAGTAACCTGACACTTAGCGAACAAATTGTGGTTATGTGGGTATGCGTTCAATCGACTGGCAACTACGCGCTCGATAAGTTTTTACAGAAAAGTTAAATTTGATACTGGGCGATAATTACAGAGAATATTTGGGTCCAGATTTGGGTTTTTGAGTAAAGGGCAAACAATAGTACATTTACAGGTCTCAGGAATTCACCAGAAAGCAAAGCCTTGTTTAAAATTTGACAGGTGGTGCCACCTGGTCACAACAACGCTTTAGAAATGTGGTTGAACTTGGATCCATCATAGAAGACTTTGGTGGCAAGGAGTTAATGAGCTTTGACACAAACTCTATTGTAACAGATGAGAAAGATGACAATGAATGATTTACACTTTGGCAATCGAATGATGTAATTACTGGTAAATGTGAACGTAGTTTTTCAATTTTGGATTTGAAAAAGTTAGCAAAAGCATTTGCTTAAACTGGAAAGGTCAGAGTCCGGGAAAATTCCTGTCGTGGCGTTCTTACTTCCGATGATGCCATCGATGGTGTTAAAAAAGGGACGTTAATCGGCACTTTTAATTCGATTACGATTGTATGCAGCGTGCACCAATTTCAGCATCTTTTACAAAACCACAAGCAGCCGATTTGAAAATTTCCCGACGTATACTATAACGAGTCCTGTTATTTTCCAATGTTTTTCTAGCCGACGGAGTTGCTTTCTTTCTTCCATGAGTTGAACTGTACATACCACAGGGCTCGATGCTTATCACAATGAATTTTAGTAACCCGGACAGCGAGTTTGTCGATGAAGATCTAAGGAGAGTATCGTAATTTGATGCAAGAAAACTAGCACTTGAATCATTCAATGAAGAGTTTGAAAATTAAACTGTTAGTTCTTCGTGAAGAGTGGTAATATTCAGTATTGAGTGTCCCATAAGTGTCGATGACTGTTGATGCTGGTTGTTTGTTCGCCATTATGTCAAAGTGCAGAGATGATTGATCGAAATGTGAATGCCAGTCATTAGATACACCAGAAATCTATGTATGGGAGAGTCTAGTAATGGCAAGATCCAGGGTATGGCCTCTTCTGTGTCTTGGTAAATCGACATACTATTGTAGTCAGAAAGAATTAAGGAGACCGATGAATCTTGAAAAACAGAGTTGTCCATATGGGTATTGAAATCCCCAGCTATGATAAGATAAACTTTAGCGTGGATGGCATCTTCCATAAACGATGAACATTCTGTTGGGAAATCTGACATTGTTGATTTGCAGCTAGAACATGGAGGACGATAAATGACAGCAAGATGAATGACAGTAGACATGCATTTGCATCAAGCACTTAGAATGTTTTAAAAGAAGGGGCCTTATTCAGGATAACTTTGAGGTTCGACTTCGCAATGACCGCTGTACTACATCCTTAACGACGAGCTCTTGGTATTTAATAGATGTTATATCCGTCAACTGTTGAGGAAAACCGAGCTATTACAGTGTCGTCAACCGCGCTAAACCAAGTTTCTGTAACCATAAAAAGATCAGTGTTGCTTTGGAGGATGACATCTGCAAGCACGGGAAGCTTCTTGTCAATAGAACGAGCATTCCGTAGTATGCAAGACATTGGGCGTTTGGAAGAAAAATTTGAAATTATCTTCACTTGCAACAGATTTGATGGATTTGCCGCAATGGATATACAATCTCTGAATACGTAATTTTGGTGAGGCAGGAAAATGTTAACAACGACACTGATATCTTGTTACTTCTTCTTCCAGATCTTTTCCCTCGTATTCTTCTTCGATGAGTGAATAAATCGCCTCAGTCGATTAAAAGACGTTCTGGCTGCAGTGAATTGTTGACTTGGTAGAACGGTGTTCCACAAGGATATAGCAATTCTTCCCTATTGCATTGTCTCTTGACCGCCATCTTAGTGAAAATTGTAACGGAGTGGTCCATGAATAAACTCCAAAGCAAGGAAACTGGTGAAAATCTCGTGAATACTGTTCGACATTCTGTTTAGGAGGTTCTGCAGTAACGTTATCGAGGTGATGACGAAAGATTGAAATAGGAATAGAACAGCAGTCAGCTAAAGAGCAATAAAAATTAAGAGAAAAGAAACTCTCCAGAGCGCCACATCACCCTTTAAGTAACAAGTAAAGTGTGAGGCAATTTCTTTGATTGTGTTGATGTAGAAAGGCATTCTGCTAAGAAAGGGCATAACATACATATGAACGTGCACGCCTACATACCTAAATACGTATACCCCTACATACGTACATAAACAATACAAAATAGTCCAATGCATTATAATTTACTGTACAGTACAATACAAAATCATACAACACAATATATTACTACATGTTAGAAAGTGATACAAATCGCGAGTAACGTAAATGACGTTTAACAGTGTTAGTCATAACGTATTGATGTCCACACATTGTTATTAAAGTTTTAGGTACTTCACGTGACCAACTGTCTTGGATACAGCCAGCGTATCAGAATTGTCTAACGCCACCTGATTTGAATAAAACGAGAAGTTCATTAATATCTTTAACCTGAAAGATAAACTACCTCTTGTAGAATATAATTCTGATACTTTACTTTGTCCCCTGCAGCAGCACATGCAATTTTGTCAATGTGACCTGGAACTTTGTAATTTTGCCTATCTACACTCCTTGAGTGTGCTGTTCAGCAATAAAGTACAGCGATACCTTAACGGTTACTCTACCCCAACACTGTAATCTCTAAGAAAATAATCGCAATCATACCAATCCATAATCCGATAACACTATGACAGAATTCGAGACACAAAACAGCACAGAACAGACAGTAAATAACCGGTACACAAACAAAGTCAAATTCTTCAAAGAAGGATATATGGATCTCTGGCCAAAAGACAAAGAAGTGATGTCAGGTGTTTCGAAAATAGTAAGAGCATCCTGCCCCACATGTGGCACACGCCAAATATCAATCTGTTATTCAGATAGTAGTGGTCACTAACTAAGGCCCAATTTTACCGATGCCATCAGCGATCATTTGTCGAAGAGAGATATTGTTTTTATCTACCAGCTTGCGATACCTGCCAAAAAACGTTTGAAGAAGTTATGTGGTATTTCTGCTGCTTTACCCTAACACTGTAATGACCTGACATATTTTTGCTGCTCTACCCTAACACTGTACTGGCTTGACTGGTTCTGTGGTATTTGTCCTACTCTACCCAACACTGAAATGATCTGACTGGTTATGCGGTATTTCTGCTGCCCAACCAAATCACTGTAATGACCTGACTGGTTGTTTTGTTCTTCAGCTGCTCTACCCCAACAATGTCATGGCATGACTGCTTATGTGGTCTTTCTACTTACCAATTATGCTTCCTATACTTCCGATATTTATAATCCTACCAGATCTTCTCTTTTTCATATCAGGAATGACCTTTTGAATCGTCCTCAGAGCTCCGAAGAAGTTTGTCTCCATTATCTGACGATTGAGGTCCATAGGTACGCCCAGTAGTAAAGTAAACGTGGGCAACTGGGATGAAGTAAGAATTTTACACCCCATTTTATTCATTTATCTACATGAAGCGAAGGAAAAATTAACCATCCATGTAACTAAGTATAACCCTGACCTATATACGAACTCACGCACGCGCAGCAGTGCATTGTCCTGAACTAAGCGGGGAAATTCCCTGCTGAGTCAGGTCCTGGACTTGCGCAATACAGTAGCTGGGACATGTAGAAACTTGTTCTGTCTGACCTAAATACACAACATGTTTATACATGTACGGGAAATTCCGTGTGAGTCATCACCATCAAACTAGCCTATATAAAGGACCCCCGTTGTCAGTCCGGCCGGCCGGTCGCGGAGTCCAGCTGATGTGAATTTTTTCTACTGCATGACTGAGGTCTGAACTCGGAGTTCCTATCGGTGCGAACTTGTTCACCTGATAGATAAAATTTTAGTAATTTCCTCTGAACTTAAAATGTGACGGAAGACCATTACTTCAAATAATATGAGACGTTTCAGATGAATGGTACTGATATCTAAAGTGTTCACTCTTTTATCTCTACGTACAAATGTAGTTCCTAAGTCGTTCTCTATTCTATTCCCACCAACAAACATTCAATACTCATTTCCCTCCCGATCTTTATCAATACTTATGATAATATCACAAGTTGTTCTGTTATCTGTTTTCATAGCATAATATCCAACCAAATCGTCAAATTCATCTCCAGTAGCTAACTTTACACATCTAATGAGAACTGTACCATGTTGAAGTATTTTCATATTATCAGTCATCTGTTGATTTACTGTCTGTAAAGTTAATTCAGCTGCCTCATCACCAACACTTTTAAGACCCAGTTTCTTTAAAGTTGTGTCCCAAAATAATCTAACTGGAACTCCGCTAGCTGTATACGAGCAATAATTCTCCCCCTCGTTTATCCACCTTCTTAGTGTATTATCTGCCTTCATTATTGTATTAAGAGGACTAATTTTAAGGTGAATCGGTATACCAAGAAGTGCAATGTATGGATTCGTAGGAGTAAGCCAACTACGAAAATCTAACAATTTATATTTGTTTACATTGCTATCAAAATAAATCACATTCGGAGTTCCTGGTGGTTCAGCAACACCTCCTGCAATTTCACTATCCAATATATCTAAGATGTTACGCGGCACATTATAAGGCATGAATTTCTGACTATCCCCATCCCATGTCAGAGCAAAAGGAGTAGGATCATTCGAAGCCTTTGTGGCGTCAATTACAGTTTCATCAATGTCTTTAAGTTCGGAAAATTCTACAGCATGTTCGTGGGGTGGCGCCGCGGCATTGGCTAAAACGAAATATTTTTCGCGGTCTTTATAACGAAGGACGTAATCCTTATTATGATTAGCAGCCATCTTAGTATTATTGTTAACTTTAACATCACTCAGATCTTCAAGCTCAAGATTTTGCATACGAATTGTACCTAGACCGAAGCCACTTGGATCAGACATAATTATGCTATATACAGTGAAAATTAAAATAATACCTTGTAATATACACAACCATGGCTTCAGCTATAGGAATGACAGTTCTCGGTGCTGTATTAAATGCAACGGCATTCACAGGAGGAAATATTATCGGTCAAAAGCTTTCTGGGAATGGTGACGCTCTTATTGAAGAGAAAGTCCGACATGATAAGGCATTAGAAAAATTTGAACATGATCGCAACGTCTGGTCAGAAAAAAGATTACTCCAGGCTGACTGGGAAAGAGAAAATCAGGCAAAGGATGCACATGCTGCGGCAGAATTAAGAGATACAGATGCAGAAATCCTGGAAGAAGCAGAAGCGGTGCAAAGCAACTCTACGTCAAGACCAGTTCATTCTCAGATTATTATCAACCCAGTCCTGAGCAAAAGAAATATGAGATGATCTATATTGCTGGAGGATTGGTCGTGGGATGGTTTATCTTCCGATAGGGTTACACCGGTAGGGGCCCGCTTCGGGACTACAATAATTCATACAAAAGCTAATTGGCCAGTTATTGAAATCGATCATGTTCCCATCCTGATCTGTTATCCAGATACGCATTGAATTCATGTAATCTCCCCCTTTTCTCAATGGCATAGAAATTGCTCCGTTTTAAAATCGTAAGTAACCTTTTCACTTATTTCTCTCGTATCCCGGATGGGAAGTATTTGTAAACAGTTCGATATACTTTCCCCTGTATGTATCCTCCGGAGGCACCCGAACCAAATGAAACATAATTTCCAGTAACATCGACTACATCTGAATGAACTATATATTTAGTGACTGTTAAGAAATCCACTTTCTTCGGACTCATAGTACTTTTTATAACTGGGTTGTCCTCTGGCTTATCTGAAAAGCCAACGACGTTGGCGAAGCTACCTGTAGCATTGAAATAAACTTTAACATCTTTAGCCAAAGTTAGAAGAACGTGGTTTGTCGGCAGATGTTTTTCAAAATTAATTTTTTGCTTCAACCCGATTGCTTTGTTTAACGTATCGATATTGTAGTTACCTGGACGTATTGATTTAGTCTTCTTCGGTTGGTCACCTTCTTGATATTTTATTACATTATTCGTCGATGTTATGTTATGCCATGAATTATATAGTCCGCACTCTAGCAGTCTTATCTTCGTAAACTGTGTCGTGTCAATACAAGGGTAAAAATTAACAGTAACAGGTTCACCTGTTTTGCTTTCAATCCAAATGATCATCGTTGTA
Source organism: Ptychodera flava (assembly GCF_041260155.1). NCBI lineage: Eukaryota > Metazoa > Hemichordata > Enteropneusta > Ptychoderidae > Ptychodera > Ptychodera flava. Next base: position 38,704,946 of record NC_091946.1, on the reverse strand, counting down.
CGTTGTATGTATATATTACTAAGTATAAATGTTCGATGAATATTATTATTATTACGAAGTATAAGGTTCTGCAGGAATAATATTTTTCTGTTCAAGGAGATCTTTGGTCGCAACCGCGGCAGCAGTCGCACCGCCTAATTTTGCCAATCGAGTCAAATTTGGTCGACTTGGATCGCCAACCTCTATTTTCAGAAATTTGCTGGAGATCATAAGATATCCCATCGCAAGTCCTGCGATTACAATACCATCGTACATTGTGTTTACAACTGTTTTAATATCCATGATTGCTGACTAGTATATAAATAGAAAATAAAAATAAAAAATATGGGGAGTTAATCCATCTCATACAATGTAGAGGAGCTGGAAACCTCTCCCTCCCCCTCCCCCTCCCCCTCCCCTGTCGGAACTGTTCCGGAGGGAGCTGCTACGTGCTCTGTTTTTTTCGCTTTCTGTGGAGGATCTTTCCGATCTGGACTCGATCGATTAACGGACAGGGGGTATGCCGAGCACGCCCCCAATATAGTCCTAATGCAGTCAATGAAACTCCCACAATTCCTAAAACAAGATAACATTTATTATACCAGCGTGAATTATTATCACACTGTTCTTTCATTGTAGGCGGTAGGCTTATACAGTTTGTCGCTACCGCATCGCTCCCCCCCTCTCCCCCCTCCATTGCTTTTAGTTTCTTCTCCCTGTTTTGCCTGTTCCATTCCGCTAGTCGCTTCCCTGAAGCAACTCTCCCTGGATGCTTCGGCGGTAACGCACTTTCTCTATGTTGCGCTGTGTCGGAGTCGGGAAGGTCGTCGTTTGCGGTGTGGGGGTCGTCGGCGGGCTTCTGACGGAGTCCCTGGCGGAGCCGTTTGCTGAGTCAGCGAAGTTGAATCCATTTATTTCAGGTACTATATTAAACCGATTTTTTTAAAATTTAAATGTTTACCCGTAATTAAACCGGTGGAAATTAGAGCAATCAGGGGCCCCCACGTGTACGCTATCCGCCCTGATAATCGTTTTATTTCACTGTTTAGAATAAAATCCTTTTTAAGATCAGTGGCATAGTTATCTCGATCATCGATTGGAACTACCTGACTGATTGCACGGGCTCCTAGATCTATGAACTTTGAGTGATGGTATCACTTATAAGAGAACTGTATTTCGCTTCATAGACTTTAAAGGCTCGTATTATGAATTCATCTTTCCACGTTTCCACTTCTCTAACTGTAAACTCCTTACCAAAAATAACTTGCTTTGACCACTTGCGATGACACAGAGTATTTTTTCACGTTTTGTCTCTATTATGGATTGATTATTGTCCGAAGGCACCGAAGGCGCCGAAGCCCCTTCGGAATGCGCTGCCATATTTGCCGCTGCCGATGACTTTATTAAATTCTCCATTGTTTGCAGTATGTTATCTATTCTTAGTAAAAAATAAAAAATTCGTTTAAACCTGAATCCGAAATAAAGTATTAACATAGTCTGGAATGTTAGTACCCCTAACGTACCGACAGGGATTCCGGAAAATTCTCTTCCATTTAAATCTATATGTATATAGAAACACGAATAATGAGTACAGACCATTCCCAGTTGCTTTTCAATTGAATAAGACGAGCGTACCGACAGTACAGCATGCTGATACCCCCCTTCCAAACCGGACGGGGGAATAAACCTATTCTCATGGACTTAGAAATATATGTAACGCCGACAGAAAAATTTACTTTTCATCCTCGGGATGTGTTCAAAGATAACGTAATCACTCATCGATCAGCTAAAGAAAGTAATGTCTGGCTGGGCAGCCAAAGATGAAATACTGGGACCAGCAACTGAATTTCGCTGTATGGTGCAGCACTACTGGTTGTGGTATATCATTCGCCCTCTCTTTGATAAGAAATTTCCTCCGCAAATACGATCATTCTGCCGTTTCCATGTATATTTTACAATACGTAGGATCCTTCACGAAATGGGCGTTGCACTTCCAGACGATACCCCCACCTTCAAAGCGGGCGACAATCCGTACAATCTCGTCCAATATGAACTTCTATGTACTGAATTTGGAAATATAAGCCCAACGAAGTCCGACTTTCGATATCGAAAAGGTCAAAATAAAGGTCTTGGTTATGGATATGAATATTACACTAATCGTGGGCCTGTTCGACAGCCAAAAGCGATATACAACGGTCGGGACTTTTTCCTCTCCGCCGACGGAGGTGTTTTCTATACACATACAATTTTTGGAAAGAAAAAACACGTACTGTCCGACAAAGAACGACCGCACTACTATTTCTTCCGAAATGATGGATCGGAGGGACAATACAATAGTTTCATTCCTCTGACAGGAGACTCGGGACTAACAAAGGCCGGTCTCGCTCGCCTCAACGAAAGTCTTGAAGCCTACGTATATTGCATACTCGGCGCACAAGCAAATATTCGCAGTACCATAGTAGGTGATACTGGCAGTGCACAGCAAGTCCGAAAAGAATTTGGCGTTCTCCTCGAAGATGAAATTCGTAATACAGACAAAGTAATTAGTTATAGGCGATACCAAGACACAATAATGAATACTGGTGTAAAACTTGATATGGCAGTTTCGCTCAATTTACTTCTCTTGCCATCTAAAATGGTCATTCTTTCAGGCCCAGCAATCACAGGTTATAATAATGAATTGCAATACGCAACAGAATCTATGTCCTTCGGGGTGAATGGTGATATAAACACGGAAGTTCTAGAAAGTGCTGTACATGAGATGGAAGGAGGGGAGGATCTTGTGAAGTGGCAAGACGAGCCCGGAGTGTCACCACCACCTCACAATGACACGACTCGGGGCCTCCCCTCCCCTCCCCAGAACGGGCAGCATCTGCAGACCCTATTCACGAATATGGTAAAATTGGTTTGTTATCTTTAGCAATATTCATTACTATTGTAGGTACTGGAATAAAGTCACTAACTATATAGTTCATTCAGATGCTGTCGATGTGACTGGGTTTCATCTAACTCGAACCAGTAACTTAAAAGAACTAGAAGAGATTCATTAATTTACAGTATATAGATCCAGAGGAAATGTCATATACGTAACCCCACCATTCAACATGATTATAACTGGACCGACATATTCTGGCAAAACAGAATTTATGTTGGACCTCCTCACCGGTCCGTACTTAAGGAAATTCGAATATGTGATATTCATTTGCCCAACATTCATGAATAATAAAGCGTATAATAGAAGATTCATTTTCACCGATGATAATGTGTTTATATTTCCAGTCGGACTCGATGCAGTGATGATACATTAACCTACGTGCATAAAGAATGGGCTGGAACGAACACTTTAATAATCCTCGATGACTGCGCCTCGTCCAAAGATATGAAGAAGCGCAGTAACGTTTTAGTCCAACTTGGTTTCAGCGCAAGACATGACGGATTATCTGTCTGGGTTCTGACTCAACAATATACTAGTATTAGTAAACCATTTAGGGAAAACATACAAATGTTAGTACTATTTTACACACCGAACAAGATAGACAACAAAACTATTATAAAAGAATATGGAATGGAGGTGTCAGAACGGGAAGCCGTGGGCCTAATCAAGCAATTGAAAAGTAGGCCATTCAGTAAACTAGTATTTCGTTTACGGAATCCGTACGACATAAAATTATTCGTATAATATAGCAATTATGGAAGCCGAAGGCACTCTTAGAGAATTATATTACAACCCGAAAACTGGTTTGGAGGTGTGCAAAAATTGTATGACGCAGCACGGCCAGCGGACTGAAAGTGACCAAGAAAGAGGTGCAGGAGTGGTTAAAAACTCAGCTAACTTATAATCTACATAAACCGGTACCTCGTTCTCATGCTACGGGCGGGCCGCCGCGTTTTTGTAACATCGATAGACTCTCAATGGCAAGTGGATCTCGTGGAATTCCCTCCCCCGTTCGCAAAAGAGAACCGTACACATTCGATACATGCTAACAGTAATCGATGTGCTCAGTAAATACGCATGGGCCAGGCCGATACAGTCAAAAACGGCTGATGATACGTTACAGGCGCTACAAGACGTGATTAAGAAATCTGGGAGAAGGCCCGACAAACTTCAGACAGATGAGGGGCGGGAATTTACGAACCGAAAAATGCAGGGTGGCTCCAGGAGGTGGGAATTCACTGGTTTCACACCTACAGTGAAAAAAAGCTAGCGTCGTTGAACGTTTTAATCGGACTCTTAAGACGATGATGTGGAAATACTTCACATATAAACAACACGTGAATGGCTTTCTATTCTACCAGAACTTCTTGAGAATTACAATAACACCGTACACGGAAGTATCAAAATGAAACCCAGGGACGTAACAGAGGAGAACGATTGGCAGGCATTTTATACACTATTCGGTCCTGAGTTGGCAGCCGGGGAGCCAACCCTGAATTCAAGCCGGGAGAACGGGTTCGAATTACAAAATACAAGACCACTTTTAAGAAAGGGTATTTACCAAATTGGACAGAGGAGATTTTCGTGGTTTCAAAAGTTGTGTACGCAGCTGGCTTGGGAACGCCGCCAGTTTACAAAATAAAAGATCTGAATGGAGAGGAAATACTCGGCACTTTCTACTCCGATGAACTTCAGAGTGCCCTTTCGGAACGCGACGAGCTGTACAGAGTAGAACGAATTTTGAAGACGAAAAATTAGAGGAAAGAAATATTATCTGATAAAATGGAAAGGTTATCCAGAAAGTTTCAATAGTTGGGAGCCAGAGGAAAATGTTATTAGTACTACGTAAGTACTTCGTAAGTTCCTGTCCATGGTACTTGTCAAGTACTACGTAAGTTCCTGTCCATGGTACTTGTCAAGTACTACGTAAGTACTAACGTAAGTATTTACGAAAGTTATTCAATAAGTACCATGGAAAAAGTCTTAATTTCTTGAAAGCCGAAAGTGTCAGTTTACCACCCCACTTCCACCCCCCACCTGGCCAAGTATTTATCATGTACTGTCGTAAGTAATGTTCACTTACTGCATCTTTTTCGGCCGTATGTGGATGAGGTGGGGGCCCCTCAGTTCCTGAACATATTAAGTTTGCAAGATCTTCAAAACGACTTCTCATGTTGCCATAGTCCGTTCTTTCGAGTCCCCCTTTTTCAGCTTTATATATAAGTTCTGGTTGAAGTATAATGTACACAACTGACATGAGCCATAGACAAGTAACTTCAAAGTCCGGTGTTACAGAACCGTAGGGTTTCATAATGTCAAGTGCTCGTAGGTCAAACGAAGCATTATAAGCACACACAGATTCACAAGCGTTAAGAAGTTTGTGTAGGTTCTTTAGTGAGACTCGAGGTTGTTCTAGTTGTTCTTGACCAGGTGGGAAGTACGCTTTTTTCAAGTTCCTCTTCCTTGAAACCGTCTATTAAAAATCCCTGGCTGCCGCTATCGCGTGCCGAAGGGCCGCTCCATGCAATTCCAAAGTCAAAAGCTCGTGGATATTCTACTGGTCCGACTGTCTCGGTATCAATTGTTGGATTAAGTATATTCTTGAGAACGAGGGGGGTAAGAGCGTTCCGAATTACCAAACATGGAAGCCTATAGTCGTGGCAAATTTCTAAGAAAGTCTGTTTGAACTTGTTGTGAATCTCTTCTAGTTCTTCTAAGGCGCCTATTTCGTACGACCTGGCTCGAGTCAACACATTCCGCCTGCAATAATCCCAGGGCATATCTTTGAATATGATAATGAAACTGTGTAAATGGTCAAATGCTCTAGAAACAATCTTTTTTTCTTCCGACTCCGTGGAAACGCCCCGGATTCGAGAAAAAGTCAGATGTTGAATTATGGAAGAGTCACAAATAATGTATTGTTCTGAAGGGAGGGGGGAGGTTTCCTCCTCCCTCCTCCTCCCAGCCTGACATTGTAAACTAAGCGTATGTTCTATAAACTGGTTCTGAAAATCGGCAATCGAAACGAGGAGCGCCCATTATAAAAGTCGGCAATGTTGCTGGAAAAACTAGTGTCAAATTCTGGTACGTGATACGGATCCAAATTTACTGCATCGTAACTCTTACCACTTCCAGTTGGTCCATTTATGAATATGTATGACATTTTGGGGATACTATATCATAGAAAAAAATTTTTTAAATTATTTTTTATTAAGATATATACGATAAGACAATGACAATCCTTTCTATTTCAACTGCAATAAAAATACTTGAAACCGGAGAAGAGAATATTCAAATCAGTGACGGCAAACTCATATTTGGTGAATCATTGGTAGATCCTATTATATATGTAGACAGTGAGCTAGAAGTGGTTTTCAACATCGGACCTAAATATGGATCCAACGATCCTGCTACATGCGATGGGGTGTGTGTCCGTTGGCAACCGAGTCTTCAAAAGTTTACCGATTTAATAATATTCCGTACCCTAGGTGAAAGTTTCGATGCAAGCACTGCTAAAAGTTATGCTGCAAGCCTGGCCGCTCACTCCAAGAATACTATCGGAACCGAAGGGAATCCTATCGGAACGACCTGCAGATTTTACAATCCATCTAAAGTGTATCAGAAGCGAGGGAGCGAGGGGCCTCAGCCAGTGGCGTATTTTAAATTTCAGTTTAAAAGAGGGAGAGGGAGAGGGGCTCACGATTTCGCTACATGTATTGATATGGTTCAAGAAATTGACTGCGGTTTTAAAACAGTGAGTCCATTGCCAGTCCGAGAAAATCCTGCTATTGTACCTCGTAATATCCGAAAAGGTAGTAAGATAGAATTCTTAGCATTTAAACCGCGCTTAAGTAAGCGTGCTCTTTCTTTCACTGTTGAGAGATTAATATTTTGTGCTGCGCCTAATAAACCAGAAATTCAAGATGTGGAAGAACTAGTCGACTTAGAAAGATTAGGTGAGATATATAAACAAATAAATGCTGACAAAAATATTATAGTGGATTTTGATGACCTATCATAGAATAATTATTTTTTCATTTTAAAATTTTTAGGATAGTATATATCATAAAGATGGCCAGTCAATTACATACAGCATTCAAGAGAGCAGTTTTACAAAAAAATTTCCTGAAGTCAAGCGAGTCAAGGATATCGGGGAGCTGGTGGATATTGAAGGTATGGTTAAAGAAACGGAACGAAAGATGTACTCTGTTTATACCGAAATGAAAGTCAAATTATCAGATCCGAAAACTGGTAATACACAAATTCGTATATTGCCTGTTAAATTAAAAGATACATACACAAAAGATGTAAGAGGATCGGGATCGGATGTGGGGCAACAATTAATAGATCGCTACGATCGTATGCTTGATACAATTGAAAATGTTGAGGGTTCTGGTCTCGTTCTCGAGGAGATACTTAATTTTGAAGTAATTCTAGTAGAAGTTTTACTCGGGGCTGGGGCTGGCGCAGTCCAACTTCCCGGATGGTTAAAAATAAGCATTGTGTTAGCGATCTTATTCTACCAGTGGGGGCTGAGAATTGTTTTCAGTATGCTGTCGTAGCAAGTATAAAGTTGGTCGATCCTGAGTTTCGCAAAAAGAAATGTGGTCAGGTAAGGAGAAAATGGGATACGTACATCCCATTTATTGCTGACTACTGTTGGGAGGGAATACCCACTCCCACGCCCGCCGATCTGACTGTATTCAGGCGCTTCGAGCAGCAAAATCCGGGCACGAAACTTCAAGTGTTTCAGATCCACGAGTCCGATCCAGCCCCGTCCGACATAACTGTGTTATATAGCGGAGCCCCTGTCGAACGGATCAAATAGCAAATATCTTACTGATAGTTGGCGACGGCGGCCGTTCTCACTTCGTTCCAATTACTGCGTTAAATCGTCTTCTTAATTCTCATACTAATCGAAAGAATGAGCGCAGACGGAAGTGTATTTGCCCGGTTTGTAAAAGAGGTTTTAAGTCAACAGAAGAATTAGAAATACATCAGGTGTACTGTGGAACAGACGACGCCCAGCCAGTTTTTCCTAAGGAAGTGTGTCAATTCGAAGGACATCGGAAGAAGGTTCCTGCTCCCTACGTCGTCTATGCAGATACTGAGGCAATTATTGAGAAGGGGACCGGCCGACACATTCCAATTTGTCTTTCGTATGTTATGGTGGAACGGTGGGGCGGAGGACCAAAGTTTATGGTAAAAGAACATTCACGGGGCTCTCCTGTGTTACAGACTTTCTAAAGGATATGAAAGAACGGGCCGAGTATTATTCTAAATCGTATTATTGGAAAATAATACCGATGAGGGATCCTTCTAATTACCGGCGCGACGGATGTGATCCAGTCTGTATTGCATGTGGAGAGCCGGCAGGATACCGAGTAGTGAAGGAGGAGGCGACCTTCTATTGCGAGGGTTGTCGCCCGTCGAGAACCATTCCTATCTACTTTCACAACCTCAAGGGATACGATGGTTCTTTTATTTTGAAAAAGTTACATGAAATAGATGATGGTCCCGGACAAGAGCCAAATTTAATAGCTAAGACGAGCAATGGTGGAATTATGGGTCTCTCGAAAACATTTATTTTTCACGCCTCAATTGTTGTTGCCGGAGGGAAGAGGGAGATAAAGAAACGTTTCTTTTCTATAAAGTTTATGGACAGTGCTCAGTTGATGATGGGGTCATTGGCGAAGTTGGCAAAAACTGTGCCGGAGACCCACGGGTGGACGGCGGCCCCACTTTCGTACCCGGACATTCAAAGGGCGAAAGGTTTCTTCCCCTACGAATATTTAGACTCGGTTGACAGACTGGGAGAGAACCAGCTCCCGGAGAGGGGGGAATTTTATAGCGAATTGACGGAAGAGGGGATTTCTGAGTCTGATTACGAACATGCATTAAGAGTATGGGACGAAGTTGGATGTAAGACGATTCGTGATTATATGGAATTCTATTGTGAGACGGATGTTCTCCTTCTTGCTAATATATTCGAAAATTTTCGTGACACATGTTTAGAAGCATATAAGTTAGATCCAGCCCACTATATGTCAGCGCCCGGCTTGACATGGGATGCTATGTTACTTTACACAGGTAATAAATTTGGGCTCATTCAAGATGCTGAGCAGATGAATTTCGTACAGAGGGGGATTCGAGGCGGTATCAGCCAGTGTAATATTCATTATTTACAGACAAATCATCCTGCGGCCGGCGCCACTGGCGGGAATTACGATCCAGAGAAGCCAGTGACCGAAATAAAATATCTCGATGCAAACAATCTCTACGGCTGGGCAATGAGTCAACCAATGCCTACGGGCGGACTTCATTGGATGACGATGGAAGAGTGGGACGAATGGTATGCCCGAGCCGGCGGAGCGGGGGGCGGAGCCGGAGGGTGGGGACCTGGTTCCACCTTTCCACCAAGTTTCTAGAAGTAGACTTAGAATATCCCCCGAATTACATGAAGAACACAGCGATTTGCCATTAGCACCGCATCACTATGAATTTCCGAGGCAGGGCGGTCGACTGATTACAAGTGTGATGGATAGAGTCCTATGTCTTACACTACAAGTTGCTGGAATTCTATCTTCGGATGGGAATGAGATTGAAAAAGATTTATCGGGTGCTTGCTTTCGATGAAGCTCCATGTCTCGCGAAATATATCGACTTTAACACTAAAATGAGGGCAAAGGGGAGGACAGATTTTGAAAAGAATTTCTATAAGCTGATGAATAATGCAATGTTCGGTAAGACAATAGAAGATGTTCGAAGTACAGAGACTTTAAATTTGTTTCGGACTGGAACGGCACGGATAGTGGCCGTAAAAAGATTCAGAAGTATAATCCAAAGATGAAACATATAACTTTCATAACTTCCGAAGAGGATGGTGATTCCTGCGACAGTGCCCTACTGGAACTGAAAACAGATGAGCATAAATATGTAAAACCAGTTTTCATCGGCGCCGCAGTACTGGAACTTTCTAAGCTGCTTATGTATGAGACGCATTACAATTACTTTCGGGCCCAGTTCCCTGGAATACGATTAGCCTACATGGATACTGACAGTTTTGTTTACAGTGTACCAATACCCTCCCCGGATCCGGACGTAACTTTCAATGATATAGTTCGGGAAGATGTGGAAAAGAATGGTGAGAAGTCTATATATGATACTAGTGGGATGAGTGGGCCCAACTTTCCGAAGATTAATAAAAAAGTGATAGGTAAATTTAAAGATGAGTTGAATGGTGTACCTATTCTTGATTTTGTCGGCATACGCTCGAAAGTGTATGCTTTTCGAACTCCAACTTCGGAGACGAAAAAAATAAAGGGGTGAAAGATGTTTGTGTTAGAAAACATTTAAACTTTGAAGATTATAAAGATCTATTTGAAACTGGGAAGAAGCCGGAGCCGGCACAATTTGTACAGTTTGTACGGAAAAAGGCTGGAGAAATCCGTAGTGAAAAGCGTAGTAAAATCATGATGGCGCCAAATGATATCAAACGTGTGCAGCTATATAATCCAGACACGGGCGAATGGTTGGCAGAAACATGGCCGATAGGACGGACGACGGGTCATGGTTACGGTTTAAAATTGTAAAGACTTTAATCTACTATTTTCAATAGAGACCAGGGCATCACTGATAACATAAATGTGGGCAAATATATTATCATTGTGAGCGTCATCGCCACCCCACGCGGTATCTTTCTTCAGGATCTCAAGTTGAATTCCGTCCTTTGTGTTCATTACTTTTAAACCATTTCCATGAAACTCAATATCTTTAAAACTACGCAGATCGATAAACAGACAGAATTTATTCTTCAAATAATCGGCCTCATCTATATCAATTTCACACCAATCTTTATCTTCAGCAAAATACCGTCGCACCTCTCGCCAAAATTGTCTTGGTATCATCTTCTGAGCGTACACTTTATTTGCAATGCCTTCAATCATTACAGACACAGATTCAATGGAGGGTTAATGAAAAGTTCACTGTTCAGTTCTGCCTGATTCTGATTTTTAGTGAAGAGTATAGCGATACCTCTAATGCTACGTCGTGGTACATTTATATTTTCATTGATAACCGTGTCCGATTCTTTGAATGGGATTGTTCTAAAATAATGTATATGCTCGTAAAGGTAACTTTTTTCCACCGTTGTAATAACCAGCAGTTGACCTCGCGAGATCGAGGTCAGAAATTGTCTCGTATTCCATTTGAATGTTTTTTAATTTATAATTGGTTGTAATAAACTGATTACTGACAATTAATTGGGGGGGCGGGTGCCAACGTAATTTCCCATTCAATATGACTCCCTAACGCTGATGGATATGCAACTCCATGGCCTGTTATGAGGGGTGAGTGAGACGAATAGCATATTTTGTTTTATATGTGTCGAAAAGTAACTTATCGCCCACGACGGCGGCATCTGCATCGGTCGAACCGCTTCTTAATTTTCTTAGATTTTCGTTCTGAATTCCGTACAGTGTCATGTTCGTTCTCTCTCCTTTTTATGTTTGAAGAGATCGCGATAACATTCAATAAGGTTATATTTATTCAAATCGAAAAGTGTCTGACCCTCAAATGTGAGTTTCATACGCTCCACCAAATTTTTGCAACATTTTGTACTACACGGGTAGTTCCACCTCCCATTACTTCGAGATCAAAACCAGGTCGAAAGTATCTGGAACTAAGAGTACTCCGCTTTCTAACTTCGGACATCGTATGATAAGTGTCTGGCCTGGATCTGCCTCACTTGGATTATGAGCAATCACGTGATGAGTTCTTTCTGACTTCGTTCCATTCGGTATTCGGTTGGTGAAAGTCGGTGATAATGTTCTATCGTACCCCATTTTTCGTTACCCCATTTTCGTGTAATGTATATAGTAGAAGAAAAAATTACAGTTAAAAAGAAAATAAATCACATCTTACATTTCACTTCGTGTATATAATGACTTAGAAGAAAAAAATCACATCTTTACGTAAATATTTCCGTCTGCCTGAAAGATAAATCGATTGCCTGTGTCGCGAATCAATCGAAGAACCCAATATTCTTGGAGATGATGAGCCTCTTGGTCATCCTCAGTATCCTGGAATACAGCTATGAATTCTAGTCGCTTAAAGAAGTTAGTCTTTTGACATTCCTTCACGAAAGCTAAAATGTTATGATACAGATTATCATCTTTGAGTCGGACACCTGGATTTGCTCGAAGTATATGTCGATTTACTCGTCGGAGTTTGCACCATTCCAATTCGACAGAGAAACCAAACAGGTCTTTATTTTTAGAAAGAAACTTTGCAATATTCTTTTCACCAAACATGTCGATGCCGTAGGGGTGTCATATATTAATACATAATTTTATTTATAATGACTAATGTTAATCCAGTCAAAAATATCCATAGCTGTTCTCCAACAAATCCGACAACCGATCCTGCTGTTTTTAATAGAAAACTGACAAGGACCGATTAAACCTGGTATTGCAGCAGCACTTTTTGCGGCCAAGGTTTTTAACCATTCGCCAAATTGCTTTACAATTTCTTTCGCTTTTGTATATACTTTGGGCGGACCTGAACCTCCTGTGTTTGCTCCTCCTCCTCCCCCTCCCCCTCCTCCTCTAGTCACAGCCAGGGCAATTGTTGATATTGTCATTCCAAGGGCAGTCAGTATTGCAGCGATTGTAATACCATTTCGTTTAAATAACTCTGTCAGCTTCAGCCTGAGTGACAATTCTGGATCGGAAATTACATCACGAAGAGACCTAGTCGTAGCCAGACTTTCACGTGCCTCACTGATCTTATCATGTTCGTATTCAATTCGATTGTCAATTTTAGCTTCTCTTGTTATGAGTTCAGCTAGTAGTTTCTTGGCTTTTTCTTTTCCTTGGGTGCTCGTTTCAGGATCCTTTAACTGTTTTTCAACTTCTCTTTTCTCTAGCCTTATTTTAACTTTTTCATTGTTAAGCTCGCCAAGACGCATATTCGCAATCCTTAATTCATCATTAATAGCTCTATATTCAGGGTTTAGATTGTTCCATTGTTCGATTTTATTTTCAAAAGCTTGTATTTTATCTGCATTACCAGAAGCATCTTGCCGTAAGAATGTCAGTTCATCTTTGTATATACCCATGTCTTCTGGCGTCATCTTCTCAACCGGTATTTTATCGGTTATCACATCTTCAGAATACAATGTACGACTCACATTTTCGGGCTCTGCGCTTGAGTGCTCTTCGAATACTTCTCTCACAAATTCATGTCCTCCTTCTATTCTCTTTAATGTGGACAGCTTATAAAATCCACCTCCTCTATCTTTAGACAGCTTGAGGTTTTTATAATACAGCTTTCCATCCCTAATCTCAGATTCCGTAGCCAATATATTTAGTGCATCCGGATCAGTAATTTTATTATAGTCTAAGAATTGTCTAACTTATATATTTTGCTTCCTACTCTAAGTTCATCCAAACGACCCACCTGCGGGCTATCGCGTGAGCCAGCCTGGAAAGGATCAGCTTCTGCAAGGGCATTATCATCATAGGAAAAGTTGTTTCTCAGTAGCATCATCGTCATTAAAATTTGCATCATCTAAATCCTGGAGTGGTATATCTTCTCCTCCTTCTGCCATATTGTATTTCTATATTACTACAATTATTTTTATCCCCCCTTACATATACAGTAAAAATGCACATCTCAGTTGTTGAAAGCGTTGAACAATTGGCTGATTACATAGAAAGAACAAGTGCTGCATATATCGACGAAGTTACAAATTAATGGGTAGAATTGATATGGCTCTCAATATTACTAAGGGAATTCTTGTAAGCTCTGCTGTAATAGCAGCAATTCCAACAGTTCCAGTACTGTTAGCCTTAACTCCTATACCAGGTGTTGTTATTGATGTAATACAAGGGAAAACGGGAGTATCAAAGAGAAGAGAGAAATATAAACATTATTACGTTCAATATAAACAGCTGCTTACACAAATACAAGAAAAAGGTGCAACAACAGAGGCCCCGGGGTCAGAACTTATTCAGGACATATTTCATCAGGCGCTAGAAATTCAAAAACAAGAAGGATTTAGTCCGCCGCTGGAGCGATATCTACGATATTATGGATTGAATGGATATGAAAGTTAGTTCGTACCGATAGGAACTTCGTGTTCAACATCAGCTAGACTCCGCGACCGGCCGGCCGGACTGACAACGGGGCTCCTTTATATAGGCTAGTTTGATGGTGATGACTCACACGGAATTTCCCGTACATGTATAAACATGTTGTGTATTTAGGTCAGACAGAACAAGTTTCTACATGTCCCAGCATCAGTGAGTGTATTGCGCAAGTCCAGGATCTGACTCAGCAGGGAAATTCCCCGCTTAGTTCAGGACAATGCACTGCGCGTGAGTTCGTATATAGGTCAGGGTCACACTTTAGTTACATGGATGGTTAATTTTTCCTTCGCTTCATGTAGATAAATGAATAAAATGGGGTGTAAAATTCTTACTTCATCCCAGTTGCCCACGTTTACTTTACTACTCGCCCTCTAGTGGGTAGTATATGACTTTTCCAGCATTGTTTACTGTTGACGAAGCACAACAATAATAATCGATGGCAGAGCAACGTGAAAGTAGATGATGTCAGTGACGGGAAACCTCAAATTCATCAATTAGAAAGTCACCATGATGTAGAGTAGTGAAACCTTGGTCGCGAAGTAAAAACAAAATGACGGTTACTTTGTAATGCTATAGTCATAAACACGACTAAAACACCCATCAATTAGAATCCAATTGGCGTACTCAATCAGGGTTTTAAGTTTCAAACTTTAGCCAAACAGAATGATCTACTCACTGTAATATGTCGGATGCTATTTATGTATTTATTTATATATTATGCAACTACGTAATAGGGTAATATCCATGTCTCACTATTGCTGCATGGAGTTTCTTCTAGTAGAAGTCATTCAGCCAGTGAAAGAGTGACGACAAATCCATTGAACAATCGACAAAAGTGACGTTCCACCGGCCAAAGGGAATTATGAGGGCAACCAACTGCTCGACCCCGTGGTCACTGGTTAGAGTGATCAAAGGGTCATCATTTTGTCCGTGTGTGAAACATACATACTGTGAATGATTGATTCCTCTCAGGTCGTAAAAGACCGGTGGAAATTGCTCCGTCGTCTACCAGTGATTTAATGTTCGCACTCGCCGATTAAGCGCCCAGTGTCCATGTTGTATGTCTCAATATTATCACACACTATTCGGCGTGTAGTAACAGTAACACGGTACGCATAATGGGACAATTTAAAAGTCCCCTTTGGTCAACTAACATTGAAAAATGAAGAGTTACAGCAAAAAACTGTCAGCCACAAATATCATTTATTATTCAGAGTCACTCAGCTGTATTCATTGAATAGACAGTGAACGAAACGATGAAGTCATTCTAGCAGATCGTAAAGTTGACCCATTTCCCCAGCCTGTGTGAAAGGTGATAAGGTCATAGAGAATGAAGTTAGGGACTGGACGTAAATTAGCAGGGGAGGGGAGGGCCGGGGGATTTGGGGGAGGGTCACAAATTTTTGAGCCTCTGTTTGGGGGAGGGTCACAATTTTTTGAGCTCCTCTAAGGGGGAGGGTCACAAATTTTTGGGCTTGTTGTCGGAGTACTAAAAGTAGAAAGCAAATTGTTTGTATAGACAATTACGCTCACATGACATCACTCGCACACTGCCTCTTACTTTCTATTAAGTGCTCATTCCCAACTCTCTAGGAATCTCTTCCCCACCATTATCTTAAACAGGATTGTCTCTATTGTTGCTATTCTTATCGCCATTAAGTTTATAGCAAATCCAATCTATTTGTTCCTCAGCTAACCCGTTGCACTCTGGCTGCCCAGTGTACATGTAGTATTGGACAGTGTTTTTGCTATTGGGGAACATTGGGAACCCTGGTAAAATTTTTGTTGTCCGCTAGTATAATTGCACTGATATACCAAGGGTAACCCTGGTAAAATGACTGGGGAACCCCGGTAACATTTACCTAGGTATCGCCCTTAACAAAAACACTGCTGGATATACCACAATATCTTACATTGTTCCACTGATGTAGTCAATCTTGAACCAATAACTACTTGACAATATTATTTCTCATTCCACTTTTTTTGATCAACAAAAGTTCCCTCTCTTTCATAAGCCACGTCCCTTTAAAGTTTAAGGCCAAGCTCCACCCTGCATCAGTCACTTTATAGGTACATGAATTTTAGTTTTTAGAGATACTATTGTTTGAAATTAAGAGCAAGCTTTGGTGTGATAATTAATAATTTTGATTCCAGAAAAGTGATTTTAGTATACTTAAATATTTAGGTACAGTCATCTGATTGGTATGGATACTTGTGGCATTTTCAAGTTGATATTGGCTTTACCACATGGGTACTATCTTTGGAATGGATAATGTTTATTTGTGTTGTGATGGCAGGATATATGACATTTGTTGAAATTTAATTTGGGTAATTTATACAGTGAATCAGCCATGTTGATCACGTATTCAGATTGAACTTGATTAAATATGGTGAAATCCCAATGTCATTTCAGAATATGAAGACTTGATTGGCCATGAAATAGTGTTTGCCACTTCTGTGTCAAATCAGGATCAATCTATCCTCTATTATCTAGGCTGCTTTCTGTGATATGTTTAAAATGCAAAAGAAACAAGGCACAAAAATGACAAAGTATTGTCAATGTTAAAACACCCTAATTTCACACTATAGATTGTTTGCTTAAATTATTGCTTGAATAGGCATAGCATTTCTGTTGACCTTTCCCAAGAAACAGGGCAAAATGACTAAAACTTCTCATTGTCTACTGGAACACATAGTACATTTTGTAAAACTGGATTTGATATGAGTGCAATGAGCACATGTACAGGTATTTTCAGTTCTCTGACTACACAGGTCTATCAGGAATATTATAAAATTCAGAGAATTGGGGTCATGCACATATGTAGTTCTATATCTGTACCAGGAACACATTTTAAACATACATTGTACTTTCAATATTTCCTCCCCATGTAGAGATTGAACTGCTCATACATTGAATATGACCATATATCATCGTTGTGGAGATCAGTGTCACATTGTGTTTCCAGTATTCCCTCATTGTCAATATGAATTTCACTGATATTTTGATAAATGTTAAATTATATTTCCTAAGAAAAAATGGCAGGCACATGCATGTGCATTAATATAAAAGAAAACATTTGAAGAGCATTATTTATCACAATCATTCTTAGTGGAGTATAAGTGTGCTCTATTCCATTATGAGCCAATTTGGGCATTCATTATTGGAATTATTGGACAGTCTGTTGAATCATAACATTCCACATCTGCAGTTCAAAGCCAAAGTGAAAGGGTACATATTTACTGCCTACTTGACATGATATATGCCACATTGACTTATAGTCTAAGCCCTACGAGAATGGTAAGAGTATTCAGCTATTGGCTGCTTTGATTGCCTCCAACAACGGCATACTCATCACACAGGTGCAACCACAGTCGCAACACGAAGGCCTATGTACCCAGAAGAGAGAGCTCTTTTGGGTAAGTAGTCTTTGCGTAGCGACGGTGGTACACATATCCTCCTAGCGTAGGGCAATATTGCCGTTGTACCTCAATATTTGGACTGCTGTTAATGTTTAGGTAGGACGTCAACTTGATCAAACCCTAAAATTTAAAAGCTTAAACTCGAAAAAAGGCAAACCGTTCAGTTTCGGAACTGCAGCTACATAAAGCAATATATGATACTAAGGTACTACCAAAAGAGTGTGGTCGCTCCTAGCTTTGCATGCATGGCAGGGCTGTGTGTTAAAAGCGTTATACGGCCTGTGGTAGGAGGCCATATAACGCCGGTAACACACAGCCCTGCCGTGCAGAGCTTGGTAGCTCCTGCTTGGGAAAACAACACCAAGACTTGTGAATTGCAATATCAACATCCTTCTGATCCTTAATATATTTTTCATAAGCCAATAAGTCAATCATTTAAACATACAGACCTTTATTTCCTGAAAAGGATAGGCTAAAATGTACAGTGTACGTCCAGAGAACTTCTTGGTACAGCGCGAAACTTGTAAACAAACTTGTATGCGTTGAAGGTATTTGAATATTTTTAGAATGATGTTCACAGTCACACTTGTAAGTAGTGACAATTTAGTCAAGTTGTAAGTGAAACATATTTGTGAAAATCATCATTAAATTAAGTACTTTCAATATACTTACACCTCAATCAATTTTGACAGTCAGGAAGAACGGACAGAAATAATTGAGTGAAATTAATGACTTTCATGACGAATCTCTGACTTGACGTTGAAGTTACTGTCATTTTCCAGTATACAATGTACGTACCAAGCTTGCAGGTCAAGTGCAGATCGGGTCAAGTATGATGTGAAATAGGCCCAGAAGAAAGTTTTTAAATAGCTTTGAAACAAGCGGACTGCAAATCTTGTTTAGTGGTCATCTAGTACCAAGACTTTAACTTTTTTCACATAATGCTATGCTTGGTGTCTGCCTCCAGGGTGTACAACATACCGGTACATGATTCGGCACTCAGCAGAGGACTGCACTTTCATATTGGAAATATTTGTGAGTTCACATGGTAGTGTAATCATACATCCCTGTTCAGAAATGGCTAATATTATTATACTTTGGACAAAGCTACTTTTGTCAACATTTTACAGTACTATATTGTCAATGCACCAATTATAAAATATTCATTGCCACCATTTTAATACTTCAACAGTGCAATGGTCATGCTGCTTGACACTTGAATTAAAAGAATCTGTACTAGATATGTACCAAGTTAAAGGGACAAAATTGCACATTTTTGACATTATTTTGCCATTTAAAATTTCTTTTGATAGATTATTGTCACTGAAATATGCTCACTCTCTGGTTATTGCAATTCAATTCTCACTTTTTATAAGGCACATTAACTTGTGAAATTTACTGTGACAATTTTTGGTACATACCTTGAATTAAATTATTAAGTGACCACATGTTATATCCATGCATGCATATGAGTTGAGCTGTGACAACCAGAGATTGCAATTTAGCCCATTTCAGTGAGCAGCAGAAAAGCATACATTCAACAGAAATTAAAATGACCAAAATTTTGTCAAAAATGAGTGACTTTGTCCCTTTAATGGCCAATGAAAATGGCTAAATTCCATGTTTGCTGTTTTGTTAGTTTTGCCTGTCAGTCACTGTAATTTGAAACAATGGTGTATGGACAAGATGTTGGTTTTGTTGTTTACTTAGCAGGTCAGAGTTACATAAATTCATAAGATTTCAGAATTTTTCAGTATTAGCTGCTGTATTTTAGCATGATATGCTCTGTATTGATTCAGTTTGTCAGCCTTGCTTGATGACACTTGAGCAGTGGTGTCATTTTTTGTGTCCAGTGACGTCTTAAAGTGTTTTCTGTGGTTTGTTCCACATTTACAAGTGTGCTGACAAAGTGGAAAATTGATCATTTCATCAAACTTGTGCAGAAAATCAAACAATGAATTAATTTAATCATAGAGTTTATCCTATAGTGTTCTCCAGAACTATCCACCCATACCAAACTGGAAACAAGAATACCAGTGACAGTACTCCTTTATCTGATGATTGGTTTACTAAGTTTAAACAGTGTAAGAGTTAACAGTATATTAAACCATTATCATAACAATTGAAATGCATATGTGTAGGCAGACAAATCAGGGGTTTCCCTTTTATTAAAAGTACTGAAAAATCTATAGCATAGAATTATCCAGATTTTTTCAACAAGATTAGTTTTACCCATGCTGGTCAAATGTGACTGACACCATGTCATTGAAAGTATTCTTTTGTAAGGCTGACATCCATATCTAGACTTGTTCTTGTCACAAGCAGAAGCAAATAAATAATTTGCAGACATCCCTTGCTGGTATCCATCTATATTGCCTTGTGTTGTAAATCACCAGCTCAATTTTTGAACGTTGAAGATTAGATCAATTTGTAATATTCTATTTTTTTGAAACTGGGGGAGGGTCACAAATTTTTCAGCCTTGCTTTGGGGGAGGGTCATAAATTTTTCAGCCTTGCTTTGGGGGAGGGTCATAAATTTTTGGCCACTCTCTTACGAAATCCCCCCGGCCCTCCCCCCCTGCTAATTTACGTCCAGTCCCTTAATGTCTACAAACAGAACTAAACGACAACTCAAGGTTATAATAACCTTGATATGCATCATATGCCAACAAGCTTAAGTCTCCCGCCAGCCTTACAGACGTATATTTCACTCCAACCATAGAAACAGAGACACCGATAATGCAAATAATGACGTACCTAAAATGTCTACTCGACCCTCTTCCTTGTAAAGTTCACTGAAGAAAGCGTCAACCGATTCGTCTTTAGTAACATCCATCTCACGTATGAACAAAGTTTTACCAAACACGTCACCCACTGTTTGTACAAGTTGTTCTTTTCGAGACGTGTCTCTCATTGTTGCGTACACTTTGTACTTTTTGGAGTCGTCTTTTGCAAGCCTGGCTGCCGTAGCCAGCCCAATGCCAGAGGAACACCCTGTAATAACAACCACAAGATCAGCCATTATTCGTTATAAAGGTTATAGTGCAGTCTCCGACTTATGGTGCTTGAATGTAGAGGGCGTATACATAGACTAATTCCGTTTACTTCACTTTGATCTAACAAACGCACAAGTCTTCTCCATACTCTCTTTTTAATAAATGAAGTACATTCCACTCCATTCATTCATTAATGATGGATCAGCCAGAAGTGGTAGCTTTAGGCTATTAATACATTTTGGATGAAAACTTGGACGTGCCCGACTGTAGGCTGATGAAGTGTATGGCTAGACTGAATTCCTATTTCCATACTTTCCAATAGCATCTCCATAGCCTGCATAACGCCACCAACACACCATTTATCAATGCCAAGTATCAAATTCTCATAACGCAAAGACATCAGTTTGTCTCTGTACTGCCAAAGCGAGAGAAATTATATTTCATCACTACTAATCTTCTGCTAAGCGGTTGCGTGTTTAAGTAGTTTGTCTTGAAGTGACATTGACCATATCTGCTACAAGTTGTAGTCACACCTTTGATGCAACAGTAACTTTACTCCTGGTGAACGTTATAGCTGGTGTAAGAAGGCGATAGTTAACATAATTATGTTGCCATTATCACATCAATGTGACAAAGGAGTTACTATAATCACGTATCTTCTACAGCACACAAGGGGGAAGGTGAAGTGAGGAAGACAAAAAACAATAACTCTGCAAGCTGGTAGATAAATACAATATCTCTCTTCGACAAACGATCGCTGATGGCATCGGTGACATTGGGCCTTAGCTAGTGACCACTACCTATCTGACTTATAGATTGATATATGGCGGGTGCCACATGTGGGGCAGAATGCGCTTACTATTTTCGAAACACCTGACATCACTTCTTGGTCTTTTGGCCAGAGGTCCATATATCTTTCTTTCATGAATTTGACTTTGTTTGTGTACCGTCTATTTACTGTCTGTTCTGTGCTGTTTTGTGTCTATGTTTACAACTCTTGTCTTTTGAATTCTGACGTAGTTTTATTGGACAATGGATTGGTATAATTGCGATTATTATATGAAGTGATTACGTCGCTATGAAATCACGCATACGCTACCCCACCCCCACATCAACTCTAAAATCAATCTCTGTTTACCGCCAACTTGACAATGACGCAACCAATGAAACACTGTCCAAAATAATTGTTAAGTTATTTTGCACTGGCCTGTACACGCCAAACAAAATAGTGTGATATTTTGCAATACTTACGTATAGCGATATTTTGCGGTACAGTAAAACCCCCTCTCTTCTAAACACAGAAGTTGCGTTTATCGTACGCATCATATAATTATCCCCGGCCCTAATAACAAAACAGAAACTTAGCACACATTATTTCATAAGAGTTCAGAAATCTTGACAAGTACTATTTTGTGTTTCTTTTCTGCAATTCCTGTAACTAACAGCGAAATGCTTACGGTAGAATATTTCGACTAAATCACTCAGCCTTCATCAGCTGTTGTGTCACAGTGTATGGTATGTTGACGTAACCGGTCCAATATATTGTGTGTTTTCTTTTGTACGAATTGTACAAATAACATTCCCGATGGCGGTTGCAAATGCTCCGTAGTCGCGATACTTGCACAAGGGGTTGCAGTGCACACGGCTGGGGATGACGCCCGCAAAGTACAAGCCTTTGTACAAGTAGTCAAGTACGGCGAGCATGCACTCTTTCGCCGTTGGGTTTTGTCAGATCATAATAAGCACGAAGGCAGAGAACTGACGAATAAACGCAAATTATTCGTTCGCAACTGAGAGGAAATAAGTAACTGCTCACATCTTGCAATTTGGTCTTGTACTTTGCAATAAGACATATCGAGCTTGAAATATACCGAAATTGTAGCCCAATTCAGAAAAAAGTCTGTAAAAACATTATGCTATTGCGATCCGCTTTCATTCTATTAGCCTTTGTCGTCAGACCGTGCGCCGTCATGATCACGTAAGGGAATTCTTATTGTTTTTTCTATATGCTTATAGAATATAACATTAAAAGACGGAAAGACGAAAAGTAACACAGCTGTCCAGCATACTTGATAATAAGTGAAAAAGACTTTTCTCAAGTATTCAAGTCGTCCCAAAGTGACTGCATCAACAAATCTTAGTTCTGTTATAAAGTGGACGAGGTAAACACATATATTACTTCTTTTTGGTTATACTTAAAAGTAAAACAAAACGTCTGTAAATAGTAAGACTATGGTTGTGATCGGCAGTTATTATCCTTTCTCTTTTGATCTTTATTCTGAGAATCAGCCAAACTTGTTTACGCAATATTATTTTGGTGACCATGGTTCTCTAAGTGGATGATAAATCATCTAGGCGTTGACATTAAAAGCTCATTATGTGATCTCACAATACTTGAAAATATATACGGCGATGGGAAAACCTAGTCAAGCCCTTATGTTGTCAATATCCTCAACGCATTAAAGAGTATTTTTGACCAAAACGTTTCATAAACAAACGATATCGTCCCGCAAATCATAGCGAAGCACAGTCCGACTCCATCACACTGTGGACGAACTAATACGTGATCAGTAGGGTGACATTTAAAATACTGACTGCCTACTAGGTGTCATAGCTGTCTAATTTATCACCACCTCTCTTTCAACCATTTTAATGTGATTGGCATGTTTTCATTTATAAAACGACGCCGGTGATATCGACCGCTTGCATAAGGAAATATCCGCCCACAGTCGTTCTCTGACCACACCGTCGAAGGACAACTCAAGCTCTCCAATTACTCTTGGATCAACAGGTAGTTATTATGATTTTTACTCAATACATTAATTGCACTCCAACTTCGAAATGATAGATTTGAATTTCTTAATGCGTAACTTAATGAAAACCGCTCTCTTTCAAAACAGCAGTGGTCACATTGAGAAAATCAAAGCAGCTGTTATTTTCTGTGTTATCAGTTTTTGAAGAAAAAAAGTAAAGTGAAAGTTTAAAAGTGTTTCAAAATTGGCCAACGGGGAATGTCACCAAGTTGAGAGTGTTCCAAAATCTGTTCCAGTGCCGCATTCTATGCACAGTATAAAACTGCCGATGCATGTTTAAGTGTATCAGAGAGTTAGATTTTCAGACCTAACAAACTGACCGGTTGCAAAATCACGACACAGCGACTTACATTTATTGAATAGATATGAAGGCATGTGTACGGTCAAGACTGGCCTTAGAATGACAGAGGTGTCATAATTTGATACTTCTTTTTGTCATATACCACGTAATTTCTTTCTTTCTGCAAATAAAGCCTGCTCATTCCTCCGTAGTCACAACAAAAGTCTACAATCAACCGAATTTGTGTCATCGAAGTAGTCTGGTGTATTATCCCTAAGCAGGACCATTTGGCATTCAACAGTACACTTTCATTAGTAGTGGATAAATGATCCAACCATGCAGTGGCTGCTCCCTCTCTCTCTCATTTCTCTAACAACGCTATTATTACTCATGAGGATAGGCGTAGGCTGGTGTTGACCTGACTATATTCTTTTCGTTCGGGTTTAAGTAGAATCGTCTTCGTCTATATGACATGCAGTAGGGTCAAATGTCATTTCGTTTATGACCTAATGACCCATTCTTGGAAATGTTAAATTTATGTTTGTAAATGATTATAGAAATAACGGGCGACGCGCTGACCATTAACGTTTATTTGTGGGCAAGGGCGAGGGGAAAGCCAAAAATTAACGGGCGAGGCTTGCCGAGCCAGTTAATTTGGCTTTCCTCGAGCCCGCGCCCACAAATAAACGTTAATGGTCAGAGCGGAGTCTGTTATTTCCATTATATTATCAGCGAACCTGAGAAAACCATCAAAATTTCCGAAATTTTCAGTAGCGAACGACAACTGGGCCCCAGAAACTGAGCATTACGCGACGCACTGTCACGCGCGCTGTAAAAAATTGGCAAATCCGGAGATGTTTTCAGAAAAAAGTATCTCAACTTGACCTACAAGTGCTCCATTTTATTTTGTGATTGATTATGATTTACGTTTGAGCTGTAAAGTTACGATACTTTGAGTTGTTAATCATATTATTCATATTCTCGGGCATGTAAACAAACCATTACTGTGTATTTGTGGTCAGTCACGAGGGCCAGCTCGACCAATCAAAATGCGACAGGCAGGACATGGTAATATAATACTTTATGGCTTGTAAATTTTAATACTTGTAAAATTTATTGAAGGTTGGGCCGTGATGTTTGATGGAACACTCACAAGCATCGTGGGATTGCAATTGAATGCGACAACGTGGCCATGGCAAAAATCGAATTATAATGAATTGAGGTACTATGTGTATCAACGAGTCACTGGCGGCTGTTCGCTGCTCAAGCTATTATTAGGCATTTCTCTAACTAGGTGTTCCGCAATGTGAAAGCTGTTTGACCTACCCTCTCTCGACGATTTGAAAAAAAGAGACCTCTTGCCTCCTTTCTGTTCTCTTCTTTTTATTTCAAACTAGAAAAAATTCAACAAAGACACAAACAATGCGACAACGACTAACCCCACACCGAACGAATGCAAGCCCCAAGATTCTTGAAACAAATGAATCATATAGTGTAACACTCTACTATATATTTATATACTATAAATCACCGGTACATGCAACAAAGTCAAATTCATGTGAGAGAGATATATGGACCTCTGGCCGTAAGACCAAGAATTTATCTTGAAAATTTGAAGGACTGCAATATTGTGGCTTTGAACAAGTCCCTTTAGTGTTTTCGAAGATACTGTTGGCCCTTGATTTTGATTTCCTACAACTGGATTACATCATGGAATGCATCAACATCTTCTTCTTCTGTTTGATGAACAATGATTTTCAGAACTAGACAATAATAGTAATAATAATAAGGCAGTATTGCTTAAGGCAATGAGTACTTGGGCCGTGATAGAGTAATTTTGAGGACAATATATACAACTATTCAAATATGGTCTTGAATTTCCTCCTGTCAATTAGGCATTTGATTAACTGGTTATTAAACGAAGCAATGGCATGACAACGGCAAAATATGTCTAGCAACTTTTGTGGAGTTTGAGGCAGGGGTTCTTTATTTATAGTGGAAATTGCTTAAACTCCTTAAATATTCAAATTACAGCAAATTTCTTTTGTTCTCGATGGTAGATGTCTAATATTTAGATGGGCATATTTAGATTTACCCTATAGTTATCCCTATATACCAAAAATCGGACATCCAGCTCTATTGGCTTGCTCAGAATTAGATATGCGCATAATTGATGAGGTACAATATGTGGTGTCATAAGGTGTCCCATCATACCAAATATGAAGGGTGTAGCACTTGTGGTTACTGAGTTGTGGACAAATATATATATTTGAGGTCAAAGGTCATTGAGGTCACGTGACATTTTGTCAAAATAATTGTATTGCTAAGTTATTCCTATATACCAAAAATCAGACCTCTAGCTCTATTGGCTCGCTCAAAATTAGATATGCGCATAATTAATGAGGTACAATATGTGGTGTCATAAGGTGTCTTATCATACCAAATATGAAGAATGTAGCACTTGTGGTTACTGAGTTGGGGACAAATATATATATTTGAGGTCAAAGGTCATTGAGGTCACGTCACATTTTGTCATAATAATTGTATTGCTAAGTTATTCCTATATACCAAAAATCAGACCTCTAGCTCTATTTTGTCGATCAAATTTCAGTAAATTTACCTTACCTGGATGAAATTTTGTCTATAGGCTGAAATTTCGCCGAAGTTTGACAAAATTGCATCGATTTTTGAGGTTCATATCCGACATTTTTGAGTTTTGAGTGCAGACAGAAATAAGTTTTGAGGCAACATGGCTGCGACCCCATGTTGACCCCTACCTGCGTACGATGCTATGTGCTACAGCTAACACACAGCATCGTACGCAGGGCTAGCGAGAGAGTTGCCGACATCGACGGTTATTTACCAGAAGTGAATAAAAGACTGTCATTTTGGAAGCGATCGAGTAGCTGAGGTAGGCTTGGATACGACTTGGGCCAAGAACGCTGAATTTCGGCAGTAATTTGGCTTTTTACGTCAAGTCCCAAAATGGATTTGAAGTCACCGACCCTACGTACGGGTCTTTGCAGGGCTGTGGTGAGCTGGGCGATTAGCTGTAGCGGAACACACAGCATCGTACGCAGGGCTAGTTGACCCCAAGGTGAAAATGTGTTCGCGATCAAAATTTCCTATATTTTTTTCAGAATTTTCAATCAAAAATATAAAATACTAAAATAAAAATGCGATGTGCCATGTCTCCAGATTTCTAAAATATCGTTCGTTGACCGTTCGACGGAATACTCATTTCGCAAACTTGTGACGCAGTTGAAATTCAATACTGATCGCCAAATAATCTTAATGAGACGAGATCATTCTAGACATCCTCCAAATTATCCAACCATTCGCGGTAGAGTTCAGCTCGCTTAGAGTATCATAACATTCTTCGGCCTTCGTTTAGATCGACCCTAATCTCTCCCATTTAGGAAATAAATACACAAGCTATCTTGACAAAACTTCGTGCACCATCGATCCAGGACCAAACGCACTACAAATCTGTCACGGTCTTGACGTCATCATCTCCTTACATGGTAATCGGCATACCGTATTTTTTAGCAAAGGAGACACAGAATACGTCGAAGTATTCAGTTTCAAAACGTATTACATTGTGTGATGTTGTCAAAAAAAGGTAATGTTACTGCAGTGGTATAAATTACAAAACACAAAAGTTCAAATCAGTTTATTTTGGACTGGCTTTACCCAACATTTCATATTGTTTCTTATGCCAGATTTGACCACGTGCTTACTGGCGACCCCTTTACATGCAAATTTTGTGTCAAATGGTGTGCTCTCCTGGAAAACACAAACGTACGATTTCTATATGAAGGAGGCGAAATTTGCCCTCAAAACTCGAAACCACCCCTTTATGGGGTGTACCTAGCTATTTTGAACGAGCTTCTCGAATCTGCAGCTCTATTTCGAAATGATGGTCTGGTTTTCTCAGCTCAAGGATAAGTGTTCTCCATCGCTGTGGGCATTACTATTCTCAACTGGGGGTACAGTTTCCAGTCGTAATGTTTTTCATTGTATCCGGGATATAAAACCTTTCCTTTTCACAATTTTAGTTTGATTAAAACTAGTCCACATCTTGTCAGTGATTAAACATGTTTCAAGTTTAAATGTTAAATTCTGGTCTCGAGCCCTCTTGTTCGACCAAACTGAAATTACCCCTCCCACTTTGGCTCGTCCGGTGGGTGTAGCAAGGGTCGTGCCATCGCATAGGAAACGGAGGGTGCATTAATTGTTGCATTTCGATGCACATTTTGATTATATTCAGAAGATTTTGTGGCAAAAACTCAGATAGAGAAGCATTAATATTCACATCTCACTTATTCAAGACTGGCTGAGAGCAGCACTTCCATTCAGTTAACATCATTACGCCATTTATTATGCCAAGAAAGATGAAGCCAAGACATTTTGCCCTCCTGGTCTCAGCCAGAAATGGTTATACCTTACAGAGTTTTTTCCCACGGAATGAAAACAAATGTACTTGGGCTGAGGCCCAAGTACTAGTAATAATAATAATAAATGAAACATTTTTATATAGCGCCATATACAGGGATTATAACATCTCAGATTGGAAGATTTCAAACATGATTTATCACAGCAATCATGGAACGATGTTTATTTATGTACAAATGTTAATGATGCATATAACTGTTTTCATTCAACCTTTAACTATTACTGTAATAGACATGCACCTTTTTGCTCACGATCTGTAAAAAATGTCATGAAACGCAAACCATGGATTACCCGTTCCATCAAAAATCCAATTCACGGGAAACACATCTTATTTGCTGATATGGTGCATTCGAATTACGAAGCTAGAACAGTGGTCAAGTATAAAAAATTCAGAAATATCTTGACAACCGTGCTAAGAGTTTCCAAGCGTAATTATTGCGAGTCCTTGTTAATTGAAAATAGTAAAAATTCCACAAGAACTTGGAATATCATCAATTAATTACTTGGTAAACGTAACAGGAAACCTGGTATGTCTCTACCAGAACATTTATCATGTTCTGCAGGCGATAATGAAAATACAGTTACTTATAGTACAAAAAATGAAATTCTTAATGGGTTCAATAAGTTTTTCACTAGCGTTTGACCGGATCTGGCCAGAAAAATACATACACCTCACTCGTCCTTTGCAGATTATCTGTCAAACCCCCTAGAAAATTCGTTCTTTTTGTATCCTACAACAGAAACGGAAATTGTTAATTTGTTGACAAGTCTTGATGTGAAGAAGGCAACCGGTTATGACGACTTATCTGCAAAACTTATTCTCCATGGAGCAGAGTATATTGCACAACCTCTTTGTTATATTTTTAATCTTTCTTTTAAATATTTTAAGTTTCCTGATGCATTAAAAATAGCAAGAGTGGTTCCTATCTTTAAAAAGGGTTCGAGGGACATACCGGGAAACTATCGTCCAATCTCGGTATTGCCGCTCATAAGTAAAATTCTTGAACAAACTGTGAATAACCGATTGGTTGGCTATTTGAATAAACATGGTGTTTTCTATAAGCATCAGTATGGTTTCCGAGGATTAATGAATGAATGTGTTCGCAAATCCATGTTCATTATGCTGTGATATTTAAAAGCTGAATTGTATGATGTTGAACAAAACAAAATGGTATTGAAATATGGACAAATTCTTTTGCATGGTGCCGTCCATGTTGCGGACAGCTATCCTATTTTGCAGTGAAAATTCTAATCTCCCATCCATTTTTGCAGTAATGATTCTTTTCACACTGTTAATCATCCTATTCAGCAGAGATTACGCTGTCTGTTACCCAGTTCTGCGCTTAAAATCCAGTTTTCATCCTTTCTGTATTCAGAATGCCCGCCTTCAATGTCCATCATATCATCACATCCTTCAATGGCCTTCATTTTAATGTAACCTAACACATGCATGTCACTTTGAGAGCTAATATGGCTGTCCGACTAATGATATCTAATGCCATTGCTGAAAGTGGTATTCAGAATGTGCTCATTCCAGATAATGAACAAAGCTAGATATGACGGGTTCCACATCTTAGGTAGTATGTGCTGACTGTTTTCAAAATGACTGATATCATCTCCTGAGATTTCATGGAGGGTCAATACATATTTCTTTCGTTGATTGGGCTGTGTGCCTTGCCGTGTATGGGTCTGCGTGTGCCTGTGTCTGTGTGTTTCTGTTTCTGTGTGTGTTGTGTTCATGTCAAGTTTGAGCAGCCACTAAACGAATAAATCGAAATACGTGTGTACACTTACACAAAGTTGCAACGAAATCGTCTAAAGAATTAAGATAAGCGGCCACTTTTTTATATTTTTTATTTACATTTTAATTTCAGTTACTTTGAGAAATAAAAAACTGCCAAATCTAAATAAAAAGGAGGTAACAAAGGTTCACATCCTAATGATGTACTCGACTAAAAACATGTAAGTGTTTTTAAGACAACAAGACAGTTATGTATTTTAATCTTTTTAATGTTAGCATGCTCTTTAAATTGAACATTGCATGTTACTGTCAGTCGCGTAATATTGCTGTGTTTAGTACCATATGTTTGTGCTAGAGCTTCGCATAACCTTCAAAATTACGCTAGGGTACCTGACATGTTTGTTGACAATATTAGAATGAAGAATGCTCAACAAACTGTTTCATATTGCACTCACTGAGTAACTCAGTGTCTTAGTGACTTTAAATCCTTACAGAAAAACACTAACATTGTAGGTAACGAGTAGAACACTCAGTCAAAGAAACTTAGAAACGCTACAGGCTTTTCTCTTCTTAGGTTTAAGAACCTCCTCTATTTTCTGCAGTTCTGAACAACTTTTTGAGTACGATAAATTTGTCTAACGGTTAAATTACTTACTACTAGAGAAGTTAATTAAAATTATTTGAAATGCCCATGCCAAGTGGGCTTTCAAGGTTCATAGAGTAGAGGGATATGTCTTCCTTCGATATAGCTAACTGAAATTGACCTCATGCCAGTGGTGCTTAATATTCTCTGTAATTCTATAATGGGCACTCCACAAGGTGCTTTGTACACTGTAAGGGGCAACTCGACAAATACGTCATGCTGACTATAGGGTCTTAACTTGGCATATTTGAAAACCAGTACGCCATGTTTTATTCGCTGCAGTAATTCAACCATTGATGTATCGGTGTATGTCTTAAAATGAGTTCATGATCAGTGGGTCGGTTATCAAAGTTGAGGCGCACAACTTAGTTTTAAGTTTTTAATAAAGGTTGGGGCCTGGGTAATACCGGCATTGTAGCTGCAATACCATTCACAACTTGCTGTTTGTTATCTGCGGTTATCATTAGCAGCGGTTGCACAAGAAAATGCTGCACCTTATACTTCCTGGCAGTGTTGTTGTACAAAGCACAGATGATGTTGGAATGGGCCGCTGCATCTACACTGGTAACACTGACCTCTCCATATTATTGGGAATATTATAGGGTGGAACTTCATGATTGGTCTCGTTCCAAGTAACATGACAAGTGGCCGCCTCAATGCTTGCTATAGTTATAACTGGAAAACAAATTATCAAAATGTGACAGCAAAATGACGCTTAAGG
Source organism: Ptychodera flava (assembly GCF_041260155.1). NCBI lineage: Eukaryota > Metazoa > Hemichordata > Enteropneusta > Ptychoderidae > Ptychodera > Ptychodera flava. Next base: position 38,673,813 of record NC_091946.1, on the reverse strand, counting down.
AACTGCCCGTATTGACCTCGTATGGAGTATGAAATGCCTTGCGGAGTGTCCCTGATAGATTTGTAGAGTTTGTAACCACCTCTGTCGCAAGGCAATCGGATCAAACAGGCAAGCTATGCTAAAGTGGGTCATATCCCCTTGCTTATAAGCATGCTATTTTGCAGACCTATAAAAGCCTTGATTAGAGTCTTCTTCTACCAGCTGTCTTGCCTCCTTTGATAAACCCTACACAACAGATACATGGCAATATGTTAAATTGTGTTACCTCCTGCATAGGTAAAATTCTACAACCAGTTTTCCGATGCTTGGCTGCAATTAACCCTAAACTGATGTGAACTTCAATAGGAATTAATTGCATTCCTGTCACACAGAATAGAGAACTGTCAAGGCAGATCGATCAAGAACCTCACAGAAAGAATCAACACAAAGTTAGGAAGCAATAAGTGGACTTGTCGTAACTTTACGTAAGTATAACCCTTGCGCTCGAAAATCATGAAATGCCGATATCATACTTGAAATTTCATAGATATTTAATCTGTTTGAGCTGTTTGATTAATCAGTAATAACAACGAAGTCAGAAAACACATCATAAGCAATAAAAGAGACATTATGGAGTGATAGGCCTAATTGATGGTAGCATATTCGGTGTAGAATACACCTAGATTTAAAGGAATGTTTGCTATAATTACATTGAAGGATATCTTTACATTAAATTCCCACTTTTTAAGGAGAGCTTAATTCCAAACTTGGTTGTCAGGTGCTGTAATGTCATATGTAAACTAATGCTTATATGGACGACATAGGAATAACATATTCGCTTTCTTAAAATCTCTAGATCGCACCTCTTGTATTGCTATCGCGAAAAGTCAGATCGTAATGATGCTTTCAAATTAATGTAAAATTGAAGACACGCCGCCTCCAAGCAGATAGAATGACTTACAATTCTGAAATAGTTACAAAACATCAGAAATGAGTAGTAGTCTCGTAGTGTGAGAACATTCAGGATTTAGAATATCTTCAGGTCAGCTGTTTCGTCTTAGCAAACAGGAATGGCGCAAGCAAATATGCAGCGATAATACATGAGATTATACCCTGTCATTAGGGAATGAAATGACCAAACAGTATTCGATAAAGGCAGGTCGTAGGGAGACTAAAGCGGCAGTTGGTGACAATTTTTGGGATCCGAAGAATATCAGCGAAGATAATCATTTATGGTATTTAAGATGAAAACGCTCTTTCTGTAATGAAATTGATATGTCGGCGAGGCATTGCTAGGTGAAGTTTAAAATAGTAACGTTTTTCAAGGAACGAAATAGGTTGATCGTAAACAGATTTACGTCTTATATTATAAAGGGAAAAAACATTTTACTAGCGTTACTCCACCTACATTTATCGAAAGTATTGTATTGCTTTGGTTGATGTTTAGAACTTCCTACATACCCATTCAACCTTTCTATGACGTTTCCATTTGATTTATTTCAGGGGGTTTGAGGTCGAAACAACAGACAAGTGTTACTTTCTTTGCACTGGTTCTACCCTCGGATTAAATTTCGCTCTGTTGTTGATTTGTTCATTGTATGCTTCTTTAGAAAATAAGGAGTAGTGTCTTGTACGATACGATATAGTTTTTGATAAAGAAGGAAATTCAGTTTTGTTGTTATCATATGTAGGAACTATCTCTTTCATCACTTGTACCGTATCGAAACATATACCATGCTATCAGCAATAATTCCAGATATATATAAGTCAAAACTGGTGTATGCCATACTCTTTTTTATCTCATCTCTATTCATTGAATATCTTAAGTTTTGACCGGCTTCCTTTTCCGTTTGTCTTTACCTGCTTAATATATACTCAAGTCGCAAAACAACATTTTGAAATAAGGAAAATAATTCTATATGATCTGGTCAACTAATTCGTGTCCTCTTCATCTACAGTGTAAAATATTTAGCTTTCTGATGTAAGTATACATAAATTAAATAAAATACATGGAATAAATCTATGACAATGTGCCAAGTTCCTAATTACAACCATGGTACTTCTACGTTTTAGATAGTTGTGTTCGTTATTTTCTTGAGTCATGTTCAGTTTCAGTGGTTGGCATTCCTTATATAGAAAAACAGATATGTAAGGAACAGTCGGCGCGTTGGTTGGTATTTACGATGCTCCCACGAGGTTAGATTTACAACACCAATGCACACACAGACTAAACAGCCAACTGGTGCGAGCCACGCCCCCATTGGCAATGAGCTATTTTGTGCAAATTCAGTGAGTAAGAGGGGAGGATTTAAAGGTATACTGTCACCTATTCCAATTTTGCCACAGTTACCATGGAAAGAGAAAATCTGACCAATCACAGATTTTAAGTGGGTGGCCGCTTTTTAAAAACAGCGCCCTAACATTAGCATTTTGAATGCCAAGGAACGCCCCTTTGACCATATATGGGCATATTTAGATAACAGGTGACTGTATACCTTTAATGGTCCCTAAGCAACGAATCACTCTCCGAGGCTCACCTCGGTGAAATGCATAGTAGTCAGTTATATAGTATGTTTGTTTAAACTCCTGCCCCGTCTTCTAAATACACTTATCGGTCTTTATGTGTACCGCAACACAGTTAAGACGTCATATGCACCCGGAATACTTTGTAAATTACACATAGAATGTTATTGGTATTGACGGACACCAACAATCATAAAAATGTGTCTACCATGAGATGCAATACAATAGTTCATAAAAGTAAATATCACTGTATTTTACAAACATTACAGTACTTGCTAATAAAACAACAGTTACAGGTCGCTGAGTTTTAAAGGTCCAACATATTTTTTGTTTGCTGTGATATCATCAACAAAAAGTCATTTTCTCATAAAATAAATAAAAGAGCTTTTCTTGCACACTAATCACGCTACTTATATATTCATGAAAAAACTGATCTCGTGCTGACAATAACTCCAAGATCTCTCATACCTTTGATTTTCACTAAAGTATGGGTACCTTGTTTATACACACAGAATATACAATCGATAGATACTATTTCCGTGTAACAGTGATAAGAATTTGCATCTGGTAGGATTGATTGAAATGTCAGACAAGCTAGCAACACTGTCACTGTCTGTTTGAATGTTAATCAGTCAATATCAGAGTCAATAACACAATTCACAATTTTCTTCATGTCGTCGGTAATGCAGTAGTGCTTTGGCAGACAGGGTATATGATATCACATTGTGATTTGTTGTTAATTTCTAAGAAGGTATCTTTCATGACAATAGAGAGGACTAGTTAGTAAAAATTGGGAGATTTGTCAATTATCTTTTCATTTTGGAAATGTTTTATATAAATCAGAAGGCTGCATAAATTATAGCGTGGGTCATCCATCCTTTTTCGCATATCGTCTATAGTATGTTTGTAACTATCTTCGTTGGTAACAAAAGCACTTGGCCTGACAGTAAACTAACCTCCACAAAGGTTCCACCAACATTGGAAAAAGTTAAGACAGGCTACAAAAATAAAACTGTTATAGATCAAGAACAAACAATTGTCTGCACTTCGGCTTCGCTTTGGGTCACTCATGGTCATCAACCTCTCAAGTTTACTGGAGTAAAGCAGTTTTACTCATGCTATATTTTGCTTCTTTGTTTGGTCCCGATTAATTTTTGGGAAAATATACAGCTGATGCCCGACGGTATCATACTAATTATTTTCTAGAAAGAATGTAATATTGTTAGTTTTTGATTGGATTTTGGAGGCGTTTCATCCACAAATTTACCTACTAGGCGACTTTATGTCGAAAAAGGTAATAATATGTTTCAACATAAGCTAAATGTGCGATTCAAGTTTATTCATTTCAATTTTGAGAGAGAGAAAACGGGAAAATTCGGCAAATGTTAGAACTTGTGCGCTCCGACGGAGATTTTTGTTGAGGTCGCGGCCCAGAAACGTCCTAATACGGCCAAGTACCCGACTCAGCTTCTTTGAAACGGACTACATTTCTTTCTGTGGCGCTAACTCCTATACTGTCCATGGCGGAAAACTCAGGCTATGGCGAGCCAATTCTCTCCTCAGACTCAATAACGATCAAGAAGGCCATGAGTTTCCTAACTTTGAAAAAATTGACGTTTGAGCTTGATATCATTGAAATTATATCGGGCCTGCCTCCCGTTATGCGAAGTAATATACGTTTGGCGCAGTCTAAGTTTGATAATCACTAGCTTTATATTAATGACGATTACACAGCGATCCTATTCACTTAGGTCATATTTGGGGTGTGGATAGATGTTTTCAAGTCGCGTCGCAGACCTAAAAAAATAAAACAGGTCCGTAAAATGGATCTAAATATATGATTTCTACGTTCTTTAATAAATGAAGGTAAGAAAAGCTCATTCAAGCTTACTTTGTTTTTGGTGAGGATTACTTTATTGAATGTTTATAAATAATCAAATAACTGAAGCTTTATTTCAATCGTTTATAATTTATGCTTTCATTTAATCTAAAACTGAAAAGTCAATGCTAATTTGAAAGTTGAAATACTTTCTGATTAAGAGGCTTTTTAACATTTTTCAGACGTGATTAGACAAGAAGCCCTATCAACAAGAAATTTAATTCAACATTTTTGCTTTAAACTTGCAAAATAAAAGACTGCTTGTGGGACTCATTTTGAAGTTCATAGGGTAAATAACTTTTCATCAGTTTAGTTTTGTAAAAACAGAATTTTTGAATTTTCTACGGACCTTAGATATAAAAGGGTGTCATAATCGGGCAGTTGGAGGCCAGTTAAAAATTCAAAGATTGGTAAATTTAAGGTATCGTGTTTCAAAAAATTGTATTGTAACCCCTGATTTTTTATTCTTGATTTCGAAAGAGAATGGTTTAGAGCCCCTGAAGAAAAGTTTGACCAAAAGTGAAAGTTTTACAATTCAAAGGCGCGTACTGCCTTAGAGTGGGCATGAGTAACTTTTCCACAAAACTATTTATACGTGATTCCATAAAATAGGAGATGTCCCCATGCTTCAGTAAAACCTTTACATGAAATTGAAAACGCTGACTGCCCTGAAGATGTTCTCAAAGAAATTCAAGTCCCCGGCCGGCTGTTATATGCATGGCGGCATTCAACATGTATGGGTTCGGGCCCCGAGCAGTGCCATCAAACTTTTTGGAGCCAACTTTCGACCACCAATCCTTGGTATCGTGGGTCAATTTTTGGAGTATAAGTTGGTCGATGTTTTCAACTTTAGAGGCATATCCCTGTCTGGAAATATTGAGAGACCCTTCAAGGTTAACTCTTCGCACGACTCCTTCAATAGATTGTGCATGAATCGCCATAGTTAACTTGACACGTTTTTCCTACTCGACTAGCTCGACGTGGATACAGTAATACACAAGGACGATTTAGTCCAAATTCTTGACCCCATTCATCAACAAATTCATGGCAGTTGAAACTTTCCTTAAAAAAATACTATCTGGCTATGTTTATGGCATTCTTGGTCAATAACAGTCGACAATACCTATATCAAAAGATAAGCAACTATTAGAAATAACCTAACCCTAACCTGACCTGTGGAGGCTTTTCATTCAAAAATTGACCTAATCGGTGGTTGTATGTCGGGAAAAGTTCGATTATAGGCTTTAATAGAAACTAAACCTGCAAGGCAAGTTTATTTATATGAATTTCGAGGGAAAAAACGTGAAAATTCGGCCATTTGGAGACTCTTGTCCGATCCGGCGGGCCTTTTTTACGCCCTCACACGTCAGGTGACTCGTCCTTGCTTCCTTGAGACAGATGCAAATGGCATTTTCTAAGACCAACTCCCCTCATTTTATACATCCGTACGAGCATGTAACGGTTTTTATCACGTATCTTTCCCATGTTAATTTCAAGTTAAATAAAACATTCTTCACGTCGGATCACTTAAAGTCAAGTACAACTTTCCGTGCAAACAACGGATAACCAAAGCACTCCGCATAACAGTGAACTTACTTATATCCACAAAGTTTCCACCGACATTGAATATGATATTGGGCTAAAACTGATTTCTCACCAACCTTTAAATGTGAAGCTAAAGTTAGGCATAAGTATTGCTCTACTTCAAGACACCTCATAATCTCAGGTACTACTTTCTTGACGGACTATCTTCCCTGGTAACCGAAGCACTCCCCATGACAGAGGACTCACTCATCTGTACAAAGAATCCACCCATACTGAAAAATGTTCAGACAGGACACAAACACAAGCAACAAAACAGACAATTTCTGTACTTTGGATTGACATGCGGTCACTCAGGGTCATTGACCCAACAAGTATACTGGGGTAAAGAAGTTTTCAGCATGCAATTTTTTGCCCTTTTGGTCCCTTACTAAATTAAGTGAAGGTACCCGATGGTTTTCTTAGCTAAATGTCTTCTAAAAGGAATGCAACGTTCCAAGTTTTTGACTGCATGAAATCCTACCTACCCGTGGAGGCCTTTCATCCAATTATTGACCTATTGAAAAATTTTATGTCCGAGTTAGGTCAAATGTATGCTTAGAAAGTTCACTTTTTTAATTTCGAGAGAAAAAAAGGGAAAATTCGGCTTTTGGGCACAGTTTAGCCGCTCCGGCGAAGGCTTAGTTTTTGCCTTGCGTACCAAAAAAAAACCGCCCTCACACGGCTGTTTACCCTCCTCTGCTTTCTTAAGAGGGACAACGGTTTCTGACACTAACTCCTCACCTCGCTTTATACATCCATAGAAGCATGACGCGGCTCTTTATCACTTGTCTTTCACAAGGTAATCTCAAATTAAACAAGAATTTCTGCATGTCGGAAATCTATCTAACATTTAGAATTGTATTGTAAAGAATAAATACGACTCAAAAAGTGTCCGTGACCTCAAGGGTATCCGTGGATAATTCTGAGGTATATGCTGCCTCCGCTAGATATTTTACGTCCTATACATAATTGAAGAAATGTGTTTACATTCGTTTATTTGCCAAGTGACCTGTAAACTGTCAATTACGAATAGCATTATTATAAATGTCCACAACTTTGACCACAACATATCGAATTGAAAAATATCTTTGACTCCTAAAGTGTCCCTATGACCTCAAAAGTGTCCCTAGATACTTCCGATGATTATATTAGTGTTCTTCATTGCTCTATCCAACTACTTTTGTCTAATTGAAGCAAATTGTTTTACTGTACAATTAACCTTAATCTCTAATTTTATATCTATCTTGAATTATGAAATAGCAGTTATAGCTTTGACTTCGAAGTTGTATTTCTCAATTGACGAGCATCCCTCTATAAGCAATGTATATTTAGGAAAAATACACAGTCCATTAACCTTGTTAGTTTCGTTCCATGCTATGATTTTGTGCTGTTGTAAGTGTTAAATATCAGCAAATACTATGACTTCAAAACAGTCCCTTTGTATTGGAGGTATATTCTTGAGAAACACTAGCCCAAGCCATCGTTCATTATTTTCCGTTTTCGTACTTTATATTCAACTTGAAGTATTGAATAAAATAAATCACTATGACTTTAAAACATCGATATTACTTCAAATCTTTCCCTCAATTTTACGATATGTATTTCAAAACACTAGTCCTCCCTTAATAACTCTTTACAGATCTAATCATGTATATTTTTATATGAATTGAAGAATTAAATAGCGTCAACTTATATGGCTTTAACTGTGCATGACTTCGATAGCATCTCTGTATATGGCAGGTGTATTTTTTGAAAAAAATATATTATTGAAAAAAATACCCCCCCCCCCAGTATAATTCTGCCTCGAGCCCAATTCCTCTGTTTTTCATATCCATTCATGTAGTTAAAAGCAGCGATTAGTATGACTTCAAAATGTCGATATGACTTCAAATATTTTATAGAGTAGCTACGTTTTTATTGAGGCACTAGCCCTCCCCATTGTTTATTCCGTCCTTGGCCCTAATTTTGTATATTTTTCCAACTTGCAGTATTAAATAGCAGCTAATATCACTTCGAAAATGTCCATGTGAATAAAAAGCGTCCATTATACGTTAGCTATTGTCAAACTTGTGTTCAGCACCCTATGTTACAGGACATTTAGCATGGGGACACCTCTGAAGTCAGGGACACCATAAAAATCTTAACAAAAGCCCGATATAAAAGATTCTCCCTCAGCAGTGTACGTTTTAATTGTGTGAAGTACACTTTCCACGTTGGATAATTATAAAGTCTGATTTTAGGCAGTTTTGGCTACAGAAACTATTAAATCTGAATAAATTGATTGTTGAATTTACATTGATAGAATCTGATCTACATGAAGAAACAGCAATTACAGTGTGTAAGTGTTCTTAATGACGTACTAGTTAGTTATATCTGATGTGTTGTTAGAACACAACATCAGTCGCATTACAGGTAAAAAGTTTTCTAACCCTCGGGGAAAACGTTCTACTGTTGCGGACTCGGTTGTGATTACTTTATCCCTGACCAGTTCAGCACTTCTACTTGAGATCTACTGAAAGGCTAACGTTGCTAATGTGTTTTTTTCTTGCATTTAATTGAACATTTTGATGACTTTCAAAAACCGCTTGCAAACGTTTGATGTTCGGTTAAGTAACAGTCTTATATAATCGAAGTGTGTTACCCAGTACATGTGCAGAAATTGTATGTTCGTTTTGTCGGCAAGCATGTATCCATGAGTGCTGCCCTGTACCAAGCATGTATCCATGAGTGCTGCCCCGTACCAAGCGTGTCTTGCAATTATTATTTAAAGTTACATTTATTCATGAATGCAGCAATCTGATTAAAAACAAGATGTAGAGACTGCGACGTGTTCACGTCATTTGCTTGTTCTGTTTTTTCTGATCAGCTGGTAGTCGCCTTACTACATCTGATGAAGTGACTATCAGCTGATAGTCGCGTAATGGTGAAGTGACTATCAGCTAACAGGAACAGCAAAGAACACGCAGAGGTGGAAAAGTCGCCATCTCTAAATCTCATTTTAATCAGAATGTCTTCTAGTAAATATGTCAACTTTCAACACGAAGCGTCGTATTTCGTTCTGTTACTTTTCGAAAGAACTTGCAAATAGCGCCCTCATCGAGTCTTCAGGTTGACGCAAAACTACGGATTCACATGCACGAACGTTCATTCTTCGAGATCGAATTCATCACACCTGACATCGGTGAAGAAATTCTGTAATCATACAAAAACACAGCTTTTTGTACAAAGTTCGAAATTGGGGAAAGTGAGACAAGTTACTTTTGTGGGACATTGCATCTCTTCGATATCAAGACCTTGTTGCCTGTATCTCTGTGTCTCAATGTAATCATTGACTTAAGAATTCAATTCATGATAAAGACGACTGTCATCATTATATCTAGAAGAAATAATTGCAACAACTGACTGCATCTTGACGGCATCGGGAAACGTCACTTTAGACAAATCGTGTTTTCCACTTTTGGAACTTTGTAAACAAAAGGTCTTTGACCATACACGGCAGTCAATCTTTGAGGTCTGTGTCTGTATTTTGACTGATGGGAATCAAAAAGAGCTTCATAATAATCTCATAGCGGTGTGGCAGCTGATTTAAAACAATGAATGACACAATTTTCGTAAGCCAAGTGCGCATGAATAAAAAAATAAACTGAAGCGCACAACATCATACGTACCTTGTCACTTTCAAGGACCCGGTAAAATTCGTTCGTTAGATCAACCGCAGAAGGCCTTTCCTCCAGGCTCAAATTCCAACACCTCAGCATTAAAGTGTACCTAAAAGAGTATTTCAACAGAAACACTTGTTAATTTTTGGCAATGAATCAATTTAACAGGTCTGTATTGATCAGAATCGGTTAAACCTCCCGTAGGTCAAGTAGTTTTGGAATAAGTCACATTGGTGCCATTTTGTGAGTTAAATTTTATGACAAATGTTCATTTCTGATATGCGTTAATATTTTAAGTGGGTCTGTATTATATATATATATATATATATATTATATATATATATATATTTATATATATGTATGTATACACACATGCATTCATTATATGTATATATAAATATATATACATATACATGCATTCATTATATGTATGTATAAATATATATATACATATTAGGTATGCATGTTTACATATATATTTATATATATATATATAGATATATATACATACATACATATTATGAATGCATGTATATATACATATATATATATATATATATATATATATATATATATATATATATATATTTATTTATATGTATATATATTTATATATATATACATATATGCATACATACATATTATGAATGCAATCAGAATTTTAAAAGAAGGCTCCTTTACTCACATATGTTCTGTGCATCTTTCTGGTCGGTCGAGTCTCAACCCGCTGGATAATTTTTCTATCATGTCAATCTTAGAAAGATCTCGAAACGGCGTTTCTCCTGGTAACAATGTGAGAATATGTGAAATGTATCTAATGTAGTGAGAGTTTATATTTATTCAAAAATGGTCCACGTGACACCATGTATGGCCAAATGAGCATGTCATGAGCAGAATTATTTAATACGATACAATATATATTTTAAAATGATGGTTACTCCTGTTAACGCACGGGCAATCTACGTAATACTGCTGCTGCTTTCTTTAATGTCTGATATGCGAGTTTAAATCCTGGCAAGTGTATCCTCTCTTACCGTTTTAGTCCGTGGGCTGGAGGGGCCCACCGTGCACCCCCCCATAAACCTACTACATGGGTATTTTTTTGTTCTTTGGGATCTGCTGAACTAGAAAAAAGATGTTAACATTGGATATTTTGGGATGCACTACCTGTCTGCACTGGTTTTTGATTTGAATGTAACGCAAAAAATGGCGAAAAATGAGTAGGGGTAGGGGGTACTACATCCTCCCCTATATTGAGTAAACTAGCATGAAATAGCACAAACCTTACATTTTTGGAAAGCTCAGATACTGCTCTTTCTGAGGAATACCAACTTTAGCAAAATTAATTTGTGTACATAGAATAAGACGACTTTAAAATGAATTTTTTCGACAATTTTGAAATTTTTTACCCCAAATACCATGTAACAATTGTGATTTACTTTTTATTAAGCAAAATTTTCACAACTTTTTGTGTTTAAATTATTTATTCCAACATATTAAACAAGAAAAAAAGTGTTAACATCAGATATTTAACTCTACACTACTTCTCTGGAGTCAATTTTGAATTGCGTGTATCTGTATGGGATGTGCAAAAACTAGGGGTAGGGGTACAACATTCTTTCCTTGATGAAGTAAACTGGCTTGAAATGCCATATATCTTATAGTTTTAGAAAGCTGAGATACTGGTCTTTCAAAAATGCATAAGGTTTTAGTAAAAAAATATGACGTCATAGAATTGGATAACTTTAAATCGATTTTTTCTGGTAATTCAGTATAGTAGTAAGATTTTATTGACCTCCAGGACAAAATAAGAATTTTACACCCATTTTATTCATTTATCTACATGAAGCGAAGGAAAATTTAACCATCCATGTAACTAAAGTGTGACCCTGACCTATATACGAACTCACTCACGCGCAGCAGTGCATTGTCCTGTACTAAGCAGGGAAATTCCCTGCTGAGTCATTCCAAATGGAACTTGCGCAATACAGTAGCTATGACTCACCCCCACTGGGCAAAACAGAACAGACGACATTCTATTCTCTCTCTCATTTGTTAGATAGATTCTGACTGAGCCGTACAGGAGCTCTTACAAAGACCCGTATCGGAACAGTTCCGAAGGTGCGGGTCTCGTTTCTGGATGTGAATTTTATCTGCTGGCTGGTCCATTTTCACTATGTTGGAGTCGTCGGAACGAGATTTTCCCCTACCGGAACCATAGGGATGTTGCGCAATACCCCTATCGGAACGTTTTCAGGCAGGGACTTTCCAGCAGGGAATTTCGCAATACCGCTTTCGCAATACCGGGCTTCGAATGTTGCTTAGTAACTTGTGATGTCATGTTCAATGTCTGTCATTCTACAGTTTTCAGAAAATCGTTCCGATAGGTTTCTGTGGAATTTTTTCTGAACGACTCTAGTTAACTTGTTCACCCGATAGATAAAATTTTAGTAATTTCCTCTGAACTTAAAATATGACGAAAGACCATTACTTCAAACAAAATGAGTCGTTTCAGATGAATGGTACTGATATCTAAAGTGTTCACTCTTTTATCTCTACGTACAAATGTAGTTCCTAAGTCGTTCTCTATTCTATTCCCACCAACAAAACATTCAATACTCATTTCCCCTCCCCGATCTTTATCAATACTTATGATAATATCACAAGTTGTTCTGTTATCTGTTTTCATAGCATAATATCCAACCAAATCGTCAAATTCATCTCCAGTAGCTAACTTTACACATCTAATGAGAACTGTACCATGTTGAAGTATTTTCATATTATCAGTCATCTGTTGATTTACAGTCTGTAAAGTTAATTCAGCTGCCTCATCACCGACACTTTTCAGACCCAGTTTCTTTAAAGTTGTGTCCCAAAATAATCTAACTGGAACTCCGCTAGCTGTATACGAGCAATAATTCTCCCCCTCGTTTATCCACCTTCTTAGTGTATTATCTGCCTTCATTATTGTATTAAGAGGACTAATTTTAAGATGAATTGGTATACCAAGAAGTGCAATGTATGGATTTGTAGGAGTAAGCCAACTACGAAAATCTAACAATTTATATTTGTTTACATTGCTATCAAAATAAATCACATTCGGAGTTCCTGGTGGTTCAGCAACACCTCCTGCAATTTCACTATCCAATATATCTAAGATGTTACGCGGCACATTATAAGGCATGAATTTCTGACTATCCCCATCCCATGTCAGAGCAAAAGGAGTAGGATCATTCGAAGCCTTTGTGGCGTCAATTACAGTTTCATCAATGTCTTTAAGTTCGGAAAATTCTACAGCATGTTCGTGGGGTGGCGCCGCGGCATTGGCTAAAACGAAATATTTTTCGCGGTCTTTATAACGAAGGACGTAATCCTTATTATGATTAGCAGCCATCTTAGTATTATTGTTAACTTTAACATCACTTCAGATCTTCAAGCTCAAGATTTTGCATACGAATTGTACCTAGACCGAAGCCACTTGGATCAGACATACTCCGTAGGGACCTATATACAGTGAAAATTAAAATAATACCTTGTAATATACACAACCATGGCTTCAGCTATAGGAATGACAGTTCTCGGTGCTGTATTAAATGCAACGGCATTCACAGGAGGAAATATTATCGGACAAAAGCTTTCTGGGAATGGTGACGCTCTTATTGAAGAAAAAATTCGACATGATAAAGCATTAGAAAAATTTGAACATGATCGCAACGTCTGGTCAGAAAAAAGATTACTACAGGCTGACTGGGAAAGAGAAAATCAAGCAAAGGATGCGCATGCTGCGGCAGAATTAAGAGATACAGATGCAGAAATCCTGGAAGAAGCAGAAGCGGTGCAAAGCAACTCTACGTCAAGTCCAGTTCAATTCTCAGATTATTATCAACCCAGCCCTGAGCAAAAAAAATATGAGATGATCTATATTGCTGGAGGATTAGTCGTGGGATGGTTTATGTTACACCGGTAGGGGGCTCCTTCGGAACGCTTCAGAACGACTACAGCAATTCAATACAAAGCTAATTGGCCAGTTATTGAAATCGATCATGTTCCCATCCTGATCTGTTATCCAGATATGCATTGAATTCATGTAATCTCCCCCTTTTCTCAATGGCATAGAAATTGCTCCGTTTTTAAAATCGTAAGTAACCTTTTCACTTATTTCTCTCGTATCCCGGATGGGAAGTATTTGTAAACAGTTCGATACTTTCCCCTGTATGTATCCTCCGGAGGCACCCGAACCAAATGAAACATAATTTCCAGTAACATCGACTACATCTGAATGAACTATATATTTAGTGACTGTTAAGAAATCCACTTTCTTCGGACTCATAGTACTTTTTATAACTGGGTTGTTCTCAGGTTTATCTGAAAAGCCGACGACGTTGGCGAAGCTACCTGTGGCATTGAAATAGACTTTAATATCTTTAGCCAAAGTTAGATAAACATGGTTTGTCGGCAGATGTTTTTCAAAATTAATTTTTTGCTTCAACCCGATTGCTTTGTTTAACGTATCGATATTGTAGTTACCTGGACGTATTGATTTAGTCTTCTTCGGTTGGTCACCTTCTTGATATTTTATTACATTATTCGTCGATGTTATGTTATGCCATGAATTATATAGTCCGCACTCTAGCAGTCTTATCTTCGTAAACTGTGTCGTGTCAATACAAGGGTAAAAATTAACAGTAACAGGTTCACCTGTTTTGCTTTCAATCCAAATGATCATCGTTGTACGTTGTATGTATATATTACTAAGTATAAATGTTCGATGAATAATATTCCGAAGGTGCCCATTACGAAGTATAAGGTTCTGCAGGAATAATATTTTTCTGTTCAAGGAGATCTTTGGTTGCTACCGCTGCAGCAGTCGCACCGCCTAATTTTGCCAATCGAGTCAAATTTGGTCGACTTGGATCGCCAACCTCTATTTTCAGAAATTTGCTGGAGATCATAAGATATCCCATCGCAAGTCCTGCGATTACAATACCATCGTACATTGTGTTTACAACTGTTTTAATATCCATGATTGCTGACTAGTATATAAAATAAAAAATAAAAATAAAAAATATGGGGAGTTAATCCATCTCATACAATGTAGAGGAGCTGGCCCCCGGAGCCGCTTTCTGAGGAGGATCTTTCCGGGGAGGACAGGGGGTATGCCGAGCACGCCCCCAATATAGCCCTAATGCAGTCAATGAAACTCCCACAATTCCTAAAACAAGATAACATTTATTATACCAGCGTGAATTATTATCACACTGTTCTTTCATTGTAGGCGGTAGGTCTGCTTCAGTCGCTACCGCATCGCTATCATGAATCATTGCTTTTAGTTTCTTCTCCTTGTTTTTCCTGTTCCATTCCGCTAATTTCTTGCCCGCAGCAACTCTCCCTGGATGCTTCGGCGGTAACGTCACTTTCTCTATGTTGCGCTGTGTCGGAATCGTTTCCGTTTCCGGTGTGGGCTCCGTCGTCGTTTCCGTTTGCTGAGTCGGCGAAGTTGAATCCATTTATTTCAGGTACTATATTAAACCCGATTTTTTTAAAATTTAAATGTTTACCCGTAATTAAACCGGTGGAAACTAGAGCAAGTATGGGGCCCCACGTGTACGCTATCCGTCCTGATAATCTTTTTATTTCACTGTTTAGAATAAAATCTTTTTTAAGATCAGTGGCATAGTTTGTTCGATCATCGATTGGAACTACCTGACTTATTGCGCGGGCTCCTAGATCTATGAAACTTTGAGTGATATTATCACTTATAAGAGAACTGTATTTCGCTTCATAGACTTTAAATGCTTTATTCACCGTTTCATCTCCCCATTTTTCTACGTCAACAACTGTAATCTCCTTACCAAAAAATAACTTGCTTTGACCACTTGCGATGACACAGAGTATTTTTTCACGTTTCGTCTCTATTATGGATCGATTATTGTCCGACGCTGCGGTTGGTAGTACCACAGTTGTATTTGCCGATGTCTTTATTAAATTCTCCATTGTTTGCAGTATATTATCTATTCTTAGTAAAAAATAAAAAATTCGTTTAAACCTGAATCCGAAATATAATATTAACATGGTCTGGAATGTTAGTACCATTCCGAAGTATGGAAAATTCTCCTCCATTTAAATCTATCTGTATATAGAAACACAAATCATGAGTACAGACTTATTCCCAGTTGCTTTTCAATTGAATAAGACGAGCGTACCGACAGTACAGCATGCTGATATTCCTACCAACCGAATGGAGGAATAAAACCTATTCTCATGGACTTAGAAATATATGTAACGCCGACAGATAAATTTACTTTTCATCCACGGGATATATTTAAAGATAACGTAATCACTCATCGATCAGCTAAAGAAAGTAATGTCTGGCTGGGTGGCCCGCACATGAAATATTGGGACCAGCAATTAAATTTCGCCGTATGGTGCAGCACTACTGGTTGCGGTATATCATTCGCCCATCTCGTCGATAAGAAATTTCCTCCGCAAATACGATCATTCTGCCGTTTCCATGTATATTTTACAATACGTAGGATCCTTCACGAAATGGGCGTTGCACTTCCAGACGATACCCCACCTTCAAATCCGGCGACAATCCGTACAATCTCGTCCAATATGAACTTCTATGTACAGAATTTGGAAATATAAGTCCAACGAAGTCCGACTTTCGTTATCGAAAGGTCAAAATAAAGGTCTTGGTTATGGATATGAATATTACACTAATCGTGGGCCTGTTCGACAGCCAAAAGCGATATACAACGGTCGGGACTTTTTCCTCTCCGCCGACGGAGGCGTTTTCTATACACATACCATTTTTGGAAAGAAAAAACATGTACTGTCCGACAAAGAACGACCGCACTACTATTTCTTCCGAATGATGGATCGGAGGGACAATATAATAGTTTCATCCCTCTGACAGGAGACTCCGGACTAACAAGGCCGGTCTCGCTCGCCTCAATGAAAGCCTTGAAGCCTACGTATATTGCATACTTGGCGCACAAGCGAATATTCGTAGTACCATTGTGGGTGATACTGGCAGTGCACAGCAAGTCCGAAAAGAATTCGTGTTCTCCTCGAAGATGAAATTCGTAATACCGACAAAGTAATCAGTTATAGGCGATATCAAGACACAATAATGAATACTGGTGTCAAACTTGATATGGCAGTCTCGCCAAATTTACTTCTCTTACCGTCTGAGATGGTCATTCTTTCGGGCCCGGCGATCTCAGGTTATAATAATGAATTGCAATACGCAACAGAATCTATGTCCTTCGGGGTGAACGGTGATATAAACACGGAAGTTCGAGAAAGTGCTGTACACGAGATGGAAGGGGAGGCGGATCCTGTGAAGTGGCAGGACGAGCCCGGAGAGTCACCTCACAATGACACGACTCGGATTCCTAAGGCAGCAGCCGTGACCGGCGCAGACCCTATTCACGAATATGGTAAAATTGGTTTGTTATCTTTAGCAATATTCATTACTATTGTAGGTACTGGAATATTCTAACTCGAGCCAGTAACTTAAAAGAACTAGAAGAGATTCATAATTAGTTCATTAATTTACAGTATATAGATCCGATCCGATGGAAATGTTCGCAACCCCACCATTCAACATGATTATAACTGGACCGATAGGTTCTGGCAAAACAGAATTTGTAATGGACCTCCTCACCGGTCCGTACTTAAGGAAATTCGAATATATAGTTTTCATTTGTCCGACATTCATGAACAATGAAACGTACAATAAAAGATTCATTTTCACAGATGACAACGTATTCGTGCTTCCGGTCGAACACGATGCTGTGGAAGATACACTAGCCTTCGTACATAAGGAATGGGCCGGTACAAACACTTTAATAGTACTCGACGACTGCGCCGCGTGCAAAGATATGAAGAAGCGCAGTGACAATTTAGTCAAAATTGCTTTCAGCTCAAGACATGACAGATTATCTGTCTGGGTTCTGACTCAACAATATACTAGTATTAGTAAACCATTCAGGGAAAACATACAGATGTTAGTACTATTTTTCACACCGAGCGAGATAGACATCAACTCTATTATAAAACAATATGGAATGAGGATGTCAAAACAGAAGGCAGATTCACTAATCAATCAATTGCAAAATACACAATTCAGTAAACTAGTATTTCGTTTACGGCATCCGTACGGCATAAAATTTTTCGTATAATATAGCAATTATGGAAGCTGAAGGCTCTACCGATAGGAATCCCGAAGGCGACACTACCGAAGGCACTCTTAGAGAATTATATTACAACCCAAAAACTGGTTTTGGAGGTGTACAAAAATTATATGACGCAGCACACGCTCCAGCGGACTGAAAGTGACCAAGAAAGAGGTGCAGACTGGTTAAAAACTCAGCTAACCTATAATCTACATAAACCGGTCCCTCGTACTCGTGGGGGTGCCTTCCGGGGCGGCCGACGCGTTTTTGTAACATCGATAGACTCACAGTGGGAAGCGGATCTCGTGGAATTCCCTTCATCATTCGCAAAAGAGAATCGTAACATTCGATACATGCTAACAGTAATCGATGTGCTAAGCAAATATGCATGGGCCAGGCCGATACAGTCAAAAACGGCAGATGATACTCTGAAGGCACTACAAGACGTGATTAAGAAATCTGGGAGAAGGCCCGACAAACTTCAGACAGATGAGGGGCGGGAATTTACTAATCGAAAAATGCAGGGGTGGCTCCAGGAGGCGGGAATTCACTGGTTTCACACCTACAGTGACAAAAAAGCTAGCGTCGTTGAACGTTTTAATCGGACGCTTAAGACGATGATGTGGAAATACTTTACATACAGACAGACACGTGAATGGCTTTCTATTTTACCAGAACTTCTCGAGAATTACAATAACACCGTTCACGGAAGTATCAAAATGAAACCCAGGGACGTAACAGAGGAGAACGATTGGCAGGCATTTTATACACTATTCGGTCCTGAGTTGGCAGCCGGGGGAGTTGACCCTGAATTCAAGCCGGGAGAACGGGTCCGAATTACAAAATACAAGACAACTTTCAAGAAAGGATATTTACCAAATTGGACAGAGGAGATTTTCGTAGTTTCAAAAGTTGTGTACGCAGCTGGCTTGGGAACGCCACCAGTTTACAAAATAAAAGATCTGAATGGAGAGGAAATACTCGGCACTTTCTATTCTGATGAACTTCAGAGCGCCCTTTCGGACGAGCTGTACAGAGTAGAACGAATTTTGAAGACGAAAAAAATTAGAGGAAAGAAATATTATCTGATAAAATGGAAAGGTTATCCAGAAAGTTTCAATAGTTGGGAGCCGGAGGAAAATGTTATTAGAACTTCGTAAGTTCCTGTGCTGGTACTACGTAAGTACTTCGTAAGTTCCTGTCCATGGTACTTGTCAAGTACTACGTAAGTACTAACGTAAGTATTTACGAAAGTTATTCAATAAGTACCATGGAAAAAGTCTTAATTTCTTGAAAGCCGAAAGTGTCAGTTTACCACCCCACTTCCACCCCCCACCTGGCCAAGTATTTATCATGTACTGTCGTAAGTAATGTTCACTTACTGCATCTTTTTCGGCAGTATGTGGATGAGGTGGGGGCCCCTCGGTTCCTGAACATATTAAGTTTGCAAGATCTTCAAAACGACTTCTCATGTTACCACAGTCCGTTCTCTCGAGTCCCCCTTTTTCAGCTTTATCGATAAGTTCTGGTTGAAGTATAATGTACACAACTGACATGAGCCATAGACAAGTAACTTCAAAGTCCGGTGTTACAGAACCGTAGGGTTTCATAATGTCAAGTGCTCGTAGGTCAAACGAAGCATTATAAGCACACACAGATTCACAAGCGTTAAGAAGTTTGTGTAGGTTCTTTAGTGAGACTCGAGGTTGTTCTAGTTGTTCTTGATTAGGTGGGAAGTACGCTTTTTCAAGTTTTTCCTCCTTGAAACCGTCTATTAAAAATCCCTGGCTGCCGCCGCTCCATGCAATTCCAAGTCAAAAGCTCGTGGATATTCTACTGGTCCGACTGTCTCGGTATCAATTGTTGGATTAAGTATATTCTTGAGAACGAGGGGGGTAAGAGCGTTCCGAATTACCAAACATGGAAGTCTGTAGTCGTGGCAAATTTCTAAGAAAGTCTGTTTGAACTTGTTGTGAATCTCTTCTAGTTCTTCTAAGGCGGCTATTTCGTACGACCTGGCTCGAGTCAACACATTCCGCCTGCAATAATCCCAAGGCATATCTTTGAATATGATAATGAAACTGGGTAAATGGTCAAATGCTCTAGAAACAATCTTTTTTTCTTCCGACTCCGTGGAAACGCCCCGGATTCGAGAAAAAGTCAGATGTTGAATTATGGAAGAGTCACAAATAATGTATTGTTCTGAAGGGAGGCCCCCCTCCTCCCTCCTCCTCCCAGCCTGACATTGTAAACTAAGCGTATGTTCTATAAACTGGTTCTGAAAATCGGCAATCGAAACGTGGCGCCCATTATAAAAGTCGGCAATGTTGCTGGAAAAACTAGTGTCAAATTCTGGTACGTGATACGGATCCAAATTTACTGCATCGTAACTCTTACCACTTCCAGTTGGTCCATTTATGAATATGTATGACATTTTGGGGATACTATATCATTAGAAAAAATTTTTTAAATTATTTTTATTAAGATATATACGATAATACAATGACAATCCTTTCTATTTCAGATGCAATAAAAATACTTGAAACCGGAGAAAACATCAAAATTGATGATGGAGGCAAATTAGTATTTGGTGAATATGTAGATCCTTTCATATACGTAGACAGTGAGCTAGAAGTAGTTTTCAACATCGGACCTAAATATGGTTCGGGAGGAGATCCAGCTACATGTGATGGGGTGTGTGTCCGTTGGCAACCGAGTCTTCAAAAGTTTACTGATTTAATAATATTCCGTACCCTAGGTGAAAGTTTCGATGCATCTACTGCTAAAAGTTATGCTGCAAGCCTGGCTGCTAACTCCAAGAATACTATCGGAACCGTCACCGAAGGGAATCCTATCGGAACGACCTGCAGATTTTACAATCCATCTAAAGTGTATCAGAAACGAGGGAGCGGGGCGCAGCCAGTTGCGTATTTTAAATTTCAGTTTAAAAGAGGGAGAAACACTTCCAATTTCGCTACATGTATTGATATGGTTCAAGAAATTGACTGTGCTTTTAAAGCAGTGAGCCCATTGCCAGTCCGAGAAAATCCTGCTATTGTACCTCGTAATATCAGGAAAGGTAGTAAGATAGAATTCTTAGCATTTAAACCGCGATTAAGTAAGCGTGCTCTTTCTTTCACTGTTGAGAGATTAATATTTTGTGCTGCACCTAATAAACCAGAAATTCAAGATGCGGAAGAACTAGTCGACTTAGAAAGATTAGGCGAGATATATAAACAAATAAATGCTGCCAAAAATATTATAGTGGATTTTGATGAATTAGAATAGATATTTCTTTTAAGAAAATTTTTTATGATATATATAGGACAGTACAATGGATCCAATCGTGAATGAATATAAGATAAACCAATTGGCCGATATACTTGACCTCGATTTAAATAGAGGGCTAGACACTCAGAATTATCTGTATACCATGACTCACACAGATTTAACAGATTCTTCAGGTAAAGGTTTTACTCTAGAAAATCCCTTCGGAAAAAAACCATGGATAGATTTCAATGATCTTAGAGAAGAATTGGTGAAGAAATGGGAGAAGGTGCCGCCGCAGTTTATTCCAAGGAGACTTACTGTGCATTACAGCATAAAAAAACGTCGCTTACGGAGGACATTCAAAGGTGTAGTTATAGAAAAAGATTTTTCCTCCGAAGTCAAGCGAGTCGAGGATATCGCGCAGATTGATATTGAAGGTATGGCCAAAGAAAGAAAGATGTACCGTGTTTTTACAGAAATGGAAGTCAAATTTTCAAATCCAAAAGATCAAAGTGTGCAAAATCGTACACACTATGTTAACTATAAGGAGGGTATATACACAAAAGATAAGGGAGGGGCGGCAGTGAAAGAACAATTAGTAAAAGACTACAAAGAATGGCTTGATAAAGCTGAAGCTGTTGAGGGCTCTGGTCTAGTTCTCGAGGAGATACTTAATTTTAAAGTAAGACTGGTAGAATTACTACTCGGGGCTGGCCCCGGCCCCCAACTGCCGGAATGGTTGAAAAATAAGAATGTGTGAGCGATCTGGTCCTACTCAGAGGCGCCGAGGACTGCTTCCAGTATGCCGTCGTAGCAAGTTTAAAGTTAGCCGACCCCGAGTTTCGTAAAAAGAAGGCTGGTAATACCAGAAAAAATTGGAATACGTACTCTCCATTTATAGCCGATTACTGTTGGGAAGGTATTCCCTTTCCTACACCCGCCGATCTGACTGTGTTCAGGCGCTTCGAGCAGCAAAATCCAGGCATCAGACTCAAAGTATTTCAGATCTACGAGTCCGATCCCGATCCGTCCGGTATAACTGTGTTTTATAGTAGCGTAGCTCCTAACAGAACCCGTCCCGGAACCGTCCAGACAGCGAAAATTTTACTAATAGTCGGTGAAGACGGCGGGGACCACTTCGTACCAATTACTGCGGAAAATCGCCTTCGTAATTCTAATAAAAATCGTAAGAATGTGCACAGACGGAAGTGTATTTGCCTGGTTTGTGGAAAAGGATTTGCGTCAACAGGAGAGTTGGAAGAACATGAGAATTATTGTGGAACAGACACTGCCCAGCCAGTTTTTCCTAAGGAAGTATGTCAATTTGAAGGACATCGGAAGAAGGTGGTGTCCCCCTACGTCGTCTACGCAGATACTGAAGCAATTATTGAGCGGGGCACTGGCCGACACATTCCAATTTGTCTTTCGTATGTTATGGTGGAACGGTGGGGCGAAGGGCGACCACCCACTGTTTATGGTAAAAGAACATTCACCGGGCTCTCCTGTGTTACAGAATTTCTAAAGGATATGAAAGAACGGGCTGAGGATTATTCGAAATCGTATTATTGGAAAATAAAAACGATGGGGGATCCTTCTAATTACGGCAATCCAGTCTGTATTGCATGTGGAGAGCCGGCAGGATACCAAGACGGAACGACTTTTTATTGTGAAAAGTGCCGTCCGTCGAGAACCATTCCTATCTACTTTCACAACCTCAAGGGATACGATGGTTCTTTTATTTTGAAAGAATTACATGAAATCGACGCCGGAGGGGGACCAGAGCCTAAAATCATAGCTAAGACGGGCAATGGTGGAATTATGGGTCTCTCGAAAACATTTATTTTTCACGCCTCAATTGTTGTCGATGGGGAGATGGAGATAAAGAGACGCCACTTTTCTATAAAGTTTATGGACAGTGCTCAGTTGATGTCTGGGTCGCTCGCTAAGTTGGCAAAAACTGTGCCGGACCACGGATGGACGGCAGTACCACTTACGTACCCGGACATTCAAAGAGCGAAAGGTTTCTTTCCGTATGAATATTTAGATTCTCCAGAGCGATTGGAAGAAGAGGAGCTACCACCGAGGGGCAAATTTTATAGCGAATTGACGGAAGAGGGGATTTCAGAATCTGATTATGAGCATGCATTGAAGGTGTGGGATGAAGTGGGATGTAAGACGATTAAAGATTATATGGAATTCTATTGTGAGACGGACGTTCTCCTTCTTGCAAATATATTCGAAAATTCCGCGACACATGTTTAAAAGCATATAAGTTAGATCCAGCCCATTACATGTCGGCGCCCGGCTTGACATGGGATGCTATGTTACTTTATACGGGTAATAAATTTGAGCTCATTCAAGATGCTGAGCAGATGAATTTCATTCAAAGGGGAATTCGAGGCGGTATCAGCCAGTGTAATATTCATTATTTACAGACAAATCATCCAGCTTACGTTGACGGAGCTGGCGGGAACTGGGATCCGGAGAAACCGTTAACCGAAATAAAATATCTCGATGCTAATAATCTTTACGGATGGGCAATGAGTCAGGATATGCCCACGGGCGGACTTCATTGGATGACGAAGGAAGAATTGTTAGAATGGTCTGCTCAGAATGACGGAGCAGGATTTGATTGGGGACCCGACGCCACCTTTCCACCAAGTTTTCTAGAAGTAGACTTAGAATACCCAGCCGAATTACATGAAGAACACAGCGATTTGCCATTAGCGCCGCATCACTATGAATTTCCGAGGCAGGGCGGTCGACTGATTACAAGTGTGATGGATAGAGAGAGATACGTCTTACACTACAAGTTGCTGGAATTCTATCTTCGGATGGGAATGAGATTGAAAAAGATTTATCGGGTGCTTGCTTTCGATGAAGCTCCATGTCTCGCGAAATATATAGACTTTAACACTAAAATGAGGGCAAAGGGAAAGACAGATTTTGAAAAGAATTTCTATAAGCTGATGAATAATGCAATGTTCGGTAAGACAATAGAGGATGTTCGAAAGTACAGAGACTTTAAATTTGTTTCGGACCGCGGTTCCGGCCGTAAAAAGATTCAGAAGTATAATCCAAAGATGAAACATATAACTTTCATAACTTCCGAAGAGGATGGCGATTCCTGCGACAGTGCCCTACTGGAACTGAAAACGGATGAGCATAGATATGTAAAACCAGTTTTCATCGGCGCCGCAGTACTAGAACTTTCTAAGCTGCTAATGTATGAGACGCATTACAATTACTTTCGGACCCAGTTCCCTGGAATACGATTAGCCTACATGGATACTGACAGTTTTGTTTACAGTGTACCGATCCCGGACCCGGACGTAACTTTCAATGATATAGTCCGTGAAGATGTTGAAAAGAATGGTGAGAAGTCTATATATGATACTAGTGGGATGAGTGGACCCATGATAGCCACCAACTTTCCGAAGATTAATAAAAAAGTGATAGGTAAATTTAAAGATGAGTTGAATGGTGAACCTATTCTTGATTTTGTCGGCATACGCTCGAAAGTGTATGCTTTTCGAACTCCAACTTCGGAGACGAAAAAAAATAAAGGGGTGAAAGATGTTTGTGTTAGAAAACATTTGAACTTTGAAGATTATAAAGATCTGTTTGAAACTGGGAAGGAGCCCGAGCCGGCACAATTTGTACAGTTTGTACGGAAAAAGGCTGGAGAAATCCGTAGTGAAAAGCGCAGTAAAATCATGATGGCGCCAAATGATATCAAACGTGTGCAGTTATACAATCCAGACACAGGCGAATGGTTGGCAGAAACATGGCCGATAGGACGGACGACGGGTCATGGTTAATATTGCAAAGACATTAATCTACTATTTTCAACAGTGACCTGGGCATCACTGATAACATAAATGTGGGCAAATATATTATCATTGTGAGCGTCATCGCCAACCCACGCGGTATCTTTCTTCAGGATCTCAAGTTGAATTCCGTCCTTTGTGTTCATTACTTTTAAACCATTTCCATGAAACTCAATATCTTTAAAACTACGCAGATCGATAAACAGACAGAATTTATTCTTCAAATAATCGGCCTCATCTATATCAATTTCACACCAATCTTTATCTTCAGCAAATACCGTCGCACCTCTCGCCAAAATTGTCTTGGTATCATCTTCTGAGCGTATACTTTATTTGCAATGCCTTCATTGATACAGACACAGATTCAATGGAGGGGTTAATGAAAAGTTCACTGTTCAGTTCTGCCTGATTCTGATTTTTAGTGAAGAGTATAGCGATACCTCTAATGCTACGTCGTGGTACATTTATTTTCATTGATAACCGTGTCCGATTCTTTGAATGGGATTGTTCTAAAATAATGTATATGCTCGTAAAGGTAACTTTTTCCACCGTTGTAATAACCAGCAGTTGACTCGCGAGATTGAGGTCAGAAATTGTCTCGTATTCCATTTGAATGTTTTTTAATTTATAATTGGTTGTAATAAACTGATTACTGACAAGTAATTGGGGGGCGGGTGCCAACGTAATTTCCCATTCAATATGACTCCCTAACGCTTTTGGATATGCAACTCCATGACCTGTCACGAGGGGGTGAGTGAGACGAATAGCATATTTTGTTTTATATGTGTCGAAAAGTAACTTATCGCCCACGACGGCGGCATCTGCATCGGTCGCACCGCTTCTTAATTTTCTTAGATTTTCGTTCTGAATTCCATACAGTGTCATGTTCGTTCTCTCCTTTTTATGTTTGAAGAGATCGCGATAACATTCAATAAGGTTATATTATTCAAATCGAAAAGTGTCTGACCCTCAAATGTGAGTTTCATACACTCCACCAAATTTTTTTGCAACATTTTGTACTACACGGGTAGTTCCACCTCCCGTTACTTCGAGATCAAAACCAGGTCGAAAGTATCTGGAACTAAGAGTACTCCGCTTTCTAACTTCGGACATCGTATGATAAGTGTCTGGCCTGGATCTGCCTCACTTGGATTATGAGCAATCACGTGATGAGTTCTTTCTGACTTCGTTCCATTCGGTATTCGGTTGGTGAAAGTCGGTGATAATGTTCTATCGTACCCCATTTTCGTGTAATGTATATAGTAGAAGAAAAAAAAGAAAATAAATCACATCTTACATTTCACTTCGTGTATATAATAACTTAGAAGAAAAATCACATCTTTACGTAAATATTTCCGTCTGCCTGAAATATTCGTTGCTGAAGATAAATCGATTGCCTGTGTCGCGAATCAATCGAAGGACCCAATATTCTTGGAGATGATGAGCCTCTTGGTCATCCTCAGTATCCTGGAATACAGCTATGAATTCTAGTCGCTTAAAGAAGTTAGTCTTTTGACATTCCTTCACGAAAGCTAATATGTTATGATAAAGATTATCATCTTTGAGTCGGACACCTGGATTTGCTCGAAGGATATGTCGATTTACTCGTCGGAGTTTGCACCATTCCAATTCGACAGAGAAACCAAACAGGTCTTTATTTTTAGAAAGAAACTTTGCAATATTCTTTTCACCAAACATGCCGATTCCGTAGGGGTGTCATATATTAATACATAATTTTATTTATAATGACTAATGTTAATCATTTAAAAATATCCATAGCTGTTCTCCAACAAATCCGACAACCGATCCTGCTGTTTTTAATAGAAAACTGACGAGGGAACCGATTAAACCTGGTATTGCAGCAGCACTTTTTGCGGCCAATGTTTTTAACCATTCGCCAAATTGCTTACAATTTCTTTCGCTTTTGTATATACTTTGGGCGGACCTGAACCTCCTGTGTTTGCTCCCCCTCCTCCTCCTCCCCCTCCTCCTCTAGTCACAGCCAGGGCAATTGTTGATATTGTCATTCCAAGGGCAGTCAGTATTGCAGCGATTGTAATACCATTTCGTTTAAATAAACTCTGTCAGCTTCAGCCTGAGTGACAATTCTGGATCGGAAATTACATCACGAAGAGACCTAGTCGACGCCAGTCTTTCATGTGCCCCACTGATCATATCATGTTGTACTTCAATTCGATCATCAATTTTAGCTAGTCTTGTTCTGAGTTCGGGTGTAAGTTCTGTCTGCTCTAACAGATTTTCTCTTTCACTGTAAAGCTCATCAAGACGCATATTTGCCATCTTTAATTCATCAACAAAAGCTCTATATTCAGGGTTTAGATTGTTCCATTGGTCGATTTTATTTTCAAAAGCTCGTATTTTGTGTGCATTACCAGAAGCATCTTTTCGTAACTCTGTCAGTTTATCTTTGTATATACCCATGTCTTTTGGTGACATCTTCTCAGCCGGTATTTTATCGTTTTTCACATCTTCAGAATGCAATGTACGTTTCACATATTCGGGCTCTGCTAATACTTCTCTAATAATTCATGTCCTCCTTTTAAACTCATTAATGTGGACAGCTTAAAATCCACCTCCTCTATCTTTAGACAGCTTGAGGTTTTTATAATACAGCTTTCCATCCCTAACCTCAGATTCCATAGCCAATACATTTAGTGCATCCGGATCAGTAATTTTATTCTCATCTAAGAATTTATTAACCATTCTTAATTTTTCATCTGCTTTAAGTTCAGTCAAAAGACCAACCTGTGGGCTAGCAAGGAAAGGATCAGCTTCTGCAAGGGCATTATCATCTTCTATGAAGAATGTTTCAGCAGTAGCGTCATCATTATCATTTAAATTTGCATCATCGAAATCCTGGAATGGTATATTTTCTTCTCCTCCTTCTGCCATATTGTATTTCTATATTACTACAATTATTTTTTATCATGCCTTACATATACAGTAAAAATGCACATCTCAGTTGTTGAAAGCGTTGAACAATTGGCTGATTACATAGAAAGAACAAGTGCTGCATATCGACGAAGTTATAAATTAATGGGTCGAATTGATATGGCTCTCAATATTACTAAGGGAATTCTTGTAAGCTCTGCTGTCATAGCAGCAATTCCAACAGTTCCGGTACTGTTAGCCTTAACTCCTATACCAGGTGTTGTTATTGATGTGATACAAGGAAAACTGGTGTAGCAAAGAGACGAGAGAAATATAAACATTATTATGTTCAATATAAACAGCTGCTTACACAAATACAAGAAAAAGGCGCAACCCTTCGGAACGAGGAGGCTCCGGGGTCAGAACTTATTCAGGACATATTTCATCAGGCGCTAGAAATTCAAAAACAAGAAGGATTTAGTCCGCCGCTGGAGCGATATCTACGATATTATGGATTGAATGGATATGAAAGTTAGGTTCAGAAAAAATTCTGTAGAAAATTTTTCTGAAAACTGTAGAATGACAGACATTGAACATGACATCACAAGTTGCTAAGCAACATTCGAAGCCCGGTATTGCAAAAGCGGTATTGCGAAATTCCTGTAAAGTCCCTACTGGAAACGTCCCGATAGGGGTATTGCGCAACATCCCTATGGTTCCGGTAGGGGAAAATCTCGTTCCGACGACTCCAACATAGTGAAAATGGACCAGCCAGCAGATAAAATTCACATCCAGAAACGAGACCCGCACCTTCGGAACTGTTCCGATACGGGTCTTTGTAAGAGCTCCTGTACGGCTCAGTCAGAATCTATCTAACAAATGAGAGAGAGAATAGAATGTCGTTCTGTTTTGCCCAGTGGGGGTGAGTCATAGCTACTGTATTGCGCAAGTTCCATTTGGAATGACTCAGCAGGGAATTTCCCCGCTTAGTACAGGACAATGCACTGCTGCGCGTGAGTGAGTTCGTATATAGGTCAGGGTCATACTTTAGTTACATGGATGGTTAAATTTTCCTTCGCTTCATGTAGATAAATGAAT
Organism: Ptychodera flava; assembly: GCF_041260155.1. Classification (NCBI taxonomy): domain Eukaryota; kingdom Metazoa; phylum Hemichordata; class Enteropneusta; family Ptychoderidae; genus Ptychodera; species Ptychodera flava. The sequence continues at coordinate 38,644,916 of NC_091946.1, read as the reverse complement.
AAAATGGGGTGTAAAATTCTTATTTTGTCCTGGAGGTCAATAAAATCTTACTACTCAGTATTTTTAACTGGAAGAAAATACGATAACTATTGTTTCCTCCCAATGAAGCAAATCAAACAGATTTGTGGATGTTATTTACTAATTGCAATGTGCTGAAGAAGAAAATAAATGTCAAAATTGGGTATTTACAATGCATTATAGTCTCTACTCACTAAAATTGCAAGTTTTGCTACATTGGTATATCGTGAATGGGCATTTTATTGTTATGCAATGAACTAATGCACAGCCTTAAAAAGAAGACTTTATAACGCACACACATAGTCATATTGCCATTTTCTCCTTAAAGTAAATAGATTGTTGATGGCTGTCTATTTTTATAATTTACTTTTTAAATATTTTTTTATAAAATAATTTTGATATGACGTATTTGGAAAATTGTCTATGCCTCTTGTCTTACTTATACAGCAAGCATTACTAACAATCTATTAGGTCGTGGGATAGAGGGGACGTCTACGTGCACCTCCCCCCCCCCCAACCCAACAGGATAACAAACCTTTATCTTTCAGAAGCCTTGGGATCTCTAGAATAAGAAATAGGATTTGAACAGACAAAATATAGGGACTGAATAGCTGTCACGGTCATGTTTTGAAGGGTACCGCAAAATCACGATTTTTGTGACCCACATGGATTTTTGTCGAACCTGTTTTCATGTACGTCATTTGCTGAGCTTACTGTTTAACATGACCTGACTTATGGGGTATCATTAGAAAGGTGATTTATTCTTCTTGAAAATGGTATATAGTAATATGCAATATCTTCTATAGTTTTCATGAAATAGGGCCATAATTTACCCATACCCCAAAGTTTATGTCGCAAATTACTGTCAAAACTAATCTAAATTCTACCAATTATTTACCTAGACATAATACAAAGGGCAATGCTGTGTATTAACTTTGTGTTATTTGCTACAGGTACATGTTAGAAACCTGAAATAAACCTTTGACAGAAAAAATATTGGGATCCTGTAGCTGTAACAGTCATATTTTGAAGGGTCCCGCAAAATCACAGTATTACTGAATCACATTCGTTTTTGTTAAACCTGTCTTCTTGTAAGTCTTCTGCTGAGCTTATTTTGAACATAATGAGGCATATGCGGTATCATTAGAAAGTAAATTTACTTTCTTTTACAATGATATATTGCAATATGCAATATCTTCTATAGTTTTCATGAAATGCAAAACTTACCCCATACCCCAAAGTTTTATGTCGCAAGTTACAGTCAAAACTAATCTCAAATTCTACCAATTATTTTCCTAGACACTTTACAAAAGGGATGCTTTGTATAAAATATATTTGATTTGGTACAGGTGCATGTCAAAAATATGAGTTAGACTTTTAACAGACAAAATATTGGGATTGAATGACTGTTACTTGCATGTTTTGAAGGGTACCGTGAAGTCAGAGTATTACCGACTCGCATATGTTTTTGTTAAATGTGTCGTCTTGTAAGTCATCTGCTGACCTAACTTTTTATCATAGCCTAGCTTTTGGGCTGCCATTAGAAAGACAATTTATTTGGCTTTATAATGACATATTTTAATATACAATATCTTCTGTAGTGTTCATGAAATAGGACCAAACCTTACCCCATACCCCAAAGTTTTATGTCGTAAATTACTGTCACAACTAATCTTAAATTCTACCAATTATTTACCTAGACATTATACAAAAGGCAATGCTTTGTATCAAATTTATTTTATTTGATACAGGTACATGTTAGAAACTTGAAATAAACTTTTAAGACAAAAATATCCGGATGCTGTATCTGTAACAGTCATATTTTGAATGGTACTGCAAAATCACAGTATTGCCAACTCGCGTACGTTTTCGTTAGACCTGTCTTCTTGTAAGTCGCCTACTGAGCTTACTTTTTAACATAACGTGGCAAGTTGGGCATCATTACTAAGTTAATAGACTCTTCTTTAAAATACTATATTGCAATATGCAATATCTTCTATAGTTTTCATGAAATAGGACCAAAACTTACCCCATACCCCAAAGTTTTATGTTCCAAATTACAGTCAAAACTAATCTCAAATTCTGCCAACTATTTACCAGGACATAATACAAAGGGCAATGATTTGTATTAGATTTAGTTTATTTGCTACAGGTGCATGTTAGAATCTTGAAACGAACTTTTAACAGAAAAAATATTGTGATGCTGTAGCTGTAACAGTAATATTTTGAAGGGTACCACAAAATTACGGTATTGCCAACTCGCATACGTTTTTGTTAAACCTGTCTTATTGTAAGTCATCTGCTGAGCTTACTGTTTACTCTAACCTATCTTATGGGCTATCATTGGAAAGAAAATTTTGCCTAAAAGCGACCGACATATTGTAATAGGCAATATCTTCAATAGTTTACATGAAATAGGACCAAAACTTACCCCACATCCCAAATTCGCAAACTGCAAAGTTTTAGAACAGATGTAGTTTGCAAATCAAACTAAGGGTTGGGGTGATGAGTTTTTTGCTATTTCATTACAACTTAAGATGATAATGCACTTTATGATATGCTAAAAATAAGAGTGATAAAATCTTTGTAATGATACCCTACAATCTGGGTTACGGATAAAATAAAGGTTGGCAGATAAATTTCATGGAAACCTGTTTAATAACATTTCACGGGTTTCAGCAACATATCCTGCTATCCTTCAAACCATGATGCTAACAGCTATTAAATCCCAATAATTATCCTGTTAATGGTATCTGTCATAGTTGGAAATGTCTCTGTAACAAATAAAATAGGTTTCATACAAAGTTTGTCTTTTTTATAGAATTTATCGAAATTAAATACTAGTTTTGACAGTAATTTACGACATAAAACTTTGGGGTATGGGGTAAGGTTTGGTCCTATTTCATGAACACTACAGAAGATATTGTATATTAAAATATGTCATTATAAAGCCAAATAAATTGTCTTTCTAATGGCAGCCCAAAAGCTAGGCTATGATAAAAAGTTAGGTCAGCAGATGACTTACAAGACGACACATTTAACAAAAACATATGCGAGTCGGTAATACTCTGACTTCACGGTACCCTTCAAAACATGCAAGTAACAGTCATTCAATCCCAATATTTTGTCTGTTAAAAGTCTAACTCATATTTTTGACATGCACCTGTACCAAATCAAATATATTTTATACAAAGCATCCCTTTTGTAAAGTGTCTAGGAAAATAATTGGTAGAATTTGAGATTAGTTTTGACTGTAACTTGCGACATAAAACTTTGGGGTATGGGGTAAGTTTTGGTCTCATTTCATGAAAACTATAGAAGATATTGCATATTGCAATATATCATTGTAAAAGAAAGTAAATTTACTTTCTAATGATACCGCATATGCCTCATTATGTTCAAAATAAGCTCAGCAGAAGACTTACAAGAAGACAGGTTTAACAAAAACGAATGTGATTCAGTAATACTGTGATTTTGCGGGACCCTTCAAAATATGACTGTTACAGCTACAGGATCCCAATATTTTTTCTGTCAAAAGTTTATTTCAGGTTTCTAACATGTACCTGTATCAAATAAAACAAAGTTAATACACAGCATTGCCCTTTGTATTATGTCTAGGTAAATAATTGGTAGAATTTAGATTAGTTTTGACAGTAATTTGCGACATAAACTTTGGGGTATGGGTAAATTATGGCCCTATTTCATGAAAACTATAGAAGATATTGCATATTACTATATACCATTTTCAAGAAGAATAAATCACCTTACTAATGATACCCCATAAGTCAGGTCATGTTAAAAAGTAAGCTCAGCAGATGACGTACATGAAAACAGGTTCGACAAAAATCCATGTGGGTCACAAAAATCGTGATTTTGCGGTACCCTTCAAAACATGACCGTGACAGCTATTCAGTCCCTATATTTTGTCTGTTCAAATCCTATTTCTTATTCTAGAGATCCCAAGGCTTCTGAAAAATAAAGGTTTGTTATCCTGTGGGGTTTGGGGGGGAGGTGCACGTAGACACCCCCTCTATCCCACGGCCTAATAGATTGTTAGTAATGCTTGCTGTATAAGTAAGACAAGGAGGCATAGACAATTTTCCAAATACGTCATATCAAAATTATTTTATAAAAAAATATTTAAAAAGTAAATTATAAAAATAGACAGTCATCAACAATCTATTTACTTTAAGGAGAAAATGGCAGTATGACTATGTGTGCGCGTTTTAAAGTCTTCTTTTCAAGGCTGTGCATTAGTTCATTGCATAACAATAAAATGCCCATTCACGATATACCAATGTAGCAAAACTTGCAATTTTAGTGAGTAGAGACAATAATGCATTGTAAATACCCAATTTTGACATTTATTTTCTTCTTCAGCACATTGCAATTAGTAAATAACATCCACAAATCTGTTTGATTTGCTTCATTGGGAGGAAACAATAGTTATCGTATTTTCTTCCAGTTAAAAATACTGAATTACCAGAAAAAATCGATTTAAAGTTATCCAATTCTATGACGTCATATTTTTTTACTAAAACCTTATGCATTTTTGAAAGACCAGTATCTCAGCTTTCTAAAACTATAAGGTATATGGCATTTCAAGCCAGTTTACTTCATCAAGGAAAGAATGTTGTACCCCTACCCCTAGCTTTTGCACATCCCATACAGATACACGCAATTCAAAATTGACTCCAGAGAAGTAGTGTAGAGTTAAATATCTGATGTTAACACTTTTTTTCTTGTTTAATATGTTGGAATAAATAATTTAAACACAAAAAGTTGTGAAAATTTTGCTTAATAAAAAGTAAATCACAATTGTTACATGGTATTTTGGGTAAAAAATTTCAAAATTGTCAAAAAATTCATTTTAAAGTCGTCCTATTCTATGTACACAAATTAATTTTGCTAAAGTTGGTATTCCTCAGAAAGAGCAGTATCTGAGCTTTCCAAAAATGTAAGGTTTGTGCTATTTCATGCTAGTTTACTCAATTTAGGGGAAGATATAGTACCCCCTACCCCTACCCATTTTTCGCCATTTTTTGCGGTACATACAAATCAAAAACCAGTGCAGACAGGTAGTGCATCCCAAAATATCCAATGTTAACATCTTTTTTCTAGTTCAGCAGATCCCAAAGAACAAAAAAATACCCATGTAGTAGGTTTATGGGGGGTGCACGGTGGGCCCCTCCAGCCCACGGACTATTTCGAACCACACGTGAATTTCTAAGAATACACCAGAGAATACACAATGCAAGACAATGCTAAATGACTCCTTGACATTTTTTGGGTATCTTTACGAACAACACTGACATAGCTTTGTACTACCACAAGTTTCTTGATCCACCAGGTCACACAAAGAAGTAATACCTGTAGCTGTCTGTACATGGCATGTACTGCATGACTGTCTTTTGTGGCAGGCCTAGCCAAACCTGAGTGATTTTCAGACAACTGCTGCAATGCGTTGTACTGATTCTCCCGAGGCAATCGAAAACACTGACTGGTTTCTCGAGAAAGATTGCTTCTAAAATTTGTGGCGGAGATATTTTGAATTTCATCTGTCATTACTTCGAATCTATGAAGTTTCTAAACATATTGAATGTAGTAGAACTTGACCTACCGAAAGATGTTATCTCCCATAATAAAACGCCAAAGGACCAACTTGAACAGAAAATAAAATATCACAATGTAATAAACCAAATTCCACAATTTTGACATCAAAATATAAGCTGGAGCATCAGACATTTCATCATCATCATCCAACATGACTTACTTGAAGAAATTAAAGGAAACATCAACCGCTTTCCCAATAAAAAGATCAATCGTGTGTGTCCAGGTGTCATCAATATGATATGGAACATTATTCTCATCTTCAATTCACTCATCTTCGAAAAAATGTCACGTTTTCACTTACATGTCACTTTTCTGCTTGAAAACACCTCGAGTCAGAAATTCTAACGGCATCCATTTCAGCGGCAGAGGACCTTGGCATTGAGACTGGAACAATTAGGTTAAAGTAAATCGGTCACTTCAAATTTTGCATATAGCCATATATAATAAAGGAGAAATGTCAATGCACATTTTTTCGTTATTATGGACCAATACCGTGGTGTGTTTTATTAGATAAGCTTACATTTGCACTGACTGCATGAGGACTGTGCATTGTAATAATCTGATCCATTGCACCAATATGCCGGGACAGAATATGAACTTTCTCATTTCATTACGCTAGTCTTTCCCTTTTTGTGGACGTTAATTGCTGATTCTAGCATGTTCGTCAAGAACAAAACAAGCCCCTCTTGAAGCTGAGAACTTCACTATCGAATTAAATCACGCCCATTTTGTACGTAGTGGTGTGTATATTGGTGTGAATGTCCCGAACATTTGCCCCGATTTTCATTTTATCACACAGTTTTGTTGTCATGCACCAGTTCGTGCGTTAGAAATCGGCGACACATTGCGTATGTTTTAATAGTTGTCTCCAAGTAAATGGAGTAAGTGGGAGATCATTCATGCAAAATGACATCATTACAGAGGAATTGCCTTTCTTGTATTTCCTTTCTGCTCTATAGTCTTTGTACATGGGGACATATTCAAATCAAAAGTCCTACCTCGTGAAGCGCCCTCATTGATAATTATGAAAGTATGAACATTATATTTTTACCCATGGGTCTTTGAAATATTGTCTGGTTTCATAGATATCACGGCTCAGTCCAAAATCACCAATTTTGGCGACGTAGTCTTGCATAATAAGGACGTTCCTACATGCAATGTCACGATGAATAAACTGTAAAACACAACAAAGAAATAATCATTTCATTTGAATGTAAAATAGGAACAGATAATTCGATTTCTGTCGTAGAGTTTGTTGTAGCTGTGACTCTGTGTACTTCCTTATCTTTTCAAGCAAGACACACAATTACCTTATAAACAGTAAAATATTCCAGGGCCATGTTTTAGTAAAATACTCTTAAATGCGATCCTATATTTGCTTTTAATTGTCTTTTATTGATTCGCGTCAAGAAATTCCAAAGCAATTTACTTACTTAAATTGGGAGCAATTTATTGAACACCTCATTAAAGCTTTATATGATCAAATTACGATGGAGCTCGGAAGGAAGAATCCACATATTGTCATAGAGTCTCTGTGATCACTGTGATGAAATATATGAACTTCTTTCGACCTTGCGTCCAATCCGTAGTTATGAACACCTTTAAACAATAATGGTACGAGTTTCTTATCTGTGTCAAAACAAAGTTACAAGTCGTGCTGTATATTTCACTCACACTGGAAAAGACGAATAATTTACAAGAAGAGAACTGACCTTTTCCAAGTCCATGTGTCGCATTGCTAGTGTTATATCTCGTGCGATACTAATGAGTCTCCTGTCAATTTCAAAGGTGATATTTTCAGTGTCCAAATTCTGTACATAGCACAGTAAATCACCGTGTAGCGCGTATTCTATGATGATATACTTCGGGTCTAGGCAAAATCAGAAAATCAATAAATAAATGATCACGGAATTTTAGAATTTGCCTAGTCGGTCACTATGTTACCATGGCTACAGAAAGGCGCGATTGTCATACGACGATTTCTGAATCTTTCATGATGATGGTGATGATGATGATGATGATGATTATGATGATGATGATATTCTGATGGTAGTGGTTATCAATGTTCAGGATGTTGCTATTGATGAAGTTATTGTTTAAATATTCTTGTTGCAGCTATGATCGTCACGCGGTCGATTTCTTGACGACATAACATCTGACATAGTGCCCATAATTTTCAAACAAAAGCTTCTCCTTATCGTTGAACTCTTCATAGATATTATGCGTTGCTTGCATTGATCATCATAATCGTTTTAGAATCTACATTTTCCAGAATAATGCGTATCTCGTGAACTATTTGTATTTCGCAATCAGTATTTTCTGTTTAAAATCTAAAGGCATGTTGTCTTACCGCCTGAAATGACAATTCCATACAAGCTGATAATGTTTGGGTGACCCTGTAGTTGATGCAAGCACGTGATCTCGTGACAGAAATCCCGGTAGGAAGTTGCAGTGCATCGGGCTTAATTGGAGTCCGATTTAAAACGATCGTTGCAAAGCAGGAAGGAAATAACGAAAGATCGCGTTATGATTGCCAGAAGACTTTGAGGGCGCTTTGCATGGACAGGACAGTGTACCGGACACTGGTCAGTATTGGTTAAATTTTTCTCAATTCATGTGTTTTGTAAATGTTGGATACTTATCTTAGACCAACCCTCGAAAGAATAAATCTGGAGTTATTAATAACACAGCATGCTCATGGTGATTAAACAGGAAAATTATTTTATAAACAAGACTACGTTTAGCTACTTACAATAACATCATATGACATTTGACGAAGCTTGTATTTGCTATGTGACCCCAGCAAACTGGCTCTTAATAAGAAAAACTAAACGTACATTTCTTAAAACTAATTCAGTCAACAGAATAAGAAAATAAGCAATGCGTTTAATTTAGGGACTGGACACAAATTACAGGGGGGGTGGGCCGGTGTTTTTTGGGGGTGGGTCGCCATTTTTCGCGCAAGCATTTTTGAAGGGTCATAAAATTTTGTGCAAGCCTATGGGGGAGGGTCACCTTTTTTCATGCATCAAAGCTGAAATTGCATGTGCACGTTATGGAATAATGAAAAAAGAAAAAATACCTCCTGGCACTTTCATTTTCTGCCATTACCATTTTCGGCGCGCCCTTCGGGCGCAAATTTCAGGTATAATAAACAATGTGTTGATGATCCAAGCAGCCACATTGATTTAAGTTGTCATGATTTCTACTTATTCAACACTATTGTGCATAACTGTCCCCTATAATGACTCTTTCAATAACAATTTGGGAGATTACTTATTTGACATCATTCTCCCATTGACAATACATTGGGTATAGGTCGGTGTCAAACGTTCATGTCGCTGTATGTACATTTTTTAATTTTTTGAGGACATTGACAGAAAACAAACTGTTCAGAATAGTGCATAGTGTCATCAATAACAACTGGAAGCTTCAGGTCGAACAAATTTTGAATAACAATTTAGCATCAGATAACCTATATGAGTTATTTGTAGTTTCCTCATAGCCTACAATGTATAGTGAATCAACATTTTGGTGAAATTCCAAAATCAAATTTCTTGCACAACCATTGACTTGAAACCACTCGTCTAATCATGAATATTAATACTAATGATTAGGTGTACATAAATGCACAGGTTTACCAAGTTTTGTATTGGAAAAAAATTATTCATAGTTTCATCATAGACTGCCATGTATAGTGAATGGACATTTCAGTGAAATTCCAAAATCAAATTTCTTGCACACCCATTGACTTGAAACTACTCTAGTCTAATCATGAACATTAATGCCAATAATCAAGTGTACATAAATGCACAGATTTACCTATTTTTGTATTGGAAAAAAATTATTCATAGTTTCATCATAGACTGCCATGTATAGTGAATCAACATTTCGGTGAAATTCCAAAATCAAATTTCTTGCACACACATGGACTTGTAACCACTCTAGTCTAATCAAGAACATAAATATCAATAATCAAGCATACATAAATACACAGATTTGCCAAGTTTTGTATTTAAAAAAAAATTATTCATAGTTTCTTCATAGACTACAATGTATAATGGATCCACATTTCATGCGAAATTCCAAAAACAAAGTTATTGTACACAGATGCACGTGTTACCACCCTCTTCTAATCAAGCACAATTATGTCAATTATTCAGGGTCATATATACACAAGTAGTGCATATTTTTAATTCTGAAAATTTTTTTTACAGTTTTGTCATAGACTCCCATGTATGGTGGATCAACATTTTGAGAGAAATTCCAAAATCAAATATCTTGTTCACATGTGCACTTGTAAACAACCCATGCTAATCAAGTATATCTATATCAGTTATTAAACATCTGTATATGAACAGATATAGCTAGTTTTATACTGGAAAATACACGTTCGTAGTTTTCTTATAGTCGACTACATGTATATAGTGAATCAACATTATCGATAAAATCTAAAAATTACATTTTTTGTACAGGCATGCACTTTTTACCTGCCACTTCAAGCAAAGTACATTTACATGAATTATCACACACATATGATTTGATATTTTTTGGACAACGCGTTATATCGGCCACATTTTGCCTTCCTTTCGGAGGGGCGACTAAAAAGTATAGCAAGTCAGAAGGGGGTCTTTAACACATTGCGGGTTTTTTTTGGGGGGTATTGAGTAACAGGGGAGGGTCACTTATTTTCATGCACGGATAAGGGGGAGGGTCACTAATTTTTGTGCATGAACTTTTGAAGGGTCACTATTTTTTACGCAGCGGTTTTTCGAAAAACACCGGCCCACCCCCCACCCCCCTGTAATTTATGTCCAGTCCCTTACAAGCAAAATTTTTCAGGTTTAAATTATCCACATATGAAAACTGATAAAAGCTTACCTGATATCAACGATTTGGCGGCAGCCTTGACGGATTTCCTCGAACCAGTAAACTCTACCAATTCGATCCTACCAAATTCACCATATCCAATTTCTCTCTCTACTATAATATCATTCCTTGCAATTTCACATTGTTTGAGATCAGGATTATGAAAGAATAGTTCCTATGGGAACAGAAATGATTTAATCTTCCAGGACAAGTATTCGACCCTAACAAACAATAAATTTTCCGCAATAAATGAGTTTCTAACCCCATTAGAGTATAATATATTTTCTGAAAGTTAAGATATTGATTAATACTGTGAGTTTTATTTTATATTCGCACTGTTTACATTTAGACCGTGTGAAAAAAAATACTTACCTTAATGAAATCATCAAATTCCGTGTCAACGATTGCTTTGAAACCTGTAACTTTGTGTCGTAATCTTAGCATGTATGCAGACAATGATATCAAAATGACAGAAACAGTAATTATAACGATAAGCACAAAGGTCACGGTTCTACCATTCCTGAATTCTACCATTCCTGTAGAGAAATAACAAGAAGAGTGCTTACTAAGGCTGAATCAAAAAACTATATGTGTTTCATGTTACATGACTCCAAAAAATTAGGAAAGGGAGATCGGAGTTATTTTTATTTTTGTTGGCTGAGACCCGTAAAATACGGTAAATTTTGGAGAATTTTCTCTAAATGTTTCGAAAACGCTAAAAATGTCTAAGGTTGGCGGGTAAATCTTCAACATCATATATGACTTGGTATTGACCGCTACGTTACGAGCACTTGAGGTCAATTCGAAGCAAACACTTTTCGAGCGATTTAGCTTGGGCCAGACTGCACTCTCAAAGCAATGTTTCGCACTCAAAAATCCTACAGGCTCTTATTGCTGATGTAAATCATGTGTAGGGAAAAATAAAATCTCTCTTTTTGTACAGTTTGCATGGCAGTCCATATAAAACCAAAGAAAGTTTTCATTTTTGGTTTTGAAAGGTAAAATATGAAGACAGTAAATGCTAAAGATAGAATACCGGTACGCCTCGGCAACAGATATTCGGATGCTTAAAGTTTTCCAATACTTTCCTTCCTACTACGGGCGTTCACTTTGGAACTTTTTGTGAAAGAAAACTTTTCACAGTCTCAATTTTTTGAAAACCGAATTTTTTTTTCAATCCATAGAGTTAACACTGTGATAGCGGCCATTTTGAATTTCAAATATGGCTAAAATCTTGGATAATTTGTTTCTCTGGTACCAGAATTTGCATAGTGACCCCCCAATTTTTATTCTTGAATAACAATGGTTCGCAGTTTAAGCAAAGGTTTAAGTATTTCACTTTCGAGGCGCATACTACCTTAAACAAAAGCAAAAGCGTCATTTGCTCCCGACATCTCGACAGGCCTAGTAGGACATAATACTCCCTTCTGTAGCTTTCATTTGAACAATGCGGCATGGAAGTCTCCGAGTAGACGCTTTAGAGATCATTTGCTGATTATGGTTTCACATGAGGTTGCATCAGACCTACTTGTTGCGTCATAAATTTAATGAAACGTGACTTTTGCTTTTGCTCCCTCGCTTTTACTTGAAATTTTAAGAGAAATAATTATCAAAAAAGGACAGTACCTGAGCTGAGTTCCCCGAGACAGTGGCATTCTCCGGTACTTTCTTCACAGACGAAATCGTGGCCATGGTGGCAGTCACATAGGATTTCACAGTACTTGCCACATGTTGCGTTCATACAAGCACAGCTTCCATCGATTAGATCGCATGTACTGTTATTCTCACAAAGACACTGCGACTCACAATTTACACCAAAGTGTCCCGGATGACACGCTGCAATTACAAAGCGATGTACTTGATAGATAAAAAATTCATTCAGGGAAAATTGTCACCACAGCAGCGTATAAATTTCTTAGATTAAAAGCTCGATGGAAATACCATCGCATATTTGCCTGACCTCTTAGAGAACAACTTACGAGCTACATATCTTTGCAATTAGTTGACGTCAAAATGGCTTGCAGAAGTAATTTGTTCACAGCAACAGTTAATATGCATAGCGTCTGACATTTTGACAGGTGTCATTTATGTGGTTAAATTTTTATACATCCTATAATTTAAAAATTTAGCTGTTGTGACTTGGAGTCAATGAAACAATTATTATTGATCGCCTAGTCCTACTGTAACGCGCTTCCCTGTAGAGATTTTATCTCGAAACGTCCCTCACATGGCCAAGGCGTGTGAAGGTCATATGACTTCAGATCGTACGAGAATCATATAGGAGATAGTGTTATAGTTTTAATTAATTGTTGATCAAGATTTCAATAAGAACAATCGAGAACGGAATATTCCATGGTGTGATCTTATTAGTCCCCACGGACACCGTCCGGGGGACTTATAGGTTTGGTCATGTCCGTGCGTCCGTCCGTCCGTGCGTCCGTCCGTCCGTCCGTTCACGCAGATATCTCAAAGATGCCTGAAGCAATTTCGTTCAAACTTGGTACAAGGATTATTACCTATGCCATACATTAACGATCCGATCCAATATGGCCGTCTGGCGGCCATTTTTTTCCCCTGTATTTGATGTCGGTGCGTATGTTCACGCAAATTTCTCATTGATGCTAGAAGCGATTCCATTCAAACTTGGTACATAGATTACTCTATATGTTATACATATACACATTGATTTTTGTTTTGATCTGGTCTAAAATGGCTGCGTGGCGGCCATTTTGTTTCCTATATTTGACGACTGTGCGTTCGTTCACGTAAATTTCTCAGCGATGCTGGGCGCGATTGCATTGAAAGTTGGTACATATATTAATACCTATCACATATATATGCATGAGCCAAAACACGACGTATTTTCGCCCACTTGGCTTGGTCTGTTATAGCATCTTTAGTCCAAAAAAATCAAGTTAACAGTATTTATGTTTTCAACAGCCTTCAAATGTACAGTATTATGTTAAAATACACCATATGGAATATGTTGCGTTTCATTAATTTTAACCATCTTGACCTGGTGGTGAAATATGGACTTGGCAGGAAAAGAGTTAAAGTATACCCATTAACAAGTGGGGACTGTGTCATTGTCAATGACTTGTTTAATCTTAAGAAACAATCAAAGACTGGCGGGAAAATTAACACGTGATAACCATTGTAATTACACAGGGTCCGGCGAGCAATATTCGTCTAGAAATTATGAATATGATCAAAAAAAATGTCTTGTATTAAACTTTTTTTTCATTATACAAGCCTTACCTGTGTCTAGTGTGTGCCTATTACTTTACCCTAGCTATCTGTGGATAGTATTTCAAAGAAAACAGTCTATATCTGTTAATTGCCCTCCCTAATCCCCTTCATTAATTTGTTCTGCCGATCGCCAACGCGGGGGCTTATCGCCCTGACCAAATACCTCGTTAGCAGCTCATAAGGTAGTAGGCGGACCTTATCTACTCCGGAATAAAAAGGACGCGATGCGTTCTAGAGACTCAGTACGCCCAAATAATCATGTGATGCCGGTACAAACAAACCCACATGTGTACTAGCGCGTATGGAAATACACGTACTTCTATGCGCGTTTGCGCACATGGCTTTGTTTGTACCGTGGTCGATTCAATTCCGGGTTTGGCCTATTCTCCTGACTACGAGCGTGATACTAGCATGGTCTAGTCACACAGCTAACAGTTCATTTAAACAATCTGCTATTAACTCATTCGTTTGCATAGATACCATGTACCATGACAATGGTAAATGGCAAAAATATCAAATTATGAAGTGAAAATTATTATTCTTTAATGTTGGAAGTGAAAATGATTTTTTGTGAAGACAGAGCGTTGGTTTCGTTACAGTGATGATAAGTCTAATTTGGTTCAAAATCTAATCTGAGCACTGACACATCACTCTGCTTTCCAAATACGAAACACTCGTTTCAAAAAGCCTTCTGAGAATCAGATCCTTTTTATGACATACCGGTATATGAAAACAAGCAGGTGATTATTATTGAATTTCTTATTATTTAACTTTTTTTAATCCCCACGGACACCGTCCGGGGGGGACTTATAAGTTTGGTCATGTCCGTGCGTGCGTGCGTCTGTGCGTGCGTGCGTCCGTCCGTCCGTCCGTTCACGCAGATATCTCAGAGATGCCTGGAGTGATTTCATTCAAACTCGGTACAAGGATTACTTCATATGTCATACAGATGCACGTCGATTTGTTTTCTGATACGATCCAATATTATTTATTTTATTACGATTTTTTCATGTACAGAGCCATAACGCAGACATGTTTCAACCGATTTTATTCAAAGTTGGTACAAGGACATTGACCAATGTCATAGATATGCACGTCAATTTGTTTTGTGATACGATCCAATATGGCCACCAGGCGGTCATTTTGTAACGATTTTTTCATGTACAGAGCCATAACTCAACTGATTTTATTCAAAGTTTGTACCTGGACATTGACTTATGTCATACATATACGTGTTGATTTTTTAAACAGTAAGATCAAATATCGCTGCGTGGCGGCGATTTTGTTACGATTTTCTCATGTACTGAGCCATAACTGAGACATATTTCCCCCTGTATTATTCAAAGTTGGTACAAGGACATTGACCTATTTCATACATGCTCGTCAATTTGTTTCACGTCATGTAGCAGTATCATGTTAATTATTGAAGTTTCATAATTAGGCTCATATGTCAAGAAACACTGCATCAAATTTCATGAAACTTTGTACAGATGTTAAGCTCACATTGCTTTAACAGTTAAAAAGATATTTATCAGTGTCATTTTAATTAATTTGTAATTGCATATGTAATGAACTTTCCTAATTAGAGTGATATATCCACAAATACAGCGTCGAATTTGATGAAACTTGATACAGATGTTGATCTCATAGTGTTGTAAATACTGCATGAAACTTTATGAAATATGGTACCGGTGATAATCTATTAGTGTTAGGATAGTATGAAAAAATGTTTTGCAACATCCTGTCAACTAATTCCCAGTTGACTCATTTAATGACCTTTAGAATAGTGGCCTAAATTGGTTTTATGTTTTCATCACCATGGAACTCATTCTTGGCCATTGAGTGCCATCTGTATCAAAGTATTTTTATCACTGACCTAATAAAGAGGACTCTATCCTCTCTGAGGACCTGTAATCAAAGTACCCATTAACAAGTGGGGACTGTGTCATCAACGATGACTTGTTGTATGTAGGCATTTCTCAGGAAGCATACTGTGATTATCCTTAATCAGCACTCAATAAAACTGAAGTTTTTACCGATGCTTTCACCGTTCATCCCTGGCTAAATGTTTCTTAATTGACCGAAGTCTAAATCATTCGCAGTAATTTACTTGAAATCATACAAACAAAACACTGCGGTAAGGTCTCCAATTTCCCATCGCCAGGGGAGTAGCAACATCTACAGCAATGAAGAACAACAATGATGCTAAAATGCGATAACAATAATCGATGTACCTTGATCGCAGCTTGTGTTGGTCCAACCTGCTGGACAAATACAGCCTCGATGTCGATCACATTTAGCGCCATTTTTGCAATTACAGAGTGTGTCACACTCTTCCCCATAGTAATTATCTCGACATCCTGAATAAATAAAAATAATGATAAATTACATCAAAGATATCAATATATTATCAGACAGTAAATACGATATATACATCGCAAAACATGAAAAGTGATCGGCACAGAGATCAAGAATTTTAGTCTCTCTATCTCTGAGTTAAGAAATGTAATTCGGTTATAGATTTCCTTTCTACTAAACATCTGTCAATACATTTTTGCCCACCAGTCCTAGTCGTATGTCTCCAAGGTCATCCAACCATCTATTCGTCCGTGTATCAGTCCATCTGACCATCCATTCATTATCCATACGATTGCATGTATACGTTACCTCAAAACTGACTCATTAACTGACTGATTGACTGGGTGATGACTGACTGATTGACCGATTCAACTTATTTATTTACTTTCTTACTTACTCACTCACTTACTAACTCACCTACTTACTTATTCACTCAAATCACTTATTTACTCACTCACTCACTCACTCACTCACTTACTCAATAACTCACTTACTCACTCCCTCGCCTGGTTGCTCGCTCACTCACTCACTTAATTGCACCCACCCATCCACCCACCTACCTACCTACCTACCTACCTAACTACCTACCTACCTACCTACCTACCTAGGAAAGACAGAAATGTAGAGTCTGCATAGACGTTGCCTGATTGGTCAGTCACAACGCATTGGTATCTTCCAGTGTAATCAGCAGTCATTCTTGTTATATCTAGAGCGACGATGTTTTTACTGTAAGGTAAGTAAACTTCAAAGGTAAAAATTGTATTTTCAAATTCGTAAAAATGTATGTTACGTCTTGTGAATTGTGCATTTGCTGCGACTCAATGAAAAAAATCATAGCATGAACATTGACAATACAGATCTATGGTATGGATCTACCGCTGTGAACTAAGAATTTACTATCAGATATCGCACATGTGATTCTGATTTAAATAATTTACTAGATTCCGTTCTTTTACCTGGCCTCGATCCTAATCTTCACGTTTTCTGTGTTATTCAGGAATTCGCTGGAACCGTTCAAGTACCATTGGATCATACTGTTTTCCAGCACAATATTGTAGGTTCTTGCTGTCATAAATAATGATTCGCCAAAGTATCCTTCTCGATTCGTTCTCCCAAAACGAACTTCACTATTATCTAATAACAACGAAATGAAAGAACACAATTTTCAAAATTTAAAAGACGAATACGTGCGTAGAATACATTTCACTGGCAAACACTACATGCTAATTATGTACCGTGATTCTGTAAAACAGGTCATATGACAAGAATAAAGATAACAATTTTTAAATAACATTACATTGTACTGGCTTGAAAACTTACTTCAGATGGTATCAGTTTATGGTCTGGTGTTAGGTCACGTGACCATGACAGGGCTGTCGTCTTGTCGACTGGCAACTCTGAAATTATGGCGGCTATCAACTTTAAAGTTATTGTGCTAGCAGTGAGCACTTACGAAAAGAGCGGTAGTTTGCATTTTGTAAGGGCGGGAACTTGAAGAGCTCATCGATAACAAGACTCATGTAAAAGGCAAGGACATAATTTGATGTGATTTGAGTATTTGCATCGTATGACCGTTTTATGAATATGATAACTTTGATTTCACTTATACGATTACTTGCACACAATGAGCCTGGACAGAAATTGCTAGTACCCCTTGAGTGAAATACGTTGTAAAAAGGAAGAATAGGGACATCCGCAACTGAAGACGGATATCGCTTCAAGCACATCGAAATAAAAACAGAATGGTTGTGTGTAAAACCACATTATTACATGGCCTTTATACGGGTTACATCGACAGTATATTTTTCCGAATCAAAAGGAAACTTACAACTATTCACCGCCGACTTCGGCAACGGGAAATAGCAATGTATTCTAGTTTCTGTCGTTGTTTATTCATTAATTTTTCCTATATGGCGTTTACAAATTGTAAAAAAATCAAATGAATTTGCGTGTTCGAAACAGGCCACATCCAGCAAACTGGACTTTGGCTCATAAGACATAAATACATCTTAATGCAATGTTATTAAATAAATAATAATAGCATATGTGTAGCATGTGTAAAAAAGTTCTAGACAATATTATTTCTCTTATCATAAGCATAGACAAGCCAGTAACTCTTAATTCATTGAGTGTAGTAAACACATGCTGCAGCCCTTGTGACTGGCATAAACTATGACCACATGTGACTAAAACTGACCTACGATTAGAGTTGCCTCGATCACATGACTGATGACTGCCAACATCTTGATTTAACGTCTTATCTACTTTCTGTCATACATAACCGTTTTTACTCCATGCATGTGTATATTTCTATACTTTTTGCTTCAATAAGACACAAGAAAAGAAAAAAATGTAACCCACGAATGTCGCATGCAGGCCCACGCCAACCAGCAGCACATTTGCACGAACCATCAAGAGCGTGACAAGTTGCTCCGTTTCTACAAATGCATTCCCTTTTACATTCTATCCCATAATATCCATCCGGGCATCCTGTCAAATAATTTTCAATAGAAGAAAGTGTTACACATTGGTGTAAACTGAAAGTTGGACTTGACAATTCAAACAACCGCATGTAATACACAGGAGACGCGAAGGATAAAATCATGGAAGAATTACAATTTACAGTCGTTCCAAGCGTTCCTTGCATATTAGCATAGCAAGCAAGAACATCAGAGATGTTTCTTTGGAGGTATTCTGATCACGTGACAGATTGCATTTCGCACGGAGATGTATACACAGGCTTTCATTGTAGTAAGACCTGAGTGTTGTACGATTTTGCTGATTCCAAATAGATTTTCGGGGAGTTATACGGTGAAGAGACCTATTCTAACTCCATACATAGAATGGTTTTCTAAACGCTATTGCCATCTTTGGATATGGCTTCATAACGGTAGTCGTTTTGATGATCTCGCCTGTAAAATACTGTCCAACAGGCATTTGCTGTGTCTCGCAATATTTCTGATGTTGTCTGTTTTTTGACACGTCATTACGTTTTCTTTGATTCTGCAAACATATTCATTTTGTCTTGTCTATAGAATGGTCACATTTATGTTTTCAAGTAACTTCTTTACGTACGCTTCTCAAAACATTATGGTTCAGTATGCATTATCTGCAATCATTACCTAGGAGTATAACACTGCCCTCCTCGATGAACCTAGCAGGATTGCCAGGATACGATATCTCACACGACACGAGACTTTCGCTAAGTACACGACTTGCGAATTCTCCGCTGACATTCCATAACATATACATTTTAAATTGGTTGACAGCGAACCAGTGACTCTTGCGGATTTGTTCTGTTACGTTGTCAGTGTTCTGTAAAATAAAACAAGGACATTTTCACCCATATGGCACCAAAACTGTGTATGTTACAGAAACTAAAGTACGTTTACAGCTTTCTTTAAGAAAAACACGTCTTAGTGACAGATGTCAGGGCTGGCAATTGTTCACAATTTTGTTCTGATCTGCCGCTTGAGGCTCATTTTGAAGTTCTTATACTAGGTGACGCATTTATCGTATTGTTTTTGTTACAATAAAAACGTGACGTCTCCCATAGAGTTAACATAGGGATGGCGGCAAATTTTGAATTTAAGTGTGGGTAAGCATAGGGTGATATTTGTTTCTTTAATACCGAAATGTCCTCGATTAAGAAATTCATCCATTTTCAATTAAAGATGACGCCAAATCAGCAATCTGAGTTGTGACCTGTAATCAAACCTTCCCTAGTTAAAACCCTCAGACTCTAAACTTGCTTTCACATTTAAAAAAATATCACGAATAATTTTGTCAAATTTTGCTATTTTTTTCTTGGTTACACCTGAGTAAAAAAATATCAAAACGTTCCTGACCTAACTTCTTTATTTCCTGGGTGCATATCGACAGAAATATACAATATTTCCCATTAATACACAAAGCTTCATTTACACACCTTTGTGATAAAATCGCACACAACAATATAAGTAAACAGGCGTGACCTCGGTATTGTCTTTTTTATAGTCCGCCGCCGTGATGACGTAACGCATCAACACAACTCAATTCTGATTCGATATTACAAGTTGCTACTTGAACTGCACCCTGAAAATAGACTTTTCAAGAATCTAGCACAAAGTGCACAAGATTTGATTTTATTTCCCTGACACACTTCAAGCGCGCAATCCGTTACCATATAAAGTTTAATATTACATGAATCTATATGTGACGTAATCGCCAACATTTTCAGTAGGAATTAAATTGCATTACTTTTTACATTATTTGCATTACACGTCACAGGGTTGAGCTCATGAATAATACCTTTTACACGACACTAAACCTTACTAATTTTCAATTCAGTTGTCAAATCTCGATGTCTACATACGAGGTGTCGTCCGCCATTGAACACAACTTTTAACATAAATTCCGTTACCTTATAAAGTTGTAAAAACCCGCCATCAAATGAGTCGTCAGTGTTCTCATCGAAGCACCAGATATGAACGGGATGTGAAGGAAACGCTTCAACTACTTGGGAGTTTTGCAGAGGTAGCCCCTCTATGGTTAGATATATACTACTTGAACCTGATAAAAAGTACAAAAAATAATATAATTTGAATGGGATTCTCAAAATCTACAGATGTCAACGATTAGGGTTTTGGTGCACTCTAAATATTAATTCGATGTAGTAAACATTAGTAGTAAAAGTGTTTACCTCTCTCTCTCTCTCTCTCTCTCTCTCTCTCTCTCTCTCTCTCTCTCTCTCTCTCTCTCTCTCTCTCTCTCTCTCCGTATTTCTCAAGTATGTATGTATGTATGTATGTATGTATGTATGTATGTATGTATGTATGTATGTATGTATGTATGTATGTATGTATGTATGTGTGTGTATTATAAATTAGGCTGTATCTGTCTGCTGTCTGCCTTATCTTTGACGAGGACATTCAAGAAATAATGAACAACGCCGATGTCAATGATTTAATTCCATGCGTATATTGCTCTGCATGTTGCATCGAGTACTTTAACAAGAGAGATTGGGGGTGGGGGAGAAATATTCTTGCTTTATACGTAAAACTAATATTATCTTACACCGGCCATTGTGATTATCTCTCTCTTTGGTAGAGAAATCGGTAAGCTTATTGTAGGCGTCTTTGTAAAAGTCTACTTTCAAATTTTTGACGATACGTAGCATCTAAGACAATGCATTTGGATTGAAGTGATACTCACAGCCATCTATGCTGTCCAAGTACATTCTATCCTGCCAATGGGCTGGGATTGTTTCTCCCAATGGAATTTGGGTTTTACCGAACAGGAGTTTGAAAGCGAAAGGCTGAAAAAGTGATAAATACATTATTTTAATAAAATTTGATACGTTTGGAAGTGCTAATGAAAATTGTTTTCTGATTGAAGGAGATTTGGTTTGTCTGACCACCATATCTAGTAAACTGGACGATAGTAAGGATATTTACTATCGACGGTGAACGGTAACTTTTATGAGAAAATCCATCAAGTACAGCACTCAGTGGTTCCATTGCAATGGTTTGGTTTTTTTTCGATATCTCCTTAAATCTATCTGAGTACAGTACAGTCATCAACAATAACATTTTTTAGTCAAATACAGTCTATGTTGACAACTTAAACTTGGCATTACGACATGACTTCGTAATAGTTGAAAAAAGAAATCACACTTTACAAACATAAGATGCTGGCAAAGACATCGAAAGTTACAACCGCTTAAATATTATCTGAATGGAATGATGAATGATAGTTGCCGATGTTTTAGTGTTTGTTATTCAAACATTTTTACTACTTGTGACTGATATAGCATAGCTGTTATCACGATGATTTTACTTAGTAATTTCACAGATTTGCAATCTTGCCGACAATAACACGCTGACTTACATAGTTTTTCGGTCGAGGGCTGTTCTTTGGTTTGATGCAGCAACACGTCTCGTTGAAGTGTGGTGGCCAATCATGGTTATCTACGACAACGATATTCACTGTGTGCAGTGTGCATGTCTCCTCAATAATGTTCTGAAATGAAATCATACCATCACGTGAATAAGGAAGCTAAATTTTCTACCAGTTAACGCTGTTCGCTATCTGCCACCCTAATGCATCCCTAATGAGTTTATAAATATGACTTTTAAAAATTGTGAGTACGATCGTCGACAGTCAAAGTCTGTTTGAAGACACAAATATCGTGCTTGGAGACGACGACGTGCACGATGATGATGATGATGATGATGATGATAATGATGATGATGATGATGATGATGATGAAGACAACGAAGACAATGTTTATTGACAAAGAAGTCAAGACTACTTACATCTCGTTCATATGAGATCACGGTGAGTTCATAGAGTTTGTCAATATCATAGTCGAGGTATGCAGCGAGATAGATAACGCCTGAATTATTCACACCAAATCTTTTATCCTGTATGGAATGTACACATATAGCACTGTTAAGTCTGCTCAGACAACACGACTCAGAGACAGTACTATCTACTCAAAGAAATACTCTTTAAATTACCCAAATACTATATCAAAAACACCACTGTCTTCTCACACTCTCCGTAAAGAGATAGAAACGTTTCATTTACATGTACTTCTTACCTTGTTTGTACTGTCGTCGATAAAAAAATGCAGTGGAAATTGTTGATCGTTGACTGGAGTCAATTGGTACAATTCAGTATCAACTTGTGTAGCCTATAAATATGGAGAAGGTATGTCAAATATATGCCTTCTGAGGGGAGTTAAATGTTGTCTGTATGCCAGTGTCTGCTTGTCTGTCTGCATGTCTGCGTGTATGGATTGATGGATGGATTTATGTAGGTTTGTTTGTTTGTTTGTTGTATTTAAAGTATGCATTTTGACTTAGCCGCTATTGTCACACGAATCGTTTCAAATTTTGCTCCAGTTTGTACCCGCTTCATTATTGAAGGAATAAATGGTGACACACTGAACCATTGACACTTCTTTATAGGCAAGGACGAAAGCGTTGCACAGCTATTAAGGGCCTTACGAACATTGGTGTAAGTGAGATAGGTTTGCCCTAGAATGTGGACAATCGAAATATTACAAACACACAAACATCTGACAGCAGATCCGTTCGCCGTTTTTCCTTTTTGTCGTCAGATTTTCACGATGTTCTTCGATTTCTATTTGCTATCGCCCTATATTATGTAAAGCTTTTTAGTCGATCCCCACGGACACCGTCTGGGGGGACTTAGGGAGCGTTCAGTTTTTACGGCCTGGGGGGTGGCAAAATCTTGTCGCCGGTGTTCAAAAAAATATAGACCCCCCCCCCTGCATTTTTTGTGAAAAAAAGATGACCCCCCCTTTGTCAGACGAAAAAAATTGATGACCCCCCCTGAAAAATAACCAAAACCCATATGTCAAA
The DNA here is from genome assembly GCF_041260155.1 of Ptychodera flava. NCBI lineage: Eukaryota > Metazoa > Hemichordata > Enteropneusta > Ptychoderidae > Ptychodera > Ptychodera flava. Next base: position 38,621,439 of record NC_091946.1, on the reverse strand, counting down.
TTTACCCGCATGGTTTGGATTTGAACTCCGGTACGCAGCGCACTTTATTCGTATAGCAGAGATGCCAGTGCACAAACTTCTCAGCCACATCCATTGAAACGTCTGTTAATTAGGACGACTGTAAGGCAATTTTTAACTTCATTTCCATAGACAACTCATGTCCATGGACATGGTATAAAGTAAACTTTATTGGAGTGGTTCGCCAAAGGTAGCCCTCCGGTAAAGAGGGTTAGGCCTATGGGCCATTACGTAAAGTCAACTTTATTCTAGTGGGCCACCAAAGGTGGCACGCCGGTAAAGAGGGTCGATCATGGCTATTGCATAAAGTAGACTTTATTGGACAGGGCCGCTGAAGGCGCGCGGCCATTACCATTATTCAGTGCGTGATCCAAGGGGTCCCTCAAAAATGTTTCTAATACAAGCCGCGGCTTCAATTGGGAATTTTACGGTAAGATTGCCGTGGGGTATTACATGAAGTAAATTTATTGTAGTGGGCCGCCGCAGGCGGCCCGCCGGTAAAGAGGGTCAATCATGGCCATTGCATAAAGTAAACCTAATTGGAGTGGGGCTGCCAAAGGCGTCTGCCCGTTAAGAGGGTCATGGGTAATACATAATGTATATTTATTGTAGTGGCTGCCGAAGGCGGCCCGCCGGTAAAGAGGGTCGATCATGGCCATGGCATAAAGTGAACTTTATTGTTGGTATTATGTTTTTGAAAATGTGGTGACACCCCCTTTCCTACCAGTGAAAAAGCGATGACCCCCCCCCCCCCCCTTTGCGGATTCCAAATTACGATGACCCCCGCCCTGGATTTTGCCGCCTCCCCCCCCCCCGGCCGTAAAAACTGAACAGTCCCTTATAGGATTGGTCATGTCCGTGCGTGCGTACGTGCGTCCGTTCATGTAGATATCTCAGAGACGCCTGGAGCGATTTCATTCAAACTTGGTACAAGGATTATCACCTATCACCTCGATTTTTATACGATCCAATCCAATATGGCCGTCTAGCAGCCATTTTGTTTCCTGTATTTGATGTCGGTGCGTATGTTCACGCAAATTTCTCAGTGATGCTAGGAGCGATGCCATTCAAACTTGGTACATAGATTACTCTATATGTTATACATATGCACATTGATTTTTGTTTTGATCTGGTCTAAAATGGCTGAGTGGTGGCCATTTTGTTTCCTATATTTGACGACTGTGCGTTCGTTCTTGTAAATTTCTCAGCGATGCCGGGCGCGAATGCATTGGAAGTTGGTACCTATATTGATCTCTATCACATATATATGCACGCCGATTTTTGTAATGATTCGATCATAAATGGCTGTGTGACGGCCGTTTTCTTTCCTGTATTTGATATCCATCCACAGGGTCCGCAGGTATGATCCACAGGCGTTCAAGGATTCTTGCATAGGGGCTCATGAATACAGATATCTGAGATATTCCTGCGTCAATTCTTTTTAAACTTGGTACAAGGATACTACACTATGGCATACATATGCAGATTTATTTATATTGGTGTGGCATGCATAATGAGTTCTAATTTGCATAATTCGAGATTAGAGCGATGTTTCTGGTACAACTGTGCCAAATTTGATGAAACTTTGTGCAGATGTTTTTAGTCCCCACGGACACCGTCCGGGGGACTTATAGGTTTGGTCATGTCCGTCCGTGCGTCCGTGCGTCCGTCCGTGCGTCCGTCCGTTCACGCAGATATCTCAGAGATGCCTGGAGCGATTTCATTCGGATTACTTCATATGTCATACAGATGCACGTCGATTTGTGATACGATCCAATATGGCTGCCAGGCGGCCATTTGATTACGATTTTTTCATATACAGAGCCATTACTCAGGCATGTTTCAACCGATTTTATTCAAAGTTGGTACAAGGACATTGACCAATGACAAAGATATGCATGCCACTTTGTTTTGTGTGTACAATCCAATATGGCTGCCGTGCGGCCATTTTGTTACGATTTTTTCATTTACAGAGCCATAACTCAGGCATATCTCAACCGATTTTATTCAAACTTGATACAAGGACATTGACCTATGTCATACATATGCACGTCAATTTGTTTCGTGATACGATCCAATATGGCCGCCAGGCGGCCATTTTATTACGATTTTTTCATGTACAGAGCCATTACTCAGGCATATCTCAACCGATTTTATTCAAACTTGGTACAAGGACATTGACCTATGTCATACATATGCACATCAATTTGTTTTGTGATACGATCAACTATGGCCGCCATTTGGCCATTTTATTACGATTTTTTCATGTCCTGAACTACAACTCAGACTGTATCAAGAGAATTCATTCAAAAGTATTTTTATCAAAGACCTAATGAAGAAGACTCTATCCTCTCTGAGGACCAGTAATCAAAGTGCCCATTAACTAGTGGGGACTCTGTCATCAACGATGACTTGTTAGTTTTGTTCTTGCTATACTGCACTTTTTTTCTTCTGAAACATTGTCATAAATTGTCACGATAATTGGCTATGCAGCTAGAGTGTAAAGTAGTAACAACGATAAAGAAAACGCTCTGTTCGCTTCAGTACCGAGTCACTCAGTAGAACACCGATTTGCGCACACTTTCTGCTCTTCGCAATCTTCGTTTGTTGTGGTGAAATCAAGTAAAGCTGATACCATTATTTGGACAAAAAATACGATTTAAATTGGCTGTAATCAGTTCAGGTGAATTGCACATCGTCCGCGTCGAAGATTAAATTAATCCCATTTTATGCTTAGTTTGACAAATTAAACTGGAATATTTGTGAATGTCCGTTCTTATCGCGCGCACACACACAGACACACACACAGACACACACACACACAGACAGACACACACACACACATTGGTTACCAGTGCTCATTCGTATGGCCCAAGTTGGCCGACGACAGCGTCGCAAATTGCTCATGGGCAAGGCACAGAGACAACTAAAATTCACTTGACAGTGAAAAAATAAAAAGAGCCTTACTTCGTTGACTTCCACTGAGTAAGTTCCTCCTATTGTTACCGTGTGACAAGGACCACGATCTGTATGCAGGGTGATAAGAGACATATAGCCTACAGCATTGTAGGGTTTGAAAAAAAAAACCATTTTTCATAATCATTCTAACGACAATATTCAATAAGCAACAAAGAATAGGAAATTCGAGTACAGGGATTATTTTGGTCACGATAAAGCGGGCACTTTCGATCCGTGGTTTCAAATGGTTTGATTTTCAAAAGGGAAATTCTGTGTCAACTTCGTTCAATTACAGCTCATGTCATGTATAAAGACTAATGAAAGAACATTGTTCGCTTTGGAGTAACAAAACGTCAACGCGAATTTCAGCAATCTTAAAAGAGAAGACGATACCGGCTACGTCTGCCATAAGTTACTTACGCTAATGTCAGGTCATTACATAATAAAATGGAAAAGTTTCTGCCTTGGCTATGGCAGATACAGCTTGTTGGTTTTTAACCGAGACATGAGAGAGAAATGGTTCATGTAATATTAGTTTAGATCATTTTACCTGTATCCGTCATGACAGAGATCTAGAAAGACCCGGGGAAAGTTTTGGAGGAGGTTAGTGTACATATTTTAATGACGACTGCGTTAACTCTGAGATCTCAAAATGTGAACGGTTTGATTCAGGTAAAAACCTCAAGTAAAAGTCATGAAACTGTGGACAATTTATACACAGTCACTCGTTGGCAGCAATGCCGCTCTGCGCCAATACGGCCCATAGACATGTGTATATACAAGTCAAGGGGTTTGACCTGTGCGCTCGTCTATGGGCCACGTAGGCGTGACTGTGGATTGATATCATAGATTGATTGCAATTTCTTTTGAATGCATGGACTGGTGCATGTTTCGACACTTCTTCAGAAACGAGGAACTGATACCATATCGCACTTTCAATATTGTGAGGAGTTTGTGATTGGAAGATAACGAGTACGAGTGTTTCAAAACCATGAGTCAGTAAAGATATTAAGAATTTACTTGTCCAAAAGAGAATTATAATAATGGCTTTAAAAATCAGAAACACGATAAAGACGAAAGAGCTAACTTTAATAATTGTTCTCGAAGGAAAGTTCATCGGGCGAAAATTGACAAACAAGCTTAGGCCAAGAATGGAATATATAGTTTCAGTTATTTTGTTTACAATTCTGTTCTGTACAGCACAGTGTTATGCACTATCGTCGCGTATTTTTCATTTTATTTCCTCATGAGCAGAAAAAAGGTTGACGCGGCGGGTCTGAATTGACGCGCTCGAGGATGAGAAACAAACGTTTTGTTTTTCTTGGCCTTAAGGAAGGTTTTCGAGTCTGGAAGTTTGTTAATGCATTACAAAGTGCCAATGAGATGATTTGCAGAATATGTGAGAAAAAAACAAACAATGACGGTACGAGCTTTGCAAACGATTTCAGTCAGTTTTAAGCCAGATTTAACAGCCATGTCATGGTTTCACCACAGAATACGGTACTGTCCCTAAAAGTCTTATTCAAGCTACTGTTGATATCGACAACCAATAGGTAGAACCAGTGAACCTTGAAAGCAGTGTTCAATGTTGACCTAACATTAACAAACATCATTTGCTATGCCATTCTCCTTGATTTTTCGCTGTGAAGTCAGTTACGTATACCAATCATTAAACTGCCCTCCTGTTAATTATATAATTGCCGGCTTTATACTTATCTATATCTGTGCGGATTGCCGCGACATATGATGTGGCTAGAAAGCCGTCTTCGCTATGCTATGATTTTACAAGAGTAACAGTTCAGCAATTCAAGAGGATAAATCAATTTAAACCGGTATGAAGTCTGATAATAATGACAATAAACTCACCTTGTGCAGCAGCATAATTCCTAGATTCAAATGGAATGCTTACGAAGCACAACGTAATCAAGCTTACAAAGATACCTGCAGACATAGCTTCTTTGCCAGGATGACTTAGAATAAACGTTAAATGTTTATACCCAAATTTACAGGTGCACGAATATTTGGTTTCGACAACAAACATGTCGTATTTCTGTTTCTATAAATAGCAGCATGATCACGTGAGTATATTATCAGACATTGGTAGATTGTAGAGGCGAGTTCCCTTTTTTAGTTTAATCAACGCCATTATGGTACATTCTGTCTCGCCCTCAAACACCAGGTGCATTCGACGGAGCTATTCATCGAAAAAGCTATTCCAGGAGCAATTTTGAGGGCAGGGGAAATTTTAATTTTGCTAGGGCAGGGGACATGTTTTTAGGTGGTAGGGGAGCAAATTTTAGGTTTTTTTGTAGGGCAGGGCAAATATTGGTTGATTGTCATGGGGACAGGGCTTGGCGGAAAAACTTTTTGAGGGGAATTGTTTCCAGGGCAGGGGAAATTGGCAAGTTTTTTTTTCGCCACAGGGCGAAGGAGCTTCAAAAATTCACAGTGGGGAGGGGAAACAGGCAAAAATAAGTGGGGAGTGGGTAAAAATTAAGTTTGAGTGTGGGAGGGTAAGTCGAAAAATGTTCTGTGGGAGGGCAGAACAGCTAGTTAATTACCCTCTTGACTTAAAATTAGTCAATTCACATTATTTGTCATGCACAATATATCTTATCATAGTAAGGACCTTTTTAAAAGTGCATTGTTCGTTGGCTGCACCTGAAACACGTTAGGGTTGAAATTTGTCATAAAGTGGCGTAGACTGCACCAAAACAATGGGTAAGCGTATTTCTACATGATGTATCCAAGAAATAAGGCTGGAAGACTGACCCGTATACATTGTACATAGACTGAAAGATCCGTCGCTCGAGGGTTATCTCATTGATGGCCTTTATTTGCAATTCTGAAAGCCTACTTGAGATTGCAAGAATTATCAGTGACTTTGAGCCTGTTTGAGAGGTAACCATCATAAAAAACACTGACACTTTTCAATGTATATCAAATATTTACACCTACGCTTGCTCGCACACAATACAGGTATCAGATCAAGCGCACGTCAAAAAAATGTAAGTTTATATAAAGTTATAATAAACCAACATTGTGTATGAAATCTGCTGTGAAGGATTTTTGTAGGGAGGCGTCATTATTTATGGTCGGGGGGGGGTCGGAGGAATGTCATCGGAAACGAGTAATCCCCCTTCCAACCATGATGAATTTGAGTAACCCCTTCTCTCTAACACAGAAATTTAGACTGACCCCAACCCAGCCCTACTTAGAGAAGTTAAATATCAATACATGTATTTGTAAAATTTACAAAAATTCAGCAATAGTAATGGCCTTTTACATTCTGGTGTATCCTGCTGGATTATCATCGGTTAACTCATGACGATTGAAAAAGGTGAAACTACCAAAATGAAATTCAAAGTCACAACAAATTATGGATAAAAAACCTCATGGTATAACCAGTATCTAACCATATAGTATTGTTCAGTTTGGATGGGTTTTCATGACGGGGTTTCACCAGGATATCTGACAGGGTAGAACACGCGAGGGGCTGAGGGGGAAGTGTCAGATGGGGTGTCCACTTTTGCATGGAAACTTTTGAGAAATTGATGAGTGCAATGGTACAGTCTGGTACAATATGTGAGGTGTTTTCAATGTGTTTATTTTCTAATCAAAACTGTTAGAACAGCCAAAGGGGAGCGCACGAGTGGGGTGTCCCCCCTCTAGCATAAAAAATTTTGAGAAATTGATGTGTGCAATGGTGCAATCTGAGAGGTTTTTCAATTTATTATGAATCAAAAATTGAGTAATCCCCCTTCTGAGCAACCCTCTTGTCGCTTTCAGTGTCTCTGAGTGACTCAGATTTCTCCGACCCCTAGGTCGTAAATAATGACGACTCCCTTATGGCGCGGCGGCTGCCAGTCTCGGCAAAGGAGTACGAAGTCATCGATTTGCCAAAATTGTAAAAATTGTAAACAGTGAGTTGCAATAATTTCTCAGTATCTTCCCAGCAAGACCATACCATAGACCCTCGAGTTTTCTCTCGAGTCTACTAATAGGCCTAATTAATGAAATTCGATATGGGGTAATCTCGCTTTTTATCTCCGTGATGATAAACAAGTACAGAGGGAACGGAGCCCGGGAACGGAGAAGGCACCCCACAGACTGCATTTGTGATTACAATTACGGCTATATGTCCACTGCAGCTAGTCTGGTTCCCTGACCCACGCGTGCATTTCTACCGCTGGCGGCGCAGCTCGCGGTAGAATGGGGTAGGGAACCAGACTACAGCCGGGCCTTAATTGATATGCAAATATTGTTTCCCATAACTCCTTTCGAACTTATTTCGGTTGTAAAACCTATTACAGTCTAGCAAAGGCTTTCAAAAATGAATTAAATATTTTTGATATCCGATAAGATACTTCCAAAAACACTTCGTTTTTAAAGACGTGATGAAAAATAAAAATAAATTTAGCCAAAATTGGATTTTTTCAGCAACGCCGATGAACACTGTACTAAGGAGTATGAAAAGTGATCTTGCAGCAAATCGCATATGAAGTTTGGTCATGCGAGATACTGGTAATGATGTTGCCACACAAGTTGTTACTCTGGTTTTTCTGCAACACGCATAAATCTTTCGCCTTTTACTAAAGATTTCCGTGCAGAAGAACATTCTAATGAGTCTATAGACAATTTTTGCAGACCCTGCCTATGGCGGGGCGATAATACAAGATAACGATAGAAAACTCATGCAACAACATGCAACGAGGACTTTAGGTGTTGGTCCACAATATACATGTATTCGTGTCATAGCCAGCGTGTCGATTATTAATGTACACGAAGAGGCACTGATAAAAAAACTGTTTTTCAGCATCATTACGTACATAGTCTTGGCAGTGTAAATGGGCAAGGGATAACGTAATAGTTGACCGAACAACTAACTCGATTGAACGACAAAGCAAATGGTTTCAAACACACTGCCATACTTGCCCTGCAACGTGAAAGAGTTCAATAATTTACACTTGATACAAAGACATGCTTTTAGCCTAATTGCAGTGGTTGATTAAGGGCCGTGGATAATTATAACTAATAAAACACGCGCACGGTAAACGCGACTTCTGTGTTATAGGGGGAAGGGGTTTGGCTGTATTTCGATTATCGTGCGCAAAAATCGTACTACAACTACAAGTTTTCCTATCGTGACATCTCGCTACACGTTTTTCTGTACCGTAAAATATCGCGGTACATTTTTGTCGTGTACAAGGCCAGTACGGCACCGGCGCTACACCAGCATTCGTTGATATACATGTGAATCAGTGCACGAGTAAAATAACGTAACAATCATTTTGGATACAGTTTCATTTCATTCTATTGGTTGCGTCATTCTTGAGTTGGCACTGAACAGCGATTGATAATAACAGCACGAAAGTGCTATTTAGTGGGTCAAAGTTGCCAAATTTTTGACCCCATGTTGAGTGCGTAGTAATCGGACTGCTATCGCAATAATCGAACGTGTATTTGGAATGTGATTAGGGGCTAAATATTGATAATTTGAAACTTCAAAACCCCGATTTTCAATTTCGACGTGTTTAGAAAACTGTATATAAATATTTCGTGATAGTTACATTTAATCCATGGACGACTCAACCATATTTAGATGCGTGTACACACAGAGGACAGCCCGTGTGTCCAGTACACACGGGCTGTCTCTGTGTGTTGTTTTCAGCACCTTTTATCGTATGGCCTGGCTAACTTCGCCAAGGTTATAGCGCCCGAAATAGCTTCTACCAAAAAAACTATCCAAAACGGGACAGCAGCGCGTCACTTCACTTAACACATGACTTATAAAACGCTATACATGTAGTATCAATACAGAGCGAAGTGAATACAACTGCAACGAACAGCATGAGACTGAATGTCCGAAAACTGAGGTCGTCCGAAAACTGTCACACTGAGTGTGGCGAATGTAATCGCCGATTGTTGGATGCAGATACAGAATGAGGCTTGGTTGGATTTTCGCACTGTGTGTTGTTTTCAGCACCGTAAGGGGAGGGGGTTTAGGACAAACGCACTTAGTTTCGTTTACCGTGCGCATGTTTTAATTATCCACGGCCCCTAAATACGTGCATGGCAGGGAAACTCCTTGCATGGAGGGTTGCCACGCCCTATTTTGGAAATTTTGCAACAATACTTTGAAAACAAATGATACTAGATAACTAATCAGAAGTTTTGTTGTTCAGAAATTTTTCGAATCGGAGGGACCTTCATGTCATAATTTATTTGCGTTTTCGAATTTCCTAACCTTCGTTATTTTGTTTTCCTTTGTTTTGTTTTGTTTTGTTTTTTTTAGGAGGGTGAAATGCAAATACGTCCCTGAATTACAATTAATTTTCATCAATCTAATAGGGAAATTTGCTCTCAGTATATTATTAAAATTCAATGCAAGACAAGTTCTTCAATAGAAGTCTTGCCATTTGAAATTTTTCAAATTTACAACTTTCAAAACCTAAAACGAAAAGTGCTTATGAAAGACAGAACTAAAAGGGCGCTGTTCACCGTTACAGGTTTGTTACTAAATATAGCTGTACGCGTGCGACATCAGACGCTCAAGCAACAAATGCTGATAAACTTTTATCAACGTTGCACGCGTGGCTGTTTTTGCAGCTTGTAATCTGAATCTTGACAATGAATACGTCTTTTAGTATTCATTGTTATACCAGCAATCGCCTACTAAGATGTATATTTATCATTCTTGATGGCGTAATTTTCAAAAAGTGTAATCCAAATATGCGGACAAGTATTTATTTTTGCATATTAATAAAAGAACAATGACGTCAATCGTGAACAGCCCTACTAAGACAAGCTGTACAACATATTAAAGCAGTATGCGCCTAAAAAGTGAAAGACTGAACTTTTTGCTCAAACTTTCCTCACTGAATCTTTCAACCACTCTTTCAAAATTCAAGAATAAAAATCGGAGGATCACCATCCAAATTTTGGTATTAGAGAAACAAATTACCAGAGATTTATATTTGAAAGATATGAAAATTATTATAATGGCTATCATTCCTGTGTTAACTCTATGAAGAGAAAATACAATTTATGATTTTCAAAAAACTAAGACAGTCAAAAGTTTTCTTAAATCAAGAGTTATAAAATGAACCCCCAGACGTGGTATCTCAAAGGAGAATTCAAAAAGTTTGCGAGTCCGAATATCTGTCCTCGAGGCGCATTCTACCTTAACAAAAAACAATGTCAAAAGTTTCATTATGATTCATTTGATCTTAAATGAAACTTTGAAAAGCAAGATGAACTTGTTTCCATAGTGATAGTGTGGGTAAGATGGATGATTTGCAATAAACAATACAACAGGTAAGAATTCTCTATATGAAAATATAGCAATTTATTCTGACTTGAATGAGAGAAATGGTCACATATCAACTACTGGGAAAACAGAAATTCACAATATCTAGCAAAAATGTTTTTGACCAGCCAGAAAATAGAGGGCACAGCTACTAGTTTTTTTAAGCAGTAATGTAAAAAAGGGAGGGAAATGCCCAAACATACACACAGAAAGAAATAGTGAATGAAATGGTAAGACATGGGGATTTCCAGTTTGTTGAAATTAAGACCACAAATTTTGAAGAATTTCAGCAGCAACAGATTACAAAACAAATGGGATTTCATGACTGCAATTAATCAGTTCATACATTTTACAACATTGGAAATATGATGTTTCCAACCTTCCTGTCTAAATACTGAGCAAAACATTGCAAAGCATGTTAATTTTTTTTTCTTCTCGGGGTAACAGGTGGAACATGGATTAAAGTACTGACAAAAAGGACTGCCTAACCATGAGGAAAGACAGTGAAAGCTGGAACTGATTTGAAACAGGAAGGACACAGCAAGTTTGAGGTTTCTTCAGTTAACTGATCAACATGGTTGTACTACAATGACAATATATATAAATACTGATGATTTTGCTTGGATGCAGCTCTTTACAAATACAATGAGTGGGTCACCACATAAGTGCTCAGCTTTGCAAAAATTAAACACAGAAAGGTCTTTAGTTTGAAAGTCATAAATTCTTTATACTTATGTGAGAATATCATGGTCAAAATTTTGTCATATACAAATGTACTCTTATGCATGTTTTGACATGTGACAAAGCTTAGTTTTAAAAAGTCTTTAATTTTTTGAATCAATATCATAGGTTTTGAGGGACAACTTCATAAAGTTGGTAAGTTTGGGGAAACTTCTTGTTGTAAAATGAGGATGCTCTACAGAAAAGAAAAGTGTGACACTATGCAACAAAAATGAACAGCTTTCTAAGGTTGAGTCATTGGTGAGTCATGTATACCCTTGTCCTCTTTTAATGAAAGAAATTCTTACAGAAATATTTTGGTCAGTGAGTTACAGCTGGACAAGATTCTTTTCAAATTTGACCTAGTCTTCTAGATCTCGGTCATTGTACTGATTATTTCAACGATGCAACAAACCAAACAGCACATATACAATATTGATTATATTCGTCAAGCTGCTGTTTAGTTTTCTTTTCATCTAAAGTTGTCGAGAAATCATACATTCCAGCAAAATCATGAAATTTGTCAGCAAAACTTTAACCTGACCCAAGGTGGTATAAATTTTGATGATGACCGGGGCAAAGCAGAACTTGCACATTTTGATTTGTTATAGGAATCTTTGCCAGGATGGGCTGCACACAACAATTACACTCTATGAACTAGTGAGTCTGTTTTCACATTTTACTGGAAGTCTGATGACATGTATCCATGTGGCAAGGTTTTATGAAATTCTTTATGCAGTGGTATTCTGAGTATGCAGTTTACACTTTGGAATTACACACTCAAGAACAATAGTGTACCAAGACAGATTTGTCAGGCATCAACAGCACAGAGTATTTTTGGATGGCTGCCTTATTTTTCATTAGCCGTCAGCCCTTATCTTCAAACATTTTATCATGAACTATGGACAATTTGAGCAGACACTTCATACAATTGAAATGTAGTCTGAAGATGACTGTGTCTTACAAGACGGCATTCTGATTCAGTTCAGGGCAGCCGATTGGACGACAGAATTTTTAAAACCTGTAGGTTGTTGCCAGAGATGACAAATGGGTAAAAGTTCATGACAGAAACACTAGTTTTTCAGGGCTTATCTTGCCTTTACTGTTCGACCCTCTGACAAACATTGCTTCAGTCAGCAAAGAATAGAAACACTACAAAATGAACAAATACAGCATTCATGCTTAGGACAGGCAACATTTCATGAATTATGGCAAGCCTTCCAACACTATTTTTTTGTTTCTGTATGATTTTTTAAACAATTTTTTGTACAAGAGTTACTACAATGGACATACTTACAAAAAGGTAAATAAAATAACAGAAGTAGCCAAACTGCTTGAGCAAATAGTAATGTACTACACCTGGTAAACTCACAGTTACAGGAGCCACACTGCCTGACAAAATATGTAAGGCAGTAGAAACAAACTCATAAAAAAGGCAATTACCATATTTTATACATTTTTTTTACTTTTTTTGGTAATCCACAAACTTTACCTTTTTTTCTAATTATATTTGTAATTACTTTCTTTTTGTCTTGAAAATACTTTCTCCCGGAAATATTCTCACAATATTTGTTTATACCGTTTATCTAAAGTTAAAACCCAATTCCAAAACAAAGAATAGGGTATATGTTGATCAGACACGGGCAACAGGAAAGAATAAGCCAACCAGGACTGTAAGAGACAATTGTAGCATTCCTATTTTTTATATACATGTTACACGTCAGAATATTGTACATACCAAGTTGATGGAAATTCACTGAAAACGGAAGCTAAAACTCCTCAAATTTGGGCAAACTATGGTACACAGCTCTTGCTCCTTACACCCCCATTTCTGAGTTGTTTAGATCAAATTTGCCTTTAAACAACTCCAGGGTTGTATCATATGAGGGGTGAAAGGTTACGTTTGGCAGACTGCAGGGTTGCCCTCTCCAAAGATTTTTACACTTGTACAGTGAGCCCTCTAGAGTCTACAGTGTTCCTTTCTGTTGTCTTTCCATTTTTGTGACAGGAACATCTGAAGGATACAGAATAGCAGAGATTTGTTTCCCATGTTCATCAAACTCAATTAGGCTAGGTAGATTTCTTGGAGTCATGAAATTTCCCAGTGACAGAAGTTTTGATCAAAGTCTGTGCCACAAGAAGACCTTACAAATGGATACTAAACAACAATTAACATTGAGGTAGGTTGGCAGTCTAACCTTTTGGTAGTTCAGGCAACCCTGGCTACAAAACACGTACTGCTTTGAATAAAAGTCTAAATCTAGATCATAGTTCCCTCAAAGCAGCAGTTTCTCCCTTCTCTCTTTCATAAAAACACCTTATTACAAATATCAGTTTGCAAAGTCACTGAAATTTACAAATGTCCACAATATTTCTTTTTTACCCCCAACCCCCAACTACAAAATACTGTCACTAACGGTAACCTGGAATTTACCTCTGACCTTTCAGAGGTCAAAGGTCAAACAGTTGATTGTTGATTGGCACATTATTGGAAAAATTACCAGAGAGTGAAAAACGATATCACTTGATGACAAAATAAGGGAAATTAATATAGACCATCCTTATGTTGAGACATCAACAGCACATCTCTTGTCACAACATCTAGAACAAGGTGGTTGATCTGATCAGCGGTTTTCTGTCAACTAATCTGAATTGATTCCTCTAAGATCGTTCAAACACACAGGCGATGGTTCTTCTCCACATTAAAGGATGCACGGTGGTGTTCTGCAGACTCAATACTCCCAAGAGATCACGTGATGGCGGTACAGACAACCAACCTGTACAAATGCATATGGACATACATGCACTTCTCTTTGCGTTTGTGCACATGGTTTTGTTTGAACCAGCATCCATTAGAACTCTTGGTTTGACCCATTGGCATGGACCTCGGATTGAGGGCCACTGTTGCCTCAGCAATGCTATCTCATGGTAAACACTCAATGCAGCTGTAGAATTAGCAAAAACTGTACAAGGTCCAGTAGTTCCAAGCTCATTGAAAAGACTTCTCTTCATTTCAGAGTTCATCAACACAAACTGAATCGAACAGATTGGTAGGGCTTAACAAGAGATGGCAAAGTGTAATGACCTTCAGCGAAGCTAATTGTCACCAGAGTTCAGAGTGAACCGAAGATTGTTGACTGGCTCACTCCTGCTTACAATGTGCTGCAGTCCAAAAGGCTATTGAAAACTAAAGGAACATTGAATCTTTGCTAGTTTTAAAGGGTGGATGGCCTAACAAATCAACACCTAGTACGTTGAAACTCTAGTTGTCCAATGTTATCCTGAGGCGTTCAAATAATTTCATATTTCAGAGAAATAACTGGATCTTTGTTGATGCCTGCGGATAGACGATGTCACCTTGAACTTGAAATCAAAAACAGATGAGATAGAGACAGCTGTTTGATGAGATCGTTAGTTGAAGACTGTACATTCAGAGGAATCTTCAAAGCAGGACAGCATAAATGATGAGATCAGGAAGTAGTTGAGACTACAGCTAACTATGACAGACTTCACTTCCTGAGATCAAGTACACAGACCTGTAAAAGAATTCAGACAGAACCGATGTTAAAGGAAAAATGATGTTAAAGGACAAATTAATGCAAAAACACTTAATCCTTTCACTAACACAGTTTGATCCAATCCTATCGTCTGTCATAGCAAAGTCACATCTGTAAGATTGGTCACGGAACACAATTCCTGGATCTTGGACAACAAGATAACTGGATTTTGTTCAGCTCTGAGATTAATAAACAAATGTGAAAATACTTACTGATCCGTCTGAAGCACTTGCTCCCACTTTATCACCCCTAGAATTCCAACAAACTTCAAAAATACCACCCGTACCGCGATAACTATGTACAAGACTACCGGTCTGTGAATAAACCAAGAAAGTAATTATTAGAAACTTGATTATTATTATCAGTATTCAGCGAAACTGACCACTACGGATCAGCCTCAGTGATTTTTGAACAATTTACAAAAATATTTCATTATTTTCAAATTCATGCCATGCGACCAGAACATTGTATGTGTAATTCATGCATGATTGTCTGAGTGACCTCTTTCCATTCAAAATAATGCAGAAAACATTCTTTCTTCAAATCATGCCAAAAAATCATCTAGTAAGTGTAGACCATGTATGATTGTCCCTGAGTGACTGGTTTCACCTAACAATATTGTACACCACCTCAAACTTGACTTACTGGAATTCATTTTTCTTGGCAATGATTTAAAATTTGAGAAGAAATAAGTTTTAACATTATTTTCCTGACAGAATTTCTCAGTAGAAGTTAACCTTTTCTAGATTTGCTTGCAATCTAAATTATCTTATACACAACATCTATTATTCAATTCCATACAAATGTTGTGTTTAATGTAGCTGACCTCAAAAGTTTTGCAGAAGAGAAAAACCAGACATTGTTGTTCTGAAGTAATGCTGACACACTCATTGCATTATTTTGGCCAATGTCACACACATTGCCTAAAACTATGTATACTGTGTGCTACTAGTGACCATAAACAGTATTAACCCTTGGAGTGCTGTAATTTTTCCCACCAAAATTTTAGTGCAACATTTTACCAATTTTTTGAAGTTTTCTGTAATTTTTTGTTAATTTTGGACCAAACAGACATCACATTTCATTGGCTGCGGTTTTTCATCAAAATTTTGGCAAAACTATGAAAAAATTTGACTGGAGTACATTCTATAAAGGTGACAAAATTTGACTTTGGCGCTCAAAGGATTAAACGTATACAAATACATAATGGATATATAATTGACTCTTTGTACGCCTGTACTGTGGGCAAGTTTCCTCTCAGCTCTTTATCATAAAAGGTGAACTGAACAAACCAAAGAATGGGTAATTCACTTACCTGTGTGGACCATATATGAACACACTTGTCAAATGAACCACTAGCTAAATACTTTCCATCTGGACTAAATGCTACACTGTACACAGGTTCCTGGTGCCTAGTTAATGTGTGAATACAAATACCCCTCTCTACGTCCCACAGCCTCACTGTTGAGTCAAACGATGCACTGTAAACAAACATAAAATACAACTTCTGGATAAAAAAATATTTGCTTTGTTTCCCACTCTAGGTCTCTTCCAAAAATGATCTGGTGATACATTATTTACAATGACATATAAATCACAAATACAGAACTGCTGACATGTGGCAGTATATCTGACATGCACAAATATGGTGATGACAAATGCAATATTCAAAACTATACAGTGTGTACATGTGTCGCTAAAGAATCTAACATTTTCTGTCTTCCATAGTGCACTGTCCTCTCTTTATATTTATTTACTTTTTTGAGTGAACATAGAAAGGAGACTGACAGAGTTACATGATGTATGCCAGAAGGAGAAACAACACCGTTTTTTTCTATGGCCTTCATTGCTGCCAGGAATATACACATCTTTTGAATTTGATGACTCCTTACACTTTCTCTTCCTGTCTCCTTTCCGAAAGCATACACTGGGCATACAAAGTTTTGACCTAGCTTGAATATAAAGCAATTTGAATCTTACAGGGTGAATACTCTTGTCTTTTTTCAATTTGAAACTTTAGTTTTTTCCCCTGGAGATAACACACGGATGGCAGCCATTTTGAGTTCAAAATATGTAGTTTTTCGGTAATTTGTTTCTCTAGTAAGAAATTTTGCATGGTAATTCTTTATTCTTGATTTTGAGAGGGGATCGCTTCAAGTTTCCTTGAAACAAGTCTGAGCAAAAGTTAAAGGTGGGTACTACTTTCAGCAAATATTACAAGAACATGATTACTTTCAGATAATATCAAGAAAGACTAGAAGTTAAATTCTTACTAACTGACACTCTTTCAATGAAATACCTCTGAATAGCAAATTAAGGATCTCCCGAAACATAACATGTGCAACATACTTACCTAGCTAACATAAGAGACTGGTTTGGAAAATCTGTACTGGGACCCGTCGGACTCCACTTTATCGTATAAATTTCTTTATTGTGTGCTTGGAGGTCATGCATGCAACTTTCATGCTTCATTGACCATATCTGGGGATAAAATTAGGAGGGTAAGGGGTACTCCACCGTATGTAAAAGCATAAATTATTCACTCAAAAGGGATCAAAAAGTAATTTGAGTCTCTCATGTTTCCTTTGCTTACAAATGCAAACAGAAATTTGAATTATTCTATCAACAATGTTTTGACTTCTTCTGAATGTGTGACAATTTATTTCCTGCAATTTTGAATTTTGTTGAACACTGTCAACTGAATTTACTTGTGCTCTAACTTCCTACCTGACCAGCTATATCATTTCCAATAAATATACATTTACTAAGAGTGTAAACAACAGCTATACTTTCCAATATAAGGAAAGAGAAACAGAATAATCCCGAGGACTTTCCTTAAGTTTATAGTAATTACATACATGTATTTACCTTAAGTGTCATATCATCTGAACATGACGCTAAGAGTGTACCAGATGGGTCCCATTTGATGGCATTGACTTCATTCTAAGTGAAAAAGGTAAAAATATACAAAGTAATGTGAAATTCATGATCATGATAAAATACAAATCTGGGTCCTTCACAGTGTTTCTGTGTAGAAGCAGTAGACCAGTAAATGTTACCAGTATCACTAAGGCTGGCTCGTTCTTCAAATGATATTGTCCTTGGTATATCATTCAAGTATTCAGGGACAATTTAGAAATATTACATTTGTTTAAAACTTACAAACCTTACTTTTCATTAGTATCTGAAGTTTCAGGCAAAGTTATCTGTTGTGAAACAAATAGGCGAATAGCTTTCTGATATCATCAAATGTATAGAAAAGGTGAGTTGCTGAAAATACACTGATTTTCAAAAATATTTTGCGCATTATCAGTAGTCAACACAGCTATTACATGATGAACTCTAACAGGTTGGGATTTAGCTAAGCTGTGCTGGCTTCACCGGGTAAATAGGAATCATTGGTTGAAAAGTCAAAATCCCATTGCAAATTTCCTCAATTTCTGATTTCTGAACACAAAAGGGCGCCCTCTAGAGTTACCCAACATAGAGGGCGTCCTCCTGGTGGTAACAGAAGTTGACTACATTCTGAGGGACCAACTCACCGTGTGTCCTTGGAATGTCTTGATAGGCTTTTCGACCCCTAGCTTACAAACATGGATGCACTGATCTGTTGAACATGACGCAAAACTGACATTTGACTGCCAGTCTACATCAAGTGCAGGTGCTGAAATTAAAAAAAATACCACCAATTTATTTATTTTGTGACCTAAGAATGTCCTACAAACACTGCCCCAAAACGGCAATAAATACAATTTATCAGCACTTTACTAACCACTGGATTTAAGGAAATTTCACAGCAATCCCAAATCCATCATGTTCCCTTATCATGTTAGAGCTATGATCGGTAGCACTGAGATCTCAGGTCAGATCATCCATATTCCTTTACCTTACTAAAGCTATAACTTATGAACTGTGAGATCTGAGGTCAGCCTATCTATCTTACAGCTGTAACTTGACAGTTTTAAGGAAAGGTCAGCTGAAGTGAAGGACGTTGAACTCACCTGAATGGAACGGAAATTGCTGTTTACAGTCTCCTGAGTGAGCATCCCATATTATGGTGGTTTTGTCTACCCCTGCACTGAGAATATAATTGCCTTTCTTATTCCATTTAAGGGCAAATATGGGTCCCTTGTGTTGGCCTAACGTTGTCACCTGCCTGCCATCTGTTGACCATATTCTGGCATAACCATCATATGACCCTGTTGCTAGGAGTGTTCCATCACTCTGTGATAAAAGATCACACACACAACTTTCAATACAGGAACAATAAAATCCAAAGACAACATTAGCTCCAGTTTACATGAAATGCACATCAAAATAGTATATAGAGTGAGATAAGTTTGTTTTTTCTATGCAAAGATCTCTCACATTATATCAACCATGTTTTGAGACTAACTGCTATTAACAAAAAAACTTTAAGATTGCTTTCAGTTGTGAGTGTAGATGGCAGAAATTTTTAGGAGAAAGAACACACATGCAATCGGGATAAATACTACATTAAATGGAAATTCTCTAGCGGATTCCTCCATTTAATATTCATCAAATCTTGCTGTCTATTGAACATGGAATCTCTAAGTTTTGTTATCCATCATTGGAATTGATGACCAAAACTACCAAAACCTGATGTGTTGTCTTTTGGCTTACATCTTACATTTATTAATTTATTATAATCTGGTCATCATAACAACAGTTCATAAAGCATTTCAGGCCAATGGGGTGGATATGTGACTGAATTCCTAGTCTGCTGGCATGTGTGCGATATATAAATCCATAATTATCCTGATCATTGTTACAGTAAATTCTTTCATGAAGTATCGCAAATAGTTAAGGCTAGCAAAGCTAATCTACAAATCTTGTAACTAAATTAAACTTACATTCCAATCTAGTGAAGTCACATCTTTATTACTGGGAACTTCTTGGCCGCCTTCTCTGATACAATGCCGTAATACTAATTGATTCGCACTATTTGGACTGTCATTTAAATTCCATATCCTGGCTGTTGAGTCTCCTGACCTATTCAGGGAAAGAACAATGAAATACATAACTATGCTAATTTCAGCTACATTGAACTCTAGGTGGCGCTGTACAATTTAGCAGTGGATGTTGCAATACAATTTCCATATATATCATACCACAGGTGTATATCATGGTATTCACTTTTGTAAGATCAACTGTAAATGTATAGAAATCCCTGGATGAATATCACACAATACAACTACTTAAAATACTTCTATTTCAGTTCATGAAATAACGGGCAGCAAAACAAGAAGAGTCTTTTTCCATACATGAAGATTTTCTTAAAATAATGTGCACAAACAATCAAACTGTACAATACATTCAAGATCTGAAGGTGATCATGTTAACTTTTTGTCCAGCTATTTTGACTCTTGCAAACCTTAGTAACCAGTGTGTTATTTGTTAAAGTTCAGCCATACAACTGAAAAAGAACTCCACTATGTCAAAGTACAGTCATCCAAAGGTTGAATATTTCTAAATAAACCCTTAGAGACAGGGACCAATCTAGTCTTTCTTGATCAGTTTGAGTTATGTGAAAGACGATCTCAGCTATTCTGTGTCACTGGGTATCAATGAACACACTACACTGTAATAGAACCCTTCTACCCCCATTCCTTTGTATACTAGTCCTGCACATCCATAGATAACAATAGGTTGAAACAAAATATTTGGGGTGAAAAGGTAAGATTTTAAGAACCAGTCACTGACAAGTAACATGCATGACTCCCTAGAAAAAGGAGTGTTCTGATAAAAAGGTGCATAATTTTCATCGGATGACTGCACAAGTAAGACAACTATCTGACTAACAATCCACATCTAAATAAATGACATTTACAACAAAAGGCTTGTTTTACTGTTGAATGCAGTATTCCTGATTTTGCTGTAATCACAATGTGCCTTGATTAGGACTCATATAATTCCGTCATAAGTGGTAATTGCAACCTTACTGCCCACAGCAAATGTGACCAACATGTCAAAGGTTAATATCCCCATCGCAGGATAATAACTAGATACAATATCCCAGGGTCATTGGTCAAATCAGAGGTACATGTACTTCTTTCAGATGTTGGGTCACAGGTCAGGTCAGAGGTTAATGACTTATTTTAAAGGTGACTTACCCTGATGCTAAAAGATCATTTCTAGGATTCCAGGCACAAATGAAGACTTCTGATTCATGGCCCCTTAGAACTGTTGCTTTGCTTGGCGGGATTTCTATTCCTCCATCCACTTCCATTGCCTCTGTGTGGTTGGCTGGGAAAAAACACAGAATGAAAGTCAGCATAAAAATTATATCTGTTTACTGTAATAGTGGAAAATAACTGCCTGTCTGCCTGGGGCTGGTAAATGTTTGACTAGGCAAGTGAAATTTTAGTTACCCGTCCAATGGATAAATAGAAATAATGCAACATTTTTTTGTTTGTTGAGGTTACAAGCAAAGTAGAAGGGAATCAGTATGGGAGATACAATTATCAGGAAAAAATACTTTTTGCCTCGGGGCAGGAACTTTTGCAATTTTTCATTATGTGTTGGCTATCAGCGACCAAAAGACCACAGAGAAAAGGGTGACACATCCATGTGTTGCATTCAAATATGTAAAAAAGGAAAGTTGAGGGTCTATGCATAGGAGGCTGTGTGAACTCTGTTGATATCAGCTATGCCTTCTACAGCACATACACTGGACCATGTAGGGAGAAAGGCTGACGTTGATACAGTTCATGAGTATATGTGGGTCAGGGGTCAAAACAGGTCAGGTTGGAGTGCTGGAAATATCCATCTATTTTGATCGGACATTATAACCAGGTGAGATGTAATTTGTCTACAGTCTTTCCTTTGCTTTTGGAGGCTAAGGCATTCAACCAAATCTGGTTTTGTTAGTGAGTTGCACACTGCCTCTACAAGTAAAGCAGGAAAACCTTGGTCACAGGTGTTCTTGTACTAATACACAAAATCAATCACACAGAGAGATACAGGTTTGATCTGCTATTCATGGTAAGATTCTGTCCAGCACACCTTGGCATCATCTTGTATTGACACCAGGTTGCCAGTCTGTGATTGTTTTTCACAAGCAACAGCAAAACAGTTGATTTTGGCTTTTTAAATACCAATAGAAGCAATGGCTTAAATAGATGAGGATTTATAAACCAGTATGCAGCTGCAGTAGTAATTTGACAGTGTTCTTTCTTGTGGTAAGGCAAGCTTGAGAAAATAGGGGTATATTTTTTCATAACATCATTCACTGTATCTGTTTTAAAAATTAATCCTGGACAGAACTTAAAGTCATCTCTAAGTTTTGAACATATAATTTTTTAATTTCAATTCTGGCATGACTTAATGATCATTTTTTCAACTATCAATGTTCCATTAGGCAAAGACAAATAAAAAATTTGTTTCTCATCCCGCCGCGTCAACCTTTTTTTTGTGCTCATGAGAAAATAAAATAGAAAAAAAAACGCAAAAATATGTGAACATAGTGCATAACACAGTGCTGTATAAAACAGAACTGTGAACAAAATAACTGACATTAACATTCCATTCAGAACTGTACACATATGTCACTGTTACATTACGCAGTCAAAATTGTGCATTGCTGCACTGAAAGTCAACACACTGAAAGTCAAACCGCAGAACTGTTGCTATACAAAAATACTAAAGCAACACTGCTGTGCATTTATCTCTGCATGCATTCCTATGTTGTTTTTGTGTTTTTTGCACATTTTTGTTGGTTGAAGAATAAAACAAAATTGAGAAGAAAAAAAAACCTGCGTCACCGCATCATTTTTGCAATATGTCTAGGATGAGAAACAAACTTTTTATTTTTCTTGGCCTTAAAGAAGTGTGCAGGCATAGTAATGAAATTGTACCTTGTATTGAATTTGCCATTGAATCGTCGCCATTCTCATTAGTACCTTCCACTTTATTAGTGTCATTCTGTTGGGGTTGTTGTTGTGACGTATTGGCCACAGCCAAGGCTTGTGCTTTGATCTCAGCTTTCTTTGAAGAGATAACATCTGGCATCACAGCATCTACTAATGATAATGATTCTAACGCCCTGTTGTCTATCATTGTACCATCCTAAAGTGGATTGAAAAAGACAGTAATGAGATGACCACTTCAAACCTCAACTTGATCATTTTTTACCTGCTGTTCTCATTCTGTTTATCATCAAGGTGACTTTGAGTAAACACTGGTTTCCCATCATGACGTCTCAAAAAATATCAAAATATAAATTTCAAAATAAACAAACAATAGTGCTTGTCAATATCATATTTCAAAACAAAATATCTCTATTCAGACAATTGATGAGAATGATTTGGATAAATATCAAATCAAATGGATTTTGTGATCAACACTCTGGACTGCAAATTCACCAGAAACTGAGCATACATCCCAGCACACCAAACCTTGCAAATTTTGAAGTATAATATATTATTGCCTCAATACATGGGTTTATGTGCCCAACGCCAGGACGGCAAATTGTCTCCTGCTGCGAGGGCATATAAACCCATGTATTCAGGCAATAATATATTTATTACATGCCTCTTCACTGTCTATGCTATATGACATTTAGTTACATGCAGGGCATTTTCAAACAATTTTGCCACTATCGACCAGCATCAAACAGATTCTTAACGAAAGTCAAAATAGCAGTGCGCGCATGGATATTTTACTTCTAGCGTTAAGCGTCTACTTTGAAGTTGAAAACGTCGAAGGGCTTCACCGGACTGGGTAACCATGGAAACCGGTCAGTATATCGTTCACAGGCCCGCTAACTCTCCGGATGTTCCTATTCAAGTCAATGCACTGATTTGCACTCACGTCGAGGCATGTAATAATTTCTCTTGGAATCAGAACAGTGAAAGAGTAATGTCAAACTCTTCTACTATTAGTATCTATTGGAATAATTATTTGGAAAAAATTTCACAGATGAAAAAATAGGGCCAAAGTCCCTGAAGCTACTATAGACATGGATACAAAATTAAGTATTTCCTGACTGTATGAAATTATCTCACTAAGGTCATCCTAGGGACATGTAAACCAAATATTAAAGCTGTCTGACCAGCGGTTTTGAAAAAACAAGCAACTCAACAGTTGACAGAGCTCTGCTGTGTTATGTAGAGAATAACCTTTTGTGACACATGTATTGATGAAGAAGGTGGATATCTTTGATAGCTCATTTCAGGATGGCCTGACCAAAAATGGAAAAAAATTCCGTAAAAATACAGATTTCATCAGACTATATTAGTCTACAGTAGCAAATAAACAACAGTTAATTACATTCTGATTAAAGTAAACAAGACTTGCTTAAATCAAGATTTACGTCATAAAATAACAGTATATCTCAGGTTATAAAGTAAGTTCTGTTGAAGAAGTTGAGACTGTACGTACTCAGAGAAAGCACACTGAAGAGACAAATGTTTGAAACTTAAGAAGTTCAAGGTCATCAAAAGCATTATAAGGAATCATGTTACACTTTCATTGCACTGTTTACACAGATTGCATAATTGCTATAAATAGCACATGAGGAATCTTACAGCCCAGCTTTACCATAAAAACCCTATCACTTTGACTACTCTTTTACATGTAATTGACCACTCTATTTTTTTTCCTCAAAAAGTAATTTTATTTTATCCTTACCAAGTCAACCATAAATGGAAATTAGAACTTTCTCTATCTCTATTTATTTGACCACCCTATCATGACAAACTATTAGATAACATACAAATGATGGTTCAGAATGTCAAAGATGGGATTCAGGAAAGTTGCCTTTACATGTTTTAAAACTCCAAGATAGTAAGCAGTTCACTATGAACTGTCAAAAAAAGTTGAACTTTCTGATAGTTCTACACTAAAATTATTTTGGCTTTGATGATTTTCTAATTAATTCAATTATTTAAAATCACATTAATTATTTTTTCTTGGTGAATTGATAGGGTTTATACAGTACAAGAATTACAAACAATGTAAGTCAAATTTTGACCAAAAATGACAAAAAAATTCCTTAAAAATACACATTTGCATATTTCATCACAATTTTAACAAATCTAAGTTGGGTTATCCCTAGGGACCTGTATACCAAATAACAAAGCTGTCTGACCAGCGGTTATGAAGAAGAAGATTTTTTACCAAAAACGCCTTTTTTGGCATTAATTTGCCTATTTTCAACAATATCAAAAAATTAAAAAAATAGTTTCTCAAAATCATATTTTTCATCTACACAACAAATATCAAATCAGTAAGTACTGTGGTTCTCAAGATATTTGAGTGGACGGACGCCTCACAAACGGACATACATACATACATACATACATACATACATACATACATACATACATACATACAGACTGACGCCGGACGCCGGATGGATACCCATCCCAATAGCTTCTATAGACTATAGTCTATAGTAGCTAAAAATTACAAATCCTCAAAATTTCCAAGTAAAGTCTTTTGTACACCAGATTTCAATACCAAACAGGCAAACATCGCTTTGCTCCCATGGGAACACTGCAACTCCTGGCAGCTGTTGAAGTTTATTAAAATTTCTCTGAAAGTCAATATCTTTAGTCATAGAGTCACTTATAAAGAGTTTGCAATTTTAAAAAACACTTGTATTCAGTCTGCTCCACTTTTCCTTGATTATTTTTGTAGAGATTTGGAGATTACAGAAATTTTAACAGTGGATCCTTCTAGTTAACAGAAAGTTACATTGCTTCTATTTGGAATTTAGTATCACCTTTTCTTAACCTCACAACATTGCTCATGTTTTCCTTATTTATAAAGCATGAAGTAAAGAGTAAATCAACATGAATTTGAATCCAATTTCTTTTCTGTCAAATTCTGAATGTTATACACATAGCAGACTTCTAACATATCATGAGACAAGCTGATTGAAAAAATTGCTGAATTATAGTCTAGAGGCAACAAAGAGATGTGAATAGTGGTATAGATATAGTTAGGGAATACATGTAACTGGCTATTAGGGAACTTGGCTATTAATATCAATACTTGGCATGTATAGCATTCACAGTGTAACAAAAAATAAAATATCCAAACACGACTCAACAATGATTGAGGGAATCATACAGGTATTCATCTACACAGATTGTAGAGTTCTTTATCTGATGAAGGCAATATGAGCTGAGACTTTCATTGTACAAACAACGTTCACAGACTGAGTGAGCTAATTGCCATGCTTGGAGCGATTTCTCTTCAAGGATGCTTTTCTCAAGACAAGACTCATGTACATGTGTACAGAGTGCTGTTTCTCCATGTTCTAATTCATGCCATGCTTTTCTACTTCAACACACATATCTTTTTCTCTATTTTTCTTTCTTGCAGGTTTTAAATTGCAAAGCTTTGAAGGATGGAAAATGAACTGTGCGTGTCTGCATTGAGTTGGAATGCAAGATTCAAGTGAAATATTGAAACGTGACATTCTTAACACAAAAATTTATTTCAGTTACACCAAACAGAAATTCAAACTGATATAATAAATGTTATCTGTGATAAAACCAAACGATAACATAACATTTCTTTTTGTTTTCACACTGCCTTTACAGCACACATAAACCATAAGGCTGATTTGATTGCAAGTATTCTTCAAGTAAATTTCCGACACAAAGATTACAATGTTTTCAAGTAATGTTTTTCCTTGCGTGTCTATTTATTTTACCATTCTTCAATCAATCACGCCTCCCTTAATGTACATTACCAATCAATCATGTCTCATTTTAAGTAAATTTTCATTGAAGTACGTAGAGAGATTTCTGATGTATGTGAACTGTGAGTGTCACACACACTTCCTGTTACGACAAAATCGTAACTTGCATTTTAAATAACCCAACACAGTCTTCCATGACAGTTGACACCCAAGTGAAATCCCTAGCAGGGACTTTGCTTAGCAAAATCCTTGGAATTTGTCAATGTTTCTGTGACTGTGATTGTGATGAGAACCAAAATAATACTAAGAGATTTTTTTGCACCTTATCTCAACGAGTTGTAGCCTGGACCCCATTCTCCACTTTTGGCCGGACGAAGGCCAAAAACGGAGAATGGGGTCCAGGCTAACTGAATCGATGCATGTAAAAAACCCCCACCAACACTCCTTAAAAAAACTTTACATTTATGCTGCTGCTGACGTACAAACTTAGCACGATAACTGACTACTTTTCATCTTAACTGTACACTAGTACACACATTACTTCTAGAAATATGTGTGGTGCTGCAACCCAGCGATGATAACAGGGTGCAGTTCATAAAGGCCAATTTGAATTCAGTTGAAAGTGTGCCTAAGTTTGCATCAACTTACAGCCCAGAGTATTTTCAACAAGTTTTGTTTTATCCGCTCAGAAGAGTTATCCCTTTAGTGATCATCAATTGTTTGAACATGGATCGTAATTTTTGCAGGATGTAAATTAACACTTGTCCAAGTGATTACAATCCACATACCTCAGTGATGCTAATTTCTGTTTCCACATACACCCATACAATCCAAATACTTCAT
The DNA here is from genome assembly GCF_041260155.1 of Ptychodera flava. NCBI lineage: Eukaryota > Metazoa > Hemichordata > Enteropneusta > Ptychoderidae > Ptychodera > Ptychodera flava. Next base: position 38,594,360 of record NC_091946.1, on the reverse strand, counting down.
TGATGTTAATTTCTTTCTCTACATACACCCATACAATCCACATACCTCATTGATGCTAATTTCTGTTTCCACATACACACATACAATCCACGTACCTCAGTGATGCTGATTTCTGTTTCCACACACACCAGTATGATCCACATACCTTATTGATGCTAATTTCTGTTTCCACATACACACATACCTCAGTGATGCTAATTTCTGTCTCTACATACACACATACAATCCACATACCTCATTGATGCTAATTTCTGCTTCCACATATTGCAGACCTTTCTGGATAATTGATATAAGAGCTGCAGGCGGTACTAGAGCTCCATTGATGTTGGACTGACTAATATGACTCTCTATACCAAATGTAAATGCTGAATGCGAAAAACCTGGAAAATAACATAGCAATGAAATGTATGAGGGTTAAACGGTATAATCTGTAATAAGTTTTCTGACCTGATATAGATTAAATTCCTTCTACTTATCAACTTTAATTCTGAGAATGATAAAATGAAATCACTGGGTGGTTGACCGTTCACAGTGAGGGAACGGGTTCCTGGCACAGAGAGTTCAATCAAGTGTCATAAGGTTGAAGTTCCATTAGAAAGTGGATTTCAAGATTTGCCTGCAGTGAAAGATTAGCCCATCTGTAGATGGATCAGTCCCAAGATTACACAAATGTGAACTTTACAGTAAGCTCTCCGAAGAAATTGGAAAGAGGGCAGCTTTCTTTTTTGTTTTGCTGAAGGTCAGAAAGCAGAAAAATTACTTCCAAACACACAACTCTTCATGCAGTTGCCCACAAATATCATCACTAGGTCCTGCAGGACCTCCCCAAACTGCTAACACAAACTGTACACTTTTTTATTTTTCCTACAATTGATGGTTATAGACCTGCCAAGTCTACTTAAAAGGTTCTGGAACTACAGACACTCCATTGGTTCAAATACAAAGGAAAGCCCTGTGAAATATCAACTGATATGTTTTGATTTGATACATTTTGTACGGTCCATGTCTATTGCAATGGTTCTACTCTCGAATAAAAGGACGTGATGCGTTCTACAGACTCCGTACGCCCAAATAATCATGTAATACCAGTACAAACAAGCCCACATGTGTACTAACGTGCATGGAAATACACGTACGTTTATGCGCGTTTGCGCACATGGCTTTGTTTGCACGTGGTTGATTCAAATTCCGGGTTTGGCCTATTGATGTTTTCTAATATTTTTCGCTAGAAGTCAGCCATATTGGAAACTCTCAATTTTGGTGCATTTGTGTGCGTGCCCTTGAATAGGTTGTTGTAAGACTTACCGGACTCTTGAAGGTACCTATACACCAGGAAATTGACCTCATCACTGCTAATACTCATCCTGGTCTATACTTAAACCCAATCATAAGGACATCAACCAAGGTAGCACTAACAAAAAACTCACAATCTGTAATACACAACACAAAGAAAAGGAAGAGTTAAGTCAGAGATACAAAATTTCAGGCCTGTCAGAAAAACTAATAAGTCTGTCCTGGGAGAAAACACACATTTTAGATTTATGAAAGTGAATAAACATGCACAGTCAAGAGTTAATTTACACCAGGCCCGTTTATGCATGTGTAGTGATGAATGCAAACGATTTGCCATGGTGACAGGTGCCATGGAGACGAAAGACCTGCTGCCAGGATCTACTCATGTTTCCTTTCAAAACTCTGAGTGGGTGACTTCTGTTATCATTTTCAACTGTAAGTTGAGACTCTTTATCAGAGTATGGCTAACTCTATGCAGTGACATTTTCATGGTGACTGGAAATTGACAGGCCATATCACAGCCTCGTGATGCTAGGGACAAACTGAACTGAGGCGTTAAATAGTTCCATTGAGGGTATTTTTAGAAAGTTTTTCATTCAGGATTCCTGCATGAAGGGAGAGTGCACGAATGACACAACAGATACAATAGATAATCTTACTTCATCCAATATTTCATCACATATGCTTGAAAATTACACAGACATTTGGACGGTGTCACCACAAAGCAAACATTTCACACCATAAATTTTGCATGTTCTCTTTTGAAATGAGAGAAGCGATATGAATCTACCTTAGTTTTTCTTTCAAGGCTTTATTGACTTAGATGTGGGTATGAACCGTGATATCAGGGTTGTCATAAGTATAGAGGTTTCTATCAGATCATAATGCTAGCATTCACTGTGTGCATCTCACACATCCTATCAGTCACCTCACAGCTGCTGCTTGAGACAAATACTGAGATAGAAAGCTGTATCTGGCGCTGACTCATCTTAACTGATGACTCATCACACTTTGACCTGCTTTTTAAGGTCACTGACAGTGTGACCCAGTGTTGACCTCTCTGCACGGTTTCCAATTCCAAACCACAGAGATAATAAAACCGTGGCATCATGGTTGAACATTATCATCAACACAAGTCAACATTGTCATTTGTCATCCATATACATACAAGATTTTGCCATGATCAAATGTGTTCAAAGGAGACCAATAGACAGTGTGCTTTGAATGCGGAAAAGTTATAGATATGTGCTGAAATTTGTGTGTATGAATTCTGATAACTTAATGTTTCAGGAATCAAAGTCACACCTGTTAATTTCCCATTGGCGACTGGCTCTTATGCAACTTTTTTGTCTGAAGAACAATGTGTTCTTTTTTTCTCTTTGTTGTGTAAACTACAATTGGTAGAGTTGCAGAATTACTTAAAGCTTGCAGGCAACCATTTTCAGCACATTTATTAGAAGGCATGTTTAAAGAAAAAAAAATCACATGACTTCATGATTCCAAGAAATGTGGTCACCAGATGCTGTGTAGTTTATTACAGAATACTTGATTCAGAGCAGAGGCCATAAAACTGCTGTTTACATCAAGGCAGAGAGATTGTTTTGACACTGATACCACAGGGATGACTACACTTGAAGAATCAGCATAAATGACAATTTGATTGCATGTGCCTGGAAAACCTTGGATAGAAACGTATTCCAGAAAGACGTCGGAAAACAACAAACCATGTCATGGCTCTACTACCGCACAGATTGATATTATAGATTAACATGTAACTGAAAGCGGACAATAACTTTCACGTCAAAGACTGACTCAGACTAATAAAATCTTATGCAAACACATCCTTTCACAACATCAGGTGAAATATTGGGTCTTTTCGCTTTCATGCTGACTAGCCAGATCAATGCCTAGCTTTCACTCTAAAGCTAGGAAACAATATTGTACTGTAGAGAACAGAATGAATAATGAAAAATAACCATGTTACAGTTAAGGACCTAAATGCTCTGTTCAATAATGCCATCTCATTTGCATACCATTTTCTACCAATCAATTGATATCAAGATAAGACCATCTTTGTCCTCATGATGTACCTGCTTGGATGCCATTGAAAATTGAATTTCCTGCAAGTCTTATTACATTGACATTTAGGATGGAACTTAAAAGGCAAAATTGAGTTGTTACTTCAAATGGCGTACCCTTCATAGAGACTGTGTGTACAGAGGTATATTTGGTTTCACCTGTATACCAGTACCAGTGTTTTGCTAAGGTTTGGGTATATAGGTAAATGGTTTGGTAACCAAGGTACCATTTCTGTAGTCCCTAATCTCATTGCATTGATATTCTGAGGAAAGCCCGGTACCACAACAAGCAAACCACAGTGAAATTTACCTCGATACCGCCCTTTACAAAACCACTGAGTACAGAGTTGTTTATTTTAGAAAAAGGCAAGAAAAAATCAGTGAACCACACAATTTCACGGTGCAATTGTTCCTGCAAAAGAGAGACATACATCATTTGATTGAAAATTAAATCTTTAATTACGCAAATAATTTCAGAACAGGGATTGGGTATTAACATCCATGTACACTACAGTATCTGTAGACTAATACAGTATTCATTTTTTATTGTGGACATACAACTGTAGGCACTTACTTAAAGTGACTGGAGAGCTGCCAAAAGATCATTTGTAAAATTATCCCAGAATGTACAATATAGCCTACTTACACAGAGTATTGACTAACATGAAATGATATAACCATTAGATGACTGCTCCAACTTGGGGCTAATATTTCCAAGGGGGCAGTTTGTAATATCAGCATGTATATGTTTAGAGGTTGTACATATAGGGAAATTAATTTTTCTAAGCTACATAAGTCCTAGGGATTGGAACATGAGAAACACTCATTCCCATTGGACAGATGACATATCCATTGACAAGATTTCCCCAATCACTTCATTTGAGACAAAAATAGCTTTCACTGATGTCATGGAATCTCTAGTGGAAACCGACACGCAGGAAAAAAAATCAATTAATACGACATTGAACATATGAATGAGCGATGTGTATTATGTAAACATTTTCTTGCACATGGTTTTGTTTCAAATACAATGGCAACACAACTGTTAAGTACATTCATAACAGCTTATATTATTTATCATGTATATCAGAGAATTTGTGAAAATACTCTATGTCCCTCATCATGGCTGAAATTCCAGTGAAAAAAAAAAAGCATCATCATCCTGTACAAGTGAAACAGAAACTTTCAATAATGGTTGGCTTTACCTTGTGAATGCAAGGCCAGCTGCTGTGCCCCTTTCCTTCCCATCTACCTTGTAACACAAGTCATGTGATCTGTGGTGTCACTGTGTTATGCATTGATCTGAAGCTGCCACATTGCAATGGGTCTTTGTTGACAGGTTTAGTGTGTGGCTGTTACAGTGCGATGACCTTCATATCAGTGGTATGGAACAATGCATTATTTCATAGAGGGGTGTGCAGGCTACATGACCTTGGTGCACAGTGAGGGACATACTGAGCAAATCCCATTACAGTAATGGTTAATAGGTGGTTGCCGATGACAACTACAGAAATATTACGCCATACATCATGCTCCCACAGTTATGACATAAAAGACAGATAAGCTGTTCCGACAAATTGCTTTTTGACACGACAAAATTGGACATTTTGTGAGAGAAAAACTGAACAGAGAATGCAGCAGTCAGTCGTGGCAAGACTGAAAACCGACAACTGATACTGAGTGTTTGATATGACACAAGTTACATGGAGTGTTTTTGTCCAATAAAACTTTCAGATTTACTTTCAAGATAATGGCAGCTTATATAAAGGGGCAAGGTTATTTATCAGCTGTATCTCTTAATCCTCTTTATCCCAAGTTGTATTTATTTCTGTGCTTTGTCTATGAAGACTGGTTGAAAGAGGATTAATAAATCCATTACCTGGGCACATCTTTCAAAGGATAACAGAGGAATAAGATTATATATTAAATAGTGTCAACAAGCACTAATGCTTGGACCAGGGACTGGGGACTGCTGGTTCATCTGTCAAGGCTGTTGTCAATCTGACTAAAGGTAAACAATGAAAGGACTGGCTATCTAGTGCTTCTTGAAATGAAATTGGATTGAAGCCCATAAGGCTAAGTAATATGCCTCCAGCCAAGTCCCAGTTGATGACAATACCATACACCCCCTGATTCAAATGTCATCTTAGGTTTCATTCAGGCAATACAATTACTGACACAAATCAATAAACACACTGTATTCAGACTTAAGGGCATCAATATAAAGGTCGCTTGGAGGTCAGCACTTTGAGGTCATCAGCCACTGTGACATTGTATGACATTAGAGCTTTTAATTGGTTAATGGAAGGTATCATCGGATCAAAGTATGAGTAGATTTTTAGTTTTTGTAATCCTTTGATTCATAAGCGATTGAAGTGGAGGCTTACTCAGCAAGAAACATGCTAATTATATGTGTAAACCTAAAATTAAAATTGAGAGATTTTTACAAAAGAGGTAATATGGAATGACAGAACACACTTACAAAATACAACATCAAAATGTCCACACATCTTTTATCAGTTTTGTACTTTTTGATATGTAAGACAACAGACAGTAACTGAACATCATGTCAAAGCAGTTAAGGACAAGCATGTTAATTTATGTTGATTTTTTTTTCACTTTTGTATGTTTTGTTTTTCAGTACTGAGTCCACTCTTTTATATTTATCTATGTATTGAGATTTGTGAAGTGAGTCTGTACAAAGAAATTGCTTTCCTGTACACATAGGTGATCAGAAATAAATGAATACTTAAATAAAGTACATGTAAATTTGCATATCACATGCACACAGCTATGGACAACTCTATCAATTGATGACTTTGTTTCTGCTCATACTGCTACAACTAACAAGCATGCAATAACATGATGTAATTCTCCTTAAGTTTCAAATACTAGTAGATTAATCTAGAAATGTTATATACATGTACATTGACTTGCCAATATGAGCCTTACCAAAAATGATCACAACATTCTATCCTCAGATGACTTGCATTGGCTTCCTTGATCCTCTGCCTGTATCTGAGCAATGGAATATTGATATGCAAACCTACAGTTGAAGTAGAGTCACAGCCCCTAGCTAGCTATAACACTTGGGCTGGTGGTGTCGAGTAGATCAGTATGCTGGTGGAGTGACCCTTGCTGGCTTTGCTAGCTCACTGAGCTGGCTTAGCCAACTTGTGCTGAGCTTGGCCATACTAGAGCAGAGCAGGAGGGACTGTGAGAAAGTCCACTGATGAAGTATATCTGATTTGATTCATTCTGTTTGTTTCATAATACCTGCAGAGTTACAGCATATGATCATTCAAAATTCTACAGAAATAAATATCTACATGTATGTGTACTTGCAAGTTGATGTTCCAATTTAAATTGATTTTGTGAAGTATGAAGAATGAGACCGTAAATTACAGTTCAAACCACGATGCAAGTGTCTGTCTAAGGCTGCTATGATGAGATTTACAGCAGCCCTTATCCTGCTTAATTCATAATCAGGTCACAATCAGGTCAAGTTGGTTAAAAAATAGTGAAGCACATTTCCCATAAGATGCATTTTAACAAAAAATTGAACATTTGAAGGACCCTGACGACATAGATACTGTAAACATGATTTTTATGGACTAAAACTGTTATACAATACCAAGCCAAGTGAGTTCAAATACGAAAGGTTTTGACTCAATACCGCATTTTACTGACTTGGCAGACGGGGAAGTGATATTATCTGGCAGGAAATGAATTAAATGAAAAGAAAGTAGAGTGTGGTTTCCACCGTCAAATCATACTATGGCAGTACCTGTCATGTAAAGTAATTAATTACACTTTGCCATTCATGTCACAAGATGACTGATCACTATCAACAAATGCACTCTTTCAAGCCTCTAATTGTATGTTGCTTAACCCATTCACCAAAATGGTTTGGTCCAAACATGTTGTTATCAATGGTGGAAATGGGCCTGTTTACAAGGAATTTGGGGTGAACAGATTATACCTGAACAGACACAAAGCAGGGAAACAGACCAGAGCACCTAGATATCAACAAATTCTCCTTAACTCACTGGCAATTCTTAATGCTGGGCTCAAGGTAGGATTTAGCAATGGGATTAAAATAATAAATTTCCCTCAATAATTCATTGTTGCATCTGATACTCGTGACATTATCATGTTCATGTAGTAGAGTGTGAAAAGTACGAAGGGTAAGATATTCATGCCACATGAACAAGGTCGGTTGGTGGCACACCTGGAATATCCTACCTCTATATTCTATTGTACATACAATGTAGAGGTACTACGTATATTCCTAACCAACAAAATCACATCTTTAGATGTGATGAATAAAATCATCTGCCATGTGAATTAGTCTCATAGGCAAACAAAATGATAATGTATTAAATTTGAGGTGCAAACTGACAACCTTTGTCGCTGGCAAGTCCATCCTGCTGGAAAACTGATATTCAACAGTCAATACAGCAATGACAAATACAAGCCTACAGGATCAGTGAAAAGACTGACCACAGATGACAGAAGTAAAAAAATACTGTGATGTTGATCTCTTGTCAATACCTATCTTTCAGTCACATTATTAAAATTTCTGTCACCGTGTCACATATGAACATCTCTTGTTAATATCTATCTTTCAGTCACATTATTAAAATTTCTGTCGCTGTGTCAAATATGAACATTTCTTATTAATACCTATCTTTCAGTTACACAATTAAAATTTCTGTCACTGTGTCAGATATGAATGAGTGATTCCTACTTCCACTGAAGCTTGTCTATTTCATCTTCCTACCATTAAAAAAAAATGTTACGGCGATGCCCTAATTCTGAAAGGGTCATGGGAAAAACAACCATAGAAGGGAAGCCAACAGCAGTTCAATTAGTAATCCTACTGATGCAAGAGACTGTTGCCATGGTGACAAGATGTACTGTATTCCTCCAAGGGACATTTTCCTTCTCAGCATGCACCAGTGATGATAATCTCCCTGAGGGTATACGTGTCTGTTGATGGAGTGACACTGGCGCTATTCAGATATGTTGCAGAGTGGAATTATCAGAGCATAGAGTTCCCTTCAAGATGGACAGCACTCATTAAGATGTGAAGTCATGACCCAGGGTTGGATACCTGTAGCTGTAATTACATAGCAGGTATCCCATAGCAATGATAATTCCTTAGCTTAATAATATTCACACAAAACTGCATTGTTTTAAACTAATAAAGGCAGTTATCTTTTTTCATATAAATGTCAAAGCAATTCCAAATTTTTCATTAGATTATCTACTTTTCAGATAACATCAGCTTTATTGTGTGTACTTTGAGAATATTGAGTGAGGCTATGAAATACAACCACCCTTCTGAATATATGATGAACCCTTCTACCTATACTGAAGGCTATGTGATATTGCAAACAACTGACATACATATATACATACAAACATACAAATAAATATCAAAAAACAAACATATATCCTCCTAAAATATAAATTCTACAACTCCAAAACAAAATGAGGTTATTCAAAAGTGACAAAAGCTGTCCTTTGATGACTCCACCTCTTGGTACTGGTGATAAAACACCAAACAAGAGTTTCAGTTCATGAAAATAAAGTATCAATAATACCTTGATGTTTGTCATGTCATGCTTTTCAGCTGATGTACAGCTATGAAAATACAATAGAAGGAAGGCATGTAAGAGCAAAGATAGAGTAATGCTGGTGTATTTGTAATTACATCTAATGGATCAGATATTCAGTTGTCAAGCATATTACTCCCCTGAACAAACACTGACAGGTCACTCTTTGAACATTAGCCTTGAATGTAGGGTTACTCCAATTACATAACTAATGACGTAGTCCATTAGGATATGTAATGCAATTACATGTATTTACCATGAACACAACTAGATACAAATTATAAAAAGCTGTATATTGTTTTCAAGCTACATATCAGCAATAGTGTGTGCTGTGGATTAGAATTTAAAACATGGATTCACCTTCAAATTCATAGATTTACATTTCAAACTGCTGCCTTCCTAAAATTTCAAGATTACAGCTACATGTAGGAAGAGTATACCCTGTTTGGTCAAGCTACTGTCCATGAGTTGTATGTCTTCACTGTTCTATATATATATATATCAACAGACTAAATATTAGTGTCCACATTGTGTTTCTGAAATTATTTCAAAATTATTTGAATACAGTAAATAAGAAATGGTGATTTCAAATGCTATGGCATCTGGAGGGCCCATGTTCATGCACATATCATATATACAGTGCCACACAGACATTGTACACACTGCAGCAACATCGACATGTATTACATGCACAGTTCAGTGGAAGTTTCCTACAATTTGCAGTGTACCCAGTGTTTTGACCAGAATATAGACCATAGCAGATACAGTACATGACCTATACATAACACAGCCACAAAGTGGTGCACTGAGATGTACATGTAGAGGTGGCGGCATTGCTTGCCTTATTTGGACAGGTCAGTAGGTACTCTAATGTGTTACACAGGAAATTGTTACAAACGGATCTGAAAGGTACTCCTTCAAACTTTGAATAAATGCCAAGAAATTGAGCCAATCAGAAAATTCTACGAACACATGTGTACGTGGAAATATCATATTGTTCTACTTAAGCATACATTTCAAATACAAGTGTCAATAGTGGTCAGCAAATTTCTGGTATGTTCAGTGTGCATGTAGGTACATGACAAGTTTCCAACTCTGCCAAAGTTGCAGCATTTGCTTATTGAACAGTCAAAGCATGATTAAACCAATGTTTACTTTCTACTTTTAATATATCCTACAACAACACATTCCATCTTGTAGACTGGTTTACAAGGTGTAATTAATTATCTAAGAGTCTTGTCATGTAATGAGAATTTGTCTTGTAATTTTCTGAGGTTGTACATTCTGTCAAGTATCATCTAATGACTGCATTACTTTATTTCAAAGTCAAAACATGAGTAAGGCTCACATCTATCTCCCTGAAATGGACATGCAATGGGAACGTATATGCTAGCGATGGCATACTGATTGACAGCAGACCAAACTGATTGGCAATTTGGGAATTCAACACACACACACGTCTGTACAACATTGCTTGAGGGGCTTTCAAGGAGAAAGTGATAATACCAACTACACGAGATTCATATATTTCATGACCTTTTATACCTTCATAAGGTTTTAGCGATCTGTGATATATATGCAGAGTCATGTTGGTAGATTTATTACACTTCATAACAGGTACCTCTCAACATGATATTTAGTAGTTTTACATTCATTTGAGACAAGAATAACATATATTACAAGTTTCATATGCAGAGCCATGCATTCAAATTTATTTCTTTGCATTCGGACTACATAAAAGACGAGTATACATGATAATTACTTAAAATAAGATTTAGAAATATACTTAGGAGAATCTAAAATCATTGCTCTGGAATACAGACTGATAAGACTAGAAGCTAGAGGTTGAATTTTGAAAGTTTCTTGAGCAAATTTTGTGGTAGAACTTTTTCACAAATCACTTGAAGACATGAAATGTGAAATACATTCTCAGATAACAAGTTTGACATTTTATACAGAGGGTTACTGTGATCTGAGCTTTTCATTTATGTAAGTCCCCATCACTTCCGTGGTTAGTAACGCCTGTTGCTAGGTTGTATTTATGACTGGAAAGACAGATGAACTTCTAAAAAAACTTGAGATTTGATTAACCTCAAAACATGAACTTGTTCATCCCCAATTCCCTATGAATAGGTCCATAATCACCATTGATAACAGCGGGTTTGGGCAAAACCATGGTGGTGAGAGGATGAATTAATGAATTGTACCAAAGATTTATTTCACAATGCTAACAGCTGTTTCTTTTCAAAGAAACCCACATCCTTTATTTGTTTATCGCAAAACAGAAGTCTGCAGGGAGCTGATGTGAAACTCAAGCCCAGTCTTTGCTGTATGTCAACACCTGTATGACCTTCGACCTATATAACAGCTCCTTCAAACACACCCACCTCTCTGTCATGCAGCCCTGGTCCACCCATAACATCAATTGTTCAAACCATGCAGATAAAAATAAGCCTGGTGTGTCTGTACCTATGTATGAAAATTTTAAAAGCATATGTCAGGGGCTAAGTTTTGAATAAATATGGCTGCATTGAAATAACCCTGTTTCACTCATAATAATATACAGCCAGAGTTACAAACAGTCACCCATGTGATCCCATGATCCCGCCCTGCGTTGACCCCTCACAGTCCCCAGACACTGTTATGTCTGACACATTGAGTCACAACCATTGTCCCACAATGGAATGTGTTGGGAATTTGCTTTCATATACTGTAACTGTTTCACATTCTTGCATTACTTGTATATTCTAGTACCATACTGTAGATCAGGTATGTTTAATGACTTTTCAAAAGTAACAAAAGAATAACCCTTGGTAAAGGTTACCTAAATTAAATTAAAAGTGTCACATCACTTACATTCATTGGGAATTTTTACTATCAGTTCACCTTGTTTTCTATAAAATATGTTGGCAAAACTCTTGAATTTCAGTTTCATAATGTCCTGCTATAAATATTTCTTTGTTACTTTTCTTGGAGTAGATGAAGAGCAAATCAATGGATTACCATCTATGAAGCGGATATATGCTAGTTTTTGTCAAAGGTTACATGATGGACACTGGCTCCTTGCCCTTGACATTCAAAGGTATTGAATGTGATTAAAGATCAATGCAGTGTAAGATGCATTTACACTATTAGCTCTCTATTTTAGAATTCTGCAGGCCTTGATTGAAACTTTACTTTTGCAGGCCATTGTATCAGTCGCTTTACTTACACATGATTCACCAACCCAAGCAATTCATTTATACGTCTAGCATGTTGATCAGATCTGAAGTCATATTATGTAAGGTGCTTTTTATAGTCTCATTAAATATTTCATTTGTCTTGAGTAGATCACAATCTATGTCTATATATTATCTTATTCGTGTCAGCAATTGCTGTGATGGTTGGTGATGATGCAATGCTACAACTGTAGTTTATCAAACTTTGTCAGTTTCTTTGTATTCCAAAAAGTATTATGTGAGATTTCAAATGCATGATAGAAACTACATGCAAAGAATCATGATCACTCTTTTAGATTCATTTTAATATAATATTCTGCCCTTTCATCTGTTTTTCTCATCACATAACATTTGATGTGGGAATGCCAGTATTGAAAGTATGTATAAACTACAGCTGTACAGTAATTCACAGCAAAAATTCATGAATTAATTGCTAAATACTGTGATATGCTGTAACCAGGCTTTACATTGCAGCTAGATACTGTGATATGCTGTAACAAGGCTTTACATTGCAGCTAGATACTGTGATATGCTGTAACCAGGCTTTACATTGCAGCTAGATACTGTGATATGCTGTAACCAGGCTTTACATTGCAGCTAGATACTGTGATATGCTGTAACCAGGCTTTACATTGCAGCTAGATACTGTGATATGCTGTAACCAGGCTTTACATTGCAGCTAGATACTATGATATGCTGTAACCAGGCTTTACATTGCAGCTAGATACTATGATATGCTGTAACCAGGCTTTACATTGCAGCTAGATACTGTGATATGCTGTAACCAGGCTTTACATTGCAGCTAGATACTGTGATATGCTGTAACCAGGCTTTACATTGCAGCTAGATACTGTGATATGCTGTAACCAGGCTTTACATTGCAGCTAGATACTGTGATATGCTGTAACCAGGCTTTACATTGCAGCTAGATACTGTGATATGCTGTAACCAGGCTTTACATTGCAGCATTTCTGTTATGGTTTGTATCATATCCAAGACTTCATTCTCACACACTACTTCAGAGACTGCATAGCAATGACACAAACCAAAAGATGCAACATGCTTTTCAAATAAGGCATAACTACAAATGTCCAGACTGAACGATTAATTTGGTATATATGTTTTATATCTAGCAAAACAGGCTAATTTTGGGTGAAGAGTATTAAAGTGAAATTTTTTTGATGGCTGTTAGTCAAACGAGGAACTGATAGTTTTCTAGATTAAATTAAATCAGTGTTAAAACCAGTCACATGTAATCGTCAACATTGAGTTCAATTTTTGTTGGCTTTTCTTACATACAGGATCAGATCTAGAAATTCTCTCTGCCTCTCATCTTATAAAATATTAACAACCCCAGAAAAGGTCAAACATGGTTTTTGGTAAAACTGTCAACTCAGTGTGTTATGACAAGTCAACTCTTCGTGTCAAAGTCTTCATTACCTACTTATTATAGTGTCACAGCCTTTTACAGCCATATTTCAAACTCTTCATGGAATCAATCTTGACCTTTACAACAACCCACTCCAGCTTAAAACTGGATATTTCAGTGTGTAGGTGGAACCTACATACATAGGAAATCATTAGACAAGACAGGAAAACACAGCAACGTCACAACCTGCAACCTTTTGTAAGGATAGAGACTACAGTGTTGAAACTTGCAAGTTGTGGTGTCTATACCACAGCAAATGTGGAAATGTTATTGTGTGTACCAGGAGAAACAAACAAGCTTTTTCATGGTACGAGAACACTTGGTTGATTTCAAAAGGTCAGTCTGTCATGTCAGCTTTCTCCATTGACAACTCACAAACATGTCTCAGCATGTTAAACAATAAAACCTCTGTCTGAAACCCAAAGGCAATACTTTACAAGTTACTGCCTGAAACCAAACACTGCAAAGCATTGCAAGGACAATGCAGCCAATGGTGATGGGGCTCTTTTACCTGTAACTTGGTCACATGACTAGAAGTCGTCTAAAAATACACACATATTGATTTTGTACTGGTTTGGTTAGGAATCTTAGGTAAATAATTTAATAAGACTGCTAGCAGTTTTGTATTTTACTGTTTTTTATTCGTAAAATTGTCCCAGTTCACTAAAGGCTGTGGGAACCCCTGTTGAAATGAACCATCCTTATTACTGTAATGGTGTACCAATGCAAGCAAGAGCCAAGTTCACAGTATACTTGGATATAATTGCTGTGGCTAAGAATGCAATGTTATGCATGCTATGTTTCATGTAGAGCACGTTTGATAACACACAGAGGTTTCGAGTCATATTTATCTGGAATATAGAGGCTATCAGTACCTGGAGTTTTTTGGTTTACAGGCATTGAACATTTCATAAAAGATTCAAATGGCTTCTTACCCTTGTGTGTCATTCCTTTCATTGTAATTCAATAATACATACAGAATTGGTGTAACCACACCATAGGACAATGTTGTTTACATCTTACCATCACAGGCTGAATGAGTGAAAATACTGCAATCCAACACTCAAGCCCAGTAGACAATATCAAGGTTACGTTGAATCTCTTATTTAGGTAGTCAGAGATAGAATGGCTCAGATGACTGAATGGGTCAAATTATCACATGTCAACTTCAGCTGGAAAAACTGAATTTCAGTGCAGCTCAAAAACAGCTTTTGTGTAACGTGAAAACATCCACTTTAACATATTGTTTTGAAATCAAGTAGGGCACTGATTATGTTTTCATTGCATGAAACCAAATGCTCCTATATTGTTTATCATAGTGAGTCTGTCTCTTCAGTGACTGTTGTGTTTTCAAACACAGACAACAGATACAGAAATTTGATTATAACAAAATATTATCATCGATCAATGTTCCCTCTCAGATTTTCATATTTGCCAATTTTAACACTAAATACACTAATTAAATTTGCCAAAAAAATTCAGAAAATTAGTACAGTACTTTTTTCTTGCTCTTGATAGCATACAGGCAACTTTCCTTTCCCACACACAACAGTGGAAAATGACAAAAACTTTATCAAGCCTTTCTCGAATGATATCTTCCACTTGAGTGTCTTCTTGCAGCGAATATCAAATATCAGAGAGAGGAAATATTCCAGGATTCCCAGAGCACATATGATAACATCCTGTTAGAGGATTTACAACAACAGTGGAATAAAATCAACTATTCAATATTCAACTCTGTGAGATACTTCTGAAGACTGACAACAGCATTATTACTGGCTGAGGTAGGTGAACAAAAATTGAAAGGGAATTTATATTTAGGATTGTTATGAAAAGAACTTATGAAAACCTGATTATCGTTTGTAGTGGAGCTGTAATCACTCACTGATACAATGCCATCCACTGTATGATCTGAATAAGAGTACAACAGATTACTGAAAGCTTTGCATACATTGATTTCAATACTAGTAGTTTAAATTATTATCATGCAATAGAATATTAATCAATATATTAGTATTTGCTGCCATCCATCTAATATCTTGAAACATGGTAAAAAGGTTGAAAATAATTTCACATGAAAAGAATTGTTCAGTTTGTCGGCAAATATCAAGATATAAAAGTTCACAAATGTAAAACTACTGGGGAAACCCTACATGGTCAGCGTATGATCTGGGACCTATGCCGACAGAAAAGCCAACCAATTACTTTGCCATGAATTTTCAGACTTCTTGAGAGTGATATCTACATCAACGTTACCAATACTCTAAATTGTGTCTTTTCATTGCCATGGTGATGACATTTGAAAAGAAGCAGATCTCATCTGAGAGTTAGCATTTTGTTGAATCTTCACATCCCTGGTAAATTCCCCACGGCTTAAAATATATGGTCAGTAACTCAGCGTGATCACATGACACAGTGTGAGAAAACCCACAATACACGTGAAGCCAGACAGTGCTTCAACACCAATGTATCAAATGCATTCATTTCAGATTATTGGATGACACAGAATCTTTGAAGTAAACAACACAAGAGGGGGATTGTATTATTGAACTCAAAGCTTGTGGATGTTTCACTGTACCAGTACCAAAGAAAATAGCTTCCATTTCGATTTCATACAGTGAGAAACACTCAATAATTTCTCCTAAGGTTTTGAGGCTATTGTAAGCATGGTTTATCAGTCATACCTGAGCAGAAATACAAATGAGTTGAAAACAACTTGACAGATACATCACCACATACAGGTCTCTGTTATTGTCCTTTAGGAAAATTTGGCAAAACAATTATAAATTTACAGTCCACAATAATGGCACAATGGTACTACATGTATCCTATACTGGCTATATCCTGGGATTTAGTCATTTTATTCAGACACCACTAACCATCAACACACTCAGGTTTAATTCAATACTATCACAAAAGATTACCTTGGAATTGACCACCAAGTGTGAAATTTATCATATGCCAAACAAATAATAATACACAATAAGTTATAATATGCATAAATTAAAACCTAGAATATTTCTATTTAATGAAATGAAAACATAATTTTGACAAGACTACATTGCCATTACATATGCACGTATACAGATAATTGACAATCCCATCATATCTTGTATTTCAGTAAAAAATTTAAATAAGTTGAATTCCGTCTGCCTCAATGACCATAAAACCTGCAATGCCATATTGTAATTCCTATCATAACAGCTTCATTACAGAAACCACATCACCACCACCAGTCTTTTATCAATTAATCTTTGACATCCCTATGACACAGTCTACATCACGTACATGTAATATATCACAAGCACATAGAGTTTGACAATGTCATATTTTCAGTGTTGATCACTTTACACACTATCCTCTCACAGCAGCACAGAAAATCAGCCAATTATTTTCAGAAACTCTGAATCTTACCTGCCGATGGATTTCTTCTCAAAAACTGTTTTCCGCTAGTTTCTGACAAATATGCAAGAACAACATGAACAATGGGATTTCTAGTTTTCTTCATGAAATGGACTCAACTATTACAACAAAGGTAAGTATGGGTAGATGATGGAGGGGATAACCTGAAATCTATGGCTTCCTCGCCTTCCTAATCCATGATTAGGGCTCTATTACACAGAAATTTTGTCAGACTTCTCTATTGGGGTAACAGTTCACCACTGCTGGTTGAATTGAGTTGAAATTACATGTGTATGTAAAACTCCACAAAACTCTGTCCAATATATCTCACTCAAGTTCCATTCTTTTGACAAGTCATTTTAATGGCCACCAATTGTCCGTCTGAATATGAACGCTGATTTTTGACACTTGTTAGGTCTTTTGAACTAAGAATTTAATTTGTAATAGTTTGTGGATGACATCAGACACTTGGCAGCTGGGTGTGGTTGCCATAGTTTCTGAGTTATTACTGAGCTAAAGAATGTGTGAGGAATCCCAGTCAATTATAACAGAAGCTTGGTTCAGCAGATGGAAAAACACTCAAATATCTCTATGCGTGCTCTTCTATACTCGCCAATCTCATATTAATTACTTCTTACCTGCAGAATTCCACAAAATACAGCAGTTCGTCATCATAAAATTGTCTGTTTTGTGTCTGTGTTTATAGCTGGTGTTTGAGGTCAGTTTCATTAACATTATTCTTAACATTTGAGGTGGCATAGTACAATTTTACTCAATTTTGCGGGGGTTATTTCATGATCTCTTGAAAATAGACATATATTTACTTTGCATGTTAAGAAATACATTAATTATGATGCAGAGTTAAGCTTTCCTGCGATGAACACAAAACAGTTGGATCTCTGCCAGAAAGCTAGCTTCAACAGTTTATAGATTCTCAAGGATATTTGGCGCCATTTGGAGTAATGACCATCAAAGAAACATCTCAAGGTCACACGCTTGACCTGAACAAACCACAATAATCCAGTTGTAAACACTGCATTTGTCATGAACAGTTGGCAATATGTACACAGCCATGTAGAGTAGACCTATGTGTAACACTAACAGATGTCTGCATTTACAAGATACCAGAACTTTGAAAATACAGTAAAAGAACAATGTTTGTACAATACTAATATCATGACACTCCAAACTTAATAATAAAAAATACCCAGAAAAAGGTCACATTTGGCATTGTGGTAAAATATGTAAATTGACTTATAAACTGGGGTCACTGAACTTGTAATGTATCCCTTGAGTATGTGTTTATAACTTATTTCCTTATTCATTTGTTTATCTTATTTCCTGCTCTTTGTATTGTGCAATTTACACAATTTTTAGGGGTGTGTGTGTAACAATCAATATAGCAAATGAAACACTTCAGCAGTCGATCAATTAATTATTGCTGAAACCATCCATGATATTATTCTTTCACATCACTACATCACCACACGGTATTCTCATTGGCAACATTTGTAAACACACACACCTCACTTTCTCGCTGTTTTGCTTACATGACTAGGAAGAAACTTCCCTTTTGAAAATACTTCAACGAAGGAAGTTAGCAAAGAGGATTGTCAGTGATATAAACAAGTCCTATAAATCAGTGCACACTGTGTCACTTCAATTGAATTCCTCTTGTAGTAAGCTATCATGATTGGTTGGGATACCAAATACCAACAATGTCATGAAGGGATCCATGGTACTTCTACAAGACAGTTCATCTCATCAAAACCTGAATAACATGTTTCTCTTTTCCTAGATTTTCTACTCCTTGATTTTGTTGTCTCTACATTGTTTTGACATGGTTGAACTTGAACAATATTTGGTTTTGATTACTGCAGCTGAAGTAGCTTGCTGTTTAATTTCTTCCTTTTTTCCCTTCCAATATTACCATTTAATTGCCATTTTGTGGAAAGAAACTATTCATTTACCCTACACTGTTTGGCAAAACTTCCTTTTTCCCTCCTTTGGTCTTAAAGTAGATGAAGCAGTTACACATCTATTGCCTGAAGTGTACAAAAATACCTGAAAATTGTCAGAGCTTTAAGTTAAGCAGAATGACATTTTAACTGAAGTATGACTGACCCATTCACCTGAGTTCAATTCTGTGCACAATATTTTTCAACCAACTGGTTAGATCTATTGGCAAGAAACCAGTGGAAGATTTGGTAATTTGATTTGACTTGTTTTTTAATTGTTTCTAGAATTACTAAAGCTTGACTGCAGCTAGTTCAAATTCTCTGGTAATAATGAAATTGCTTTTTATCTAGCAATACAATTCCCTTGAGAGATACTAGTATACACAGAGGCCTGTTTACAACAATAATCTATTCTCATTCAGTGCATGTGTCATGGCGTTATTCTGCTCTGTGAAGTCACTTCAAGTGATCACATATTCATATTCTCTGCAGAGGTGAGTGACTTGCCAACTCTGGAGGTCATCTATAGTGCATACCTGCAGTGAATATTTTATTGTCTTATTACTCAATAGTATGCCTGAAAGCCTTCATCTATCAACCATTCTGATTCATTGCAGTGTGTGTATGTCTGTGTGTCTGTGTGTCTGTCTGTCTGTCTGTGTATGTTAAAAAATCTCGGATTTGTTACTTCAGCCCACACAAACACTTCTTGAAACTACTGTGTACCATAGAAGACTTGGATTACTAAATAGAAGTTAACAGAAAACTGACCAAGTCAGTCTTTCAACTTTTCCCCGTGGTACTGATAACCCTTTGAGCGCCACAGTCAATTTTTGTCGCCTGTAAAAATATACCTCAGTCAATTTTTTCAAATCTTTGCAAAAATTTTGATAAAAACTGTAGCCAATTAAATGTTATGTCCATTTGGTTCAAAATTATCAAAAAAATTACAGAAAAATTCATAAAATTGGTAAAATGATGCACTAAAATTTTGGTGGGAAAAATTACAGCAATCAAAGGGTTGAGGTTCATGAACAGCAATGTGTACACATACTTCATTCTAAATTTGCTATTAACAACTGATAACTGAGATGCAAGACAGCAGTGTGTTTCAGTAGTACACTGTATATATTCTAAAATATCCAGGAAACCATGAATAACATAACATTGGTATCCATGAATGCTGTACAGATGAAAGTAGATGTAGCAATGCTTGAGCATTAAATATTTACAATACCATCACTCTGGATCAGATCAGACCAAATCACAACACAGCATAGCAATCTGTAGAGTCACATCATTTCAAAAATAAATTATTTACAAAGGTTTTCTGATGAAAGATGGTTTCTTCACTGATAATGGCATATCAAGCAGGTTGTACTGAAGACTGACCTATTTTAAATCAGCTAACACTTTTTAAAGCACCAAGTAAGAAAAGCAAATGCAGAGTATCTTCATTCATTGCATATATTACAAGCATTTGACAGACATTTTCCATACTTGGAAAAATTACATAATTCATTTAGATAAGGTGCACTTTCTCATCATAGACACAAGGTAGGTAAAATAAATCCTTTGAATATTGCAATATTCCATTATGAACAATAAATGTTAGTTGGCCGATGAGAATTACTAATTAGCCATATATGCAGTCAGTTTTGGCAAGATACACCACCATCAGCTTGAAACAATGATTTAATTGGACCACAGAGGACATATTCAAACCCATTTTGCTATTTTGATCATGTGTGGATAGGTGAGATCACGTACAATGCTTTCCCACACAGGATGAGTTATTGTACACCACATCCTGAAATGTTATTACAATATAACACACAATGTAATACCATTGAGATCGACTGAAAACAGGTTGGGGTCAAAGGTCATGGTCTGCCAGCAGTCTACAGACATTGATATGTCAATATATCACTCTCTGCCTCAATGTGTCAGTTATTTTGACCCAGCAATGACCTTTGACTTTCAAAACCTCAAATAATTCTGCATGCGCAATATTTATGAAAAGAGATATGGGGAAAGAAACTGAAAATAACTGTGAAATCTGAGCCTTGGTTGTCACTTTACTTTCTCTGTCCTGTGTCAAGTGGATTTATATGATACATGTGTATCTTTCAATGACTGTACAGTGTGTCACTTATACAATAACAACGTATTGGAAAACTCATTAATAAATAACACTTCATCAGGCTATCTGAAGAAAATTATTTTTGAAATAGTAAATAGCACAGATCAGGGATCGTGCCAGCCTTCAATGAGTGGCGGTCGCCTCATTAAAATTCACGACCTTATTAATATTCATGACCTCATTCATATTCATATTCTCTTCACCCAAACTGCATGAACTGTATCTGGTATCACGGGTCACTCTCACACAACACACACACATACGGGCTTGCCACTTACACATAATTAAATTAAACAACAAAGCATAAATCTTGTTCAAAAGTGGTATTGTGTTTCTTGAAAAAATCATCTCAATATATATACAACAAGCAACAAATTGCAATATTGGTATGGTAAATAAAACACTCAGAAAACTAAATGAGAGAATGGTGTTATTGATTCATTTTCTGTACGTAAACTACAGTAGGTTCATCCATAGACTTTTCTCGAGAGTCTATGGTTCATCTACACATTGGGCATAAGAATTGAATAGTGCGGCTCTGCAAATATATAAGGGAAAGTTCGTCGGCGAAATGTTCAGCAAAGTTAGAATTCAACTGTCGAAATGAAAGTTCAGAGTTCAAAAGGAAAGTTCAGTGGTCTGGACGTTCTGAGAGTTCAGATTTCACTTACGACACAGTCTGCGATTCTTTTTCTGTGCCCAACGCTGCACTGTTGACTGGTAGTCGAATTCATGAACTGGGGGACCATCAACGGCGATACGAATGAGCCCGTCGAGACTGGCCTGGTTGAGTCGGTTTCTCGGCACGGTCTTGATTATTTTCAGTTGAGAGAAAGTTCTTTCGGCATCGGCGGTGTGGCAGGGCAAAACTCTGTAGATTTTCGCCAGTTTGCTCAAATGTGGGAAAGCGTGCTGGGCGACTGACTTCGTGCAGAGGAGGTCGATGATGGATTGTGCTTTCAAATCGGGCTGCTTCAGGACGGAGTCTTTCGCGAAGTTTCTAAAGTTCGTCCATTCGTTGACTGCATCGGCTGTTACGTTGGGTTGATCTGGCTTCTGTAGAAAGTGTTCTGAGAGGGACTTCACTTCTTCCTGGCCGTAGTCTGCAGTTTGGTTTACTTGCATACGATGTGGGTCGAATATGGCGAAATGAGACAGCAAGCCAACATCTTCGCTCGGAAACCGTTGCTCGATGTTACTCATAAGGCGGTCGATGTACTTGCCCTTGACGTGTTCGGTGAAGAAGTCGTGGTCATCGGCACGTTGTTTCACGGTGACGTCTGATTTCTCCAAAGTATCGAGCAAATCAGGTAGGCTTCGTAGATTTTCACCATCGACGGTTTTCAGCTGCCGCAGTGTAGAAACCGTTGACGAGACGAGGGGCTTGACGAGGCTGTGCTCGAAATCGCTGGCCTGAAGCGCTTTTGAAAGATTGCTGACATGAGGGAGCAAATCGCACAAAAGCAGCATCGTCGAGATGAACCGGTACGTCGACATCAAATGGAAAAGTCCGATGGCTTTCGCATCGCCACGCTCTTCACCTTCTCTTTCTAAGCTGATCAGCACACTGACAAAAGTATCTTTCAGCCGACGGACAGACGCTTCCATACTCAGCCACCTTGTCGATGACGGCTCGATCGGATTCAGCACGCTCTGGTCAAGGGCTGTCTGAACTGCGTGTAGACCGGCCATACGTACTGCGCTGTTGTTGAAATAATCATACAACTGCCGTACGATTGTGGTGAACTTCTTCACGAAGGGAACTGAACTTGCGGCTTGCGTTGACGCTAACTGAAGACGATGAGCACAGCAGTGGATACCAATCGCTGAAGTTGCAACCTGCTGTAGACGTTTCACGACACCATTGTGTTGCCAGTCATGACAGCAGCGCCGTCAGTCCCGATACCAACCAAGTTGTCAAAATTGAGCCCATACTCCGCGAAGTACGAGGTCACATGGCGAGCAATGGTTTCTGCGTTCAGTGACACGGTCGGCAGGTGATTTGGCTCATCGTTGGACTTCAAGTTCAAGGGCTGAATAATCTTCAGAAATTTTACGCTAAGCTGGCCGGATTCATCTAAAAAGCGACAGTTCAATGTTAGCTGTTCTTCTACGCTGACGTCTGTTGTTTCATCTAACATGATGGAAAAAAAGTCCGATTTCTGTACCCGTTGAATAGTGTCGTCTTCCATCGTTGACGAGAGAAAGTGTAACATTTCTCTAACGGAGTGGTCGCTGCAGTATGTAGCGTTCTTCGCAACGTGAAGGTCGTCTTTCACTGTTAAACCCAGCTGTGTCAGCAAGTCTAAAAGTGGCTCGAAGTTTGCGACATGGGGAATGCGACGTTTAGCCAAGAAGTATAGACACTTGAAGGCTGAAACGATCGCGTCATGACCAACTTCCGGCTGAATTACCTCGGCGATGTTATGGCTGGTGGTGGATAAGAGTTCGAGTTTCAGGGCATCAAGGTGACCGGCGCTCTGCTCGTGTTCTTTCACACTGCCAAGGCGAAGTCTTCGACAGGGTGTCTTGTTCCAAGTGTCTCTATCAAAGGGACGCTTGTTATACTTCTGGCACAGTTTGCAGTACATGCCTTCGTCCTGTCGATAGTAGAGCCACGTCTCACGCCCCTGTGCCCATTCGTGTCGGTAGGCACATGCTTGTTTTCTCTTGGAAACGCTGTCACCGGGCTTTGCTTTCTTAGACGACTGCAGTGGATCTTGGTTTTCATCGGCAGGTTTCTTACGTTTGATGGGAGTCATAAACTGGTACAGAGACATGGCTATAAAATGCTGCGTTGTAACTGATGGCGACGTAACTTGCTGAAGGGTAGAGAGCTCGATCTGTATAGCACTGTGGTAAATCACAAAGTGAGGTAGTACCACATCAGGCTCGCAAGTTTTTATTCGTAAACTAGCAGCGTCTTTTAGAAATCGCCTTTAGAAATCGGCACCGATGAAACAAGTCATTGTTTCGATTGCTTCACTTTGGCACAACTTATGCCGATCATCTTATGATTAACCGCCATATTTGATTTTGCCGATACCAAGGGTGAAGAGTGACACCTCGTTACCACTTCGGCAAAACAACTTTGCGACCGGCTCTGGGGAAGATTTGACGGCACGCACTGACAGAACACCGTGATTATCACCTCGTATAACCCTTGAAATAATCACACAATAAAAGAAAACAATGGTGGTTTTATAATGAATTTAATTTCCTCGCATTATTTTTCCTTCTAAAACGTGTTTGCGTTTGTGCTCGCGCACCGCGATGATAGTGTGACCTGGAAAATTGAAACAATGAGGCAGTGGTCGGCGGCCTTCCTGTGGTGGTCGCCAACTGAGAGTGCCGGTCGGCGCCGACCACCGCCGACCGGGTGGGGCGATCCCTGGCACAGATGCTAAATTGTCAGCTGCCTCTCTGGCCAATTATGGTATGGTTGAACTTTTATGCACATCTTCTATGACTAAGCACAAAAAAAAGATAATTAACTTCAGATTGAAAAAAAAACGTAATTTCAAATATTCCATGGAGGTACATGTAAATGTTGTTACCTGCGTGATAATGGCCACTATTTCTGTAAATGAAATAAACGTGTTTCTTCCTTTTTCCGGCTGGACAGATATTTTTGTTTGTCTATATTCTGTATCACTCACCTTTGGAGTTTACAAAGTGGAACTTCTTGAACTAGCCAGGCAACCAACATGACAACAGTACACAGCCAAGCAGTTTTCATTCCATATAATCACTTCCATATACTTACAAATACTTGGGATTACATCAAAGGTTTGTACAGTTTCAGAATGGGGAAACAAAACTCTATCCGGCAAAAGCATACACATGACGGGCACCAAAAGCAAAATGATTTATTTTAGGATATGACTTGTACTAGTTTTCAAATGCCAGTGTTCTCCACAGCTTAGAAAATTAGAGGGGCGGCAATTTACATAACAATGCATATGATTTGCAGGGTTTTACATGACGCGCATTTCTGCGTCCTTTACGCATAAAACCGGACGCAGGACCCCTCAAAAACTAAACTACGCGTCCCTTCGGACGCAGAAATATCTGTGCTAGTGTGCATATCTCGCGAAGCTGCTACACGTAAAACACATCCCAGTAACCTTACCGACCCATACTTTAATGGAATGCTCCGTAGTGCATTGGCCTCCACTGTTTGATGACCAATGGTACCCGCGGAAACAAATTATATTACGGTAAAAAGTGACTTTCAAAATGTAAACTGATTCTTAATTGGTCGATTTCTTGTTTGCGTCGATTAACACATGTTTTATGCATCATGGCGGATCGTGTCAAACACCCAAAACAGGCCGATCTGCGAAAGTTTTTCGGCGGCCGCAGCAACCAGCACGATGCAGGTTTGGTCGAGGCCGAAACAGCAGCTACGCCATGCGATACTGATACATCAGGTCCCCCGGCCAAGTCAGCAAAATTACGACATTCAACAGAAGTTGGCTCGATAGGTTTAAATGGCTTCGATATTCTGAAGAGTGAAACGTCATGGAATGCGATGTATGTTTGAAAGCGAATGTCACATGCCCGTTCACGGAAGGTTGTTCCAATTTTCAACATTCAACTCTCACATGTCATCAGGACTCGAAAAGTCATCTCACAAGTGTTAAAATCCTAATCTTCGGGTCGCAATTTACTACTGCTTGCAAATTGTAGAGGACCGGCAGTTGCAGGGTAAGAGTAACGAACTCGAGGCGTACGCTGCACAATTACGTACTGTTTACCTGATCGCTAAACGTGACCTTCCGTGCGATGTATTCACTGACATCATGCATCTACAGAATCTGAACGGCTTAGACATTGTTTGAAGAGTGTATTCAACGTGTGATCGAGAAGTCCCTGATTGATAGTATTCATGCAAGTGACTTCATCGGTATAATGTTGGATGAGACTTGTGACATTACCGTTCATAAGAAACTTGCTATATACTAGTATGTTCGATATATTCAGAATGGCGAGGCGAATGTTCTTTCCTCGATAACCAGCAAATTACAGATGCCACTGCTGCAGGGGTCGAAACCGCCTTGATTGAATTTTTGATTAGGAAAGAAATCTGTGACGCGGCCGTAGACAAAATATACGGACTAGGAACAGACGGGGCGGCCGTAATGACCGGTCGTTTGAACGGGTTGGGTGCAAAATTAAAAGCCAGAAATCCCAACCTTGTTCAAGTGCATTGTGTTGCACATCGATTGAATCTTGCTGCTTCTCAAGCAGGCAGAGATATTGAATATTGCAAAGAATATCAAAATGCTTAATCAGTGTTTCCGCTGCCGTTCGCCAATTAGGCAATTGGCGAATGGAATGTCCATTTGGCGAATTTTTTTGAAGACCAGTTCGCCAGCCTGGCGAATCCAAATTCCTAATGCGGAAGTGTTGAGTCATTGCCACTGTTTTCCCTCTTGGCATAAGGGGTTTAAAAATGGGTGGTGTTGCGCACGCTCTGCCGACTTTTAAACAATAGTCTAGGGGGTTTAAGCTAAACGTCGCTGAAACGTTTTTAATGACCCGCCATGATTGATTTGAATAGCACACATGGTGCATTGATGGGTTGCTTACATAATGACCTCTTACGGACAGAAAAGCAGTCGACACTGATCAAAGTTCAATAGGGCCAGCAGAATGCAACCCGATAGCCACAGACCCTGAATCACTACCGGTAAACTCTCAGTCACTGGCGAGCTCCACTGTCTGTACAAGTGAAAGCGGCAAGAAACGCTAGAAAACGTGACCAAGGGCAGTGTTGAGAAGAAACGTAAATTACAGGAGGAATGGTTTGTCGAATTCCCTTGGTTGATTTTTGAGAATTTAGAGAAAGACAAACAAATGTTTTTCTGTAAGTGTGCCAATCAGCAGGGCAGAACAATATTTTGACATCTGGTCGGTCATATGAAGTTTTTTAAAAAAGACAACTTCACCAAACATGAACGTACCGCAGGGCACAGACTGGCGAGTAATTTTACTGTAGGCCTTCAGCCCTCAAAGCAAAAACTGTCGACAGATTAATGAGGATTGCAATTGTAGGCCCTGATATCGAGCAATTTGACTTTCAAAACAGAGCTTTCACTGTTTGGTCGAATATGAAAGACAGAAGAATATTTGTTCTGGTGTACTTTGTAAACTAAATGAACATGAATCATCAAGTATACCTTTCAGAGAAGGACTTGTGGAAAAGCTGAATGCTTTTAGAGAGATCATGGATTGTGAAAGTGAATCACTGGCTCTAGATCTGTCCAAGAAAGTATCTTGATCTGTCAGTGTGGGGACAGTCTTCAACAATGTGTTGATACAGTATCTTGACGAACGAGAAATAAAAAGTTGTTCACATGACTGTGTTAAAAATATGTGTGTGTACATTTGTATGTTGTTTTCTTTGAAATATACCACTGTGTTCTCCCCAGAGCATTAAAAAGCATTAAAAATCATTACCATAACAATTGCATCTATTGTTATGCAAATTAGCCAATATATGATTTTTTTCCCTGGGGAAACTCTGTGGGCACGCTCATACTGAAACATTTTGTTGCTAAATGGTGGCTAATCAGTTTGATGCTAATTAGCCAGTATGGCTAACAGAAAAAATTAGCCAGAGGAAACACTGAATATAATCCATTCATTGTATATATTTTTGTAATTTTTGCCTTACCGCACTCCTTGAGTGTGTTGTTGAGCAATAAAGTATTGTATTGTATTGTATTATAAATATTTCAATGACTCTAGTGTGAGATATGACAAACTTAGAGAAATTCAAACTCTGTTGAATGGGAACCCAAAACAAATTACTGAGCCTACATCTGTTCGTTGGTTGTCGGTTGAATCAGCTGTCAAGATGATTTTCATCAGTTTTGAGCCAATTGCCTTGGCACTGGCAAGTGACAAAAAAGGGGGAAAGGCTGATGGCCTGTTGAAATTTGTCTCCAATTCATTGTTTCTGCTATTCACTGCCTTATTGATTGATGTCCTTACTGTCATTGGAATTTTGAGCCTTACATTTCAGAAAGATTCTGTCAACCTATCCCATATCAAAAAAAGTGTTCAGTCTACTAGGGACACATTGAATACAATGACTAATGATTCACACACTGTCAGAGAAGTCTTTAATGATTTGGGTGATGTTCCTGGCAATGGTCAGAAAAAACACATACAAAAACATTCAAATCACTGACAATCAGCCACTCAGACAGAGGTTCCGTAGTGTATGAGCAAATTATATCAACAAACTGCTGCATAATTTAGATAGCAGATTTCAGATGATGAGATGAATATTCTGGAATGTTTTGATGTGATTCTCAACCCACACAGATATCCTGAAAATTTGGCCAACCTACCTGACTATGGGGTCAACCAGCTTGATCAACTGTTGATTCATTATAACAATACACCAGGTATTGATGCTGATAGAGCTAGGGCACACTTTCTGTTTTACAAACATTTCACAAGATCTCATAGGGAGGCACTGAATTTTGACATGTATATCAAGCTGTTGCTAACTTATTTTACAGAGGAGTATCCTGATTTTGCCATTCTTGCTAAAATTGCTCTTGTCATACCAGTGTCCTCTGCCCCATGTGAAAGGGCTTTTCAGTACAAAATGCCATCAAACAGAGGGCACGAAATAGACTCAATCCTCAAAGGTTTAATAGACTAATGTTCATCAAACTGGTTGGCCCCATCATAGATGATTTTGACTTCATGAACACTGCTAGGTAATTTGCCGAAGGAGCTGCTGGCAGAGTGTGAACTCAAACCTACTGGACTTGGTAGGTGAATGCCATTTCAGAATATGGAATTACTTACCTTCTTGTCAATTTGCCAAATTGAGTACTTGTTCAAATTTCACAATGTTGTGAACTGTCATTAAAGTTATGAGATAATTTCAATCATGGATAGTGTTCTTTGAATTGATCAATGAGGGCCCTCAGTATGAACTAGAATTTTCATGTAAGAGTTATTTTAAGAAATGTGTAACCATTTGCTTTGTTTTAATACTAATTGAACACAGTGAAGACCATGGCATGGATAAACAATAAAATATTCTTTTGAAATAAATGGGACCCCCATATTTTGATGTAGGACTCGCATTTTCTAACACCAGGGGTCCCAGGGACTCTCAAAAGTAAAAAGTGATGTAAAACCCTGGATTTGCATATTCTTTTGTTGTGAAAATGTGTATTCTTTTGTGCAGTTATTAACATATGAATAGATTGCTCCAAAACCAGAGGGGTGGCCCACCCCTAAAAATCCCCTTGTGGAGAACCCTGAATGCTATTGAGGCAGTTTCTACCGAGACGTGACAGGTAATTGAGGCAGTTTTTACTGAGACTCAGTGACAGGTTCTATTAACCCTTTGAGCACCAACATCAATTTTTGTTGCCCTCACAAAATATATCTCAGTCAATTTTTGTCAGATTTTTGCCAAACTTTTGATAAGAAACTCTTGCCAATGAAATGTTTTGTTCATTTGGTCCAAAATTATCTAAAAAATGACAAAAAAGTTCATAAAAATTGGTAAAATGTTGCACTAAAATTTGGGTGGGAAAAAATACAGCACTCAAAGGATTAAAACGATCCTCTCATCACTAAATGAGATTAGCTACAGGGAAAGGGTTGGCAAGGCTGTATTGACTTCCAGGCCATGATGCTAAACCAACTGACATACACACAACCACCTAGGGGAGAGATTCTGTACTCATCACATTTTCAAATTACTCAAGTGTAATGATGTCATTACTTTTTGCAGCTGGAGCCAAAAGTCCATTTGAACCATTAAAATAGTTGAGTGTGATTTTAAAGTGATTGACACTCTGGTATTTTCACTTAAGGTTTGTATCACTACTGTGGTTAAGATCACTGTGTTACTTGTAGGTCAGTTTTCTTTTCTTCATTCAGCACAAATACAAACTCCATAATTCCAGGACACTACACAGAAGATATAAGCTACCACATTCTGTATTACTTTTAGCTGGCAATGGATCACAGACTGCATACAACATTACAAGATCTTGCAAGCCTGTCCAGACATCATCTCTATGGTATGAAAGTACTAGATTTTGGTCAACCTATATACACATGGAAGTATTTATAAATGATATATTAACATGGGTAACACCTGACTGACATTCATCGCCAAAATCTCGCGAGATCTCACAGATCAAGGATCATCTACAAATACAATGAGACTGGCACCTCATCAATGATACCCCACTGCTATGGCCATCCAACCCTGCTGCCCACAAATTCACAAATATGCAAGTCCTAACCACAAACAGGTCAGATTTACACTAGATAGTCACAGATGTCTTTACAGTCTGGTTTGTGTGTACCTGTCAAAAACTTCCATCCAAATTAAACATGCTATTTGACAATTCATAACACTAACTCTGTACTTACATTACTGATGAGAAACAGACTTCAGTTACTGTTCAGATCATATGTATTACTCAGAGAGCAATGTGAACACAAAAACACCACATGGTTGATTATGAGAGAACATATGTGGTGCTACATTATTTTATAATGTCAAATAAGTATAGATTTACATGTATGAAATAGGTATCTATCACATTTTATATTACATGTAGAAATGGTAATGTTTCCACCGTTGCTTGTTTTTTTGCTGTTCTTGATGGATACCGGTCAATTCAGCTCTCTACCATCATAAACTTTCATAAAATTACGTAAATAACATTACAATTGCGATAAACATCCTACAAACGGTAAAATACATTTGTACACTAAACTACCAAGGTCACAACTGCCAAAAAAACTGCAAATAATTCTGACACATTTCATACTGAATGGGAAGTATTAACGCTGATCACTGGTTACAAGTCATAAAACCCATGATTCAAGGAAAATTATGTCAGAAGATGCGTACTTGAGCTCCCTGAACATCATCCAAATTTGTATTCAAAATGGTTCAACCAGTGAATTACAAATTATAGAGACGTGCGTGCATATGGACACTGCATCAAGAGCTTTGATTTAACAGTGTTATGGCCCATATTTTGGTTGTCAGAATCCAGTCTGCTGTGAAGTAATTGTTGCCATGTTATTGATGGATCTACAGCCAGGAAATGGGGTGAGGGGTTCAAGAAATCACTAACATACATCCATTACACATGAAAGCCAGCAAAAAATGCACAATAGTTTATATAGAACAAAACATGAAAGGAAAACGTACATGTGGATACATGTACAGACAGACCTTCAACAGAAGGCCACTCCTCTAGAATCACTTGATGAGTAACACGTGAACACATCATCCAATACAAACTCATCTGGTGAGAAATCACACACTTAGCCCATTTCAAGAAAGATCACAAAGCTGCATGACATATGTGACAAGTAGATCAACCTAAAAATATCCATTGTAACAGAGTTAGCTTTCTTACGTCACCCAACACTTCTGGTAAGATATCTTGAAAGCTTCAAGTACAGCCTGTGTTTTCAAGTGCAGCCTGTGTTTTGAGCTAAAATGTCAATCTTGGCATTCAAGAAGGAAATGATGACATATTTCACAGAATTTTCACTTTAACCCTTTTCCTGCCGAGCGCCCTTGTCCGTTATTCTCCCAAGTCAGTAGAAAACCGCCCCATAATATGTGCCTGCAAAAGATTGGCTCTCCTGCATGTTATCCTGCCAGCCATTTTGGCAGAAATCGCCCATTTTCAGGGTAGTTTTAGCCGTACTTATACGTGTTAGACTTCGATAATTTCTACATGCCCGTAGACAGGGGAAGGAGCTCAAGGGTTGCTGCAGAAAAAAATTGAGGTCACCGGCTTTGTTTGCCCCTGGGAGTGCGTCATTTTATTGCCGTTTCATGTTTATTTTTTCGGAAATAAACTCCTTCAGTATTACGCACGTCCGCTAGGCACAAACATCACCTCACTCGTCTGTTAGTCAGAGGCCCTGAGGGTCGTGCTAGGGGTGCAGAAGCACCGTCAAACCTGTCCTGTTTCCCAGGGTAGGGGCAATGAATACGTACCTCCAACGACTTGGCAGTGTAGCACAAAAACTACGTTTTTGCCGTTGTATTAACGACATGGCTGAGCCATTGAAGCACAGCTTTACGTAGTTTTGCCAGCTCAGTTGGGAGTTGGCTTACGAGTGTTACCGTTCATTACTGACTTAATCGAGTGGTCCTCAGTCAGGTACGGGTTTGTACCGACATGGCTTGGGCTGCAGCTAACCAGTGATAACCAGTCACTACCCCCAAGTCTTCAGTTCACTTTTGCGATGCACGGGTGCAACGCAATATGCTTCCATTGTTCTAGCCATCGACGTGTCCACATGCTGGCAGCCATATTGTACTGCTAGCTGGTTTGCATAACAAAAGCAGTCCCTGCTAAATGCAGACGTTATCCCCGTACATGTAGCATATTGACCTCATGTGCCCTTTTGAATTCTCTGTACGCAAACAGCGTACGTAGTTACCAATGCATCGGCAAGAGGATACGTTTGCCTGCAAACCAGAGCCAGTACTTCGGACGGTGGAATAAATAAAAATCCAAAGCTACGTCCATTGAATGGCACGGCCAAGGCAGTGAAGGACGTTGCCTGGCTTGAACTTGCAGAGCTGAAGCCCAGCTTAGTACGTCGGACACCAGTTTGTAATGGTATTTCCGAGTCGTTCATATCCGTTCCATGGGAGGAACAAGTCGAGCCGTCCCGTCAAAAATACGTTCTCATTTTCAGTCACGCACAACTGAATAAGTGACTTTCGTCTCGCACCATCGGCATATCTGCCAAGTCGTTTGCAAGAGGTAGCCTTCTAGATTAGCATTGCCGAGTTGGTCAAGTTCGGCAGCAATCTGTATAGTGCCAGGCAGCCAAGTACGTCCAACTCCGCCAGAAAACGTCACCATGCTATCCTGCCAAGTCCGCTAAAAAGCGGTAAAAAAAAACCAGCCCCCCTCGGGTGTGGGGGACTGGCGGACAGGTTTCTGCACCTTTCCCTGTCCTTGGACTCCCTGTGAACCCATTTCGAGAGCAAACGCCGTTCCTCGCCCAAAACCTGTCCTCGAACGACCCTAGCGTGAGCAAGGGTTTGCTACACGTAGTTCCGTCGACTAGGCAGGAAAGGGGGTACCAAAAAGGAGCCCGATTTCCACCGCCTTAGGAGGATAACGGCCGTGGCTGCTCAGCTTCTAGCTACACCGAATTTCAAGCGGATTTTCACCGACTTGGCAGGAAAAGGGTTAACGTTTGAATATCTACTACTTATGCATGTGCATATGTTCTATTGTGCTATTTACCAGCTGTGTAGATGGAAACTTCACCATGGCTGCTGAAGATACACTGTATAAAATAACATCTTCCAACCATGATAATGCTACTACACTTGATGCAATTCACATCTACAATACTTAGAATATATGAAACAGACAATTTGTTTTTGTGATCTAACATCTTTGTAAGTGCTACAAGCAATTCCTAACACCGTATAATATCATATGTAGATGCAACTCAAAACATACATTATCATCATAATCAACTTTTTTATTATAGAACTATCACAGATCTATGATGATTCCAGTTTTCCAGAATGTTGAATGAACTCAACACCTGACTCACCTGCAGTTACACTTATTATACCTGTAAAACTGACTCCTTTGATTAATTTTCATCTTTATTGAAACAATTCATCCGTGTCTTAAGATTCCATAAATATCAGAAACTCACTGACATTTCAACGATCCTTTCCACCCACATGTACATGTACGCCTAACTTCTCCGAGGTCATGACTTTAGAAATGAATATTGAATAACCTCTCTTCAAGGAGGACAAAAGTAGACTTATCATGATAATAAAATGAATGTCAGGGATGATTCATATAGTCACTGGATCCTGCTTTAGTTTGTCAATGATATTGTCAAGGTAAGTCAGACTCCTAAATGGTTGAGACATAATGGTACATGAGTTAAAAGCAACTTACTTGATTCTTTTCTTTATCAATGGCAATTTTTTCAATGGTTCTTGTAAGATATTTTTTTCATTTTATTGCATGAATCAAAATCAGTCACTTGTTGTCGTGGCAATACTTTGAACTTGAAGAACTGACCGTATCAATTATGGTACAATGTATTCATATTTCATACCTACTATACTGTATATGTCAACCAACCAATCAATTACCTTGAAACAAATACTTCAGGTTAGTTTGTTATTTCAGGTTCACATTGTACATACACTGTGTTATGAATAATAACTGCCTATACAGGACTGCAGACTCATTACAAGTACATAACAAAACATCTTTTACTGGTAGACACTCAAATTTACATAATGTATTAGTTGTTTCCGAATACTGTAACAATGACGTTTTCATCATATAATCATTCTACAGTGCAGAAGGGTTGTGTCACAATATTGATTACCTTGTTCAGGTCAAAATAACCACAGAGTATGTATTTGTGACAGAGAGTGTTATATGACTGGGTTCAAAATTGTAATTTCAGATCATGGGTGGTCGTTCAGACCATCACACTATTTTCAGGTAGACCCGACAAGAAAGATGGTAATGATGACAAAATAATTTCACAGTATCACTATCAACGTGAAAACAAGCCTTGATTTATATGACTTGTAAAATTTGAATTGGCCTATGGCTTAATTCATCAATGTACTCTTGTTGTTCAATCAAAACAGTTTCCCTTGTTACTGAATAGCACTCACTGTGATGTAACCCATTCGTCACCATGGTTTGACCCAAACCCATTGTTATCAATGGTTAGCATGGACCTATTTACGGGGGATCGGGGTGAACAGGTTATGTTAGGCCTGAGTAGACTGTACACAAAAACCTTATCATAAAACTTTATTAAGCTGAATCAGTGATGAAGAATGGGCATCAATATTAATGTATAGCATTTTTCTAATTCTACACAATATACAAGGGTGGTCCAAATGCCACTAACATAATATTAGATGGTGGTCTGAGAACTTGTGGTTTTTGGAACCAAGCAGTGTTTTGAAACATGTAGTACAGAGGTACTTGTGCTCTGATCCTGATACTAATATATTATTACAACCTAAACGAAATTTTCTGTGAGGTTAGGTTACAGTGACAACTCATACTGCAATTATTTTATCTTTTTTTTTTATTATTGCTTAAACATCATCCTGAAGTACAGTGGAATTTTATCAGGTCATGCCATACAGAATCAAAATCACAACACACTTGGATGAAATGTAAATAGCACGCTGAAATTATCACTTCATGAGATGACTTTACATAAAGCAAGAAATTTACAGAATATTCAGATGCAGTAAATTGTGACATGGTAACTCACTGTGAAAGAAGGGGCTGGTACCAGGACAATTAGCTGTTTTGCAGCTGTGTCCATTGTTTGATAAATATAGTCACTGTATCTGTGTGTGGTTACTTCATAACTGAACGTAAACTATCATAACAATCATCATTGATTTTTACAAGAATCTTCCTAACATTGTGTTTGTATTTGCTCACCTAGCCATCATACTCTGGGTAACCTCACCTACAGGCATTGTGCTGACTGGATTGTTTTCTTTTGTCAGGACTCTGGTAAAATGGGTGTGGAAGGATTAACTGTATGCACAGCATGTCACACTGCATTGCTGACAGGTTGTTCAACTTCCTGTATAAATGGTGACCCCAGTGGGTATTTACATTGAAATTTAGGACAAGCTATTTATTTCAGACAGGACAGTCTGTAGACTTACCCAAGTTTATAGATAAAATGTACTGACATGTAACATTTGTAAATGAATGAATGGCTAGCATGTTATATCTACAGTGTTTTTCAAATTTGTGACCTTTTGCTGTCAAGAATTGCTATTACCCAATGGTTTTCATATAGGTGGGAACTAGATACTGTGAACAAGGGATGTGAAGGGGTTATAATCTCTTTAACCTTTTCCTGCCGAGCGCCCCTGTCCGTTATCCTGCCAGTCGGTCAAAACCGGCCCCCTTTTCCGTGTCTACAGAAGATAGGCTCTCCTGCACGCTTTCCTGCCAGGCATTTGGCGGGAAAATACCGCATTTTCGGGGTACGATTACCGACCATATACGTGTTAGACTTCAAAAATTTTTGCATGCCCGTATAGAGGGGCAACCGCTGATGAGGTTGTGTCCAGAAAATGACGAGGTCACGGGCGTTGTTTGCCCCGGGGACGTGCACTTTTATGCCCTTTTCTAGCTTACTTTCGCGGAAGTAAAGCTCGTTCGCCGGCACGCACGGCCACACCGGGGAAACGTCACCTCTCTCGTGGGTTAGTAGAAGACCCAGGGGTTAGTGCTATGGGTGCGGGAGCACCCTCAAACCTGTCCTGTTTCCCCTGGGTTGTGTCACTTGGCCACGTACCTTGAACGACTTGGAAGAGTCGCACATTGCAGTCTGCTTGACGTAGTGTCAACGACATAGTTCCGCCATTGAAGGAAGGCGTGTACGTAGTTTGGCCAGTTCAGTGAACACTTAGCTCGTTAGTGTTACCGTTTCCTAACACGTTAGTTGTGCAGTTGTTACTAAGGTGCAGTTTTGTACCACCTTAGCTCTGGACAGTGCAACTGCTCTATGCACTAACCCCAACGACAGATGGTTGGTACAACGTCTACGTCGCACGAGCACAGCCTCCGTTGGGCTGTGCCCCTCCCACGTGATACAACGCACGTTCATCCTTACTATAGCGTCCTTACGGATCTGCCAAAAACGAAAGTGGGGGTAAAAACAAAACAAACGAAAATATGCGATCCATAGATAGTATTTTATTCGGGAATAATTTACATTATGCCGAACAATAAATCTCGGAGTCTGTCTCGACGTCCGAGTGCATGGTCCGTGTTTCAAAAATTACAATCGGGGTGGCAGATCCGTGTTTCAAAAATTATAATAGGGGGAATTGTACAAAATAATCCGTCTAAACAAAACAAAACAAAACGAAAATATGCGATCCATAGATAGTATTTTATTCGGGAATAATTTACATTATGCCGAATAATAAATCTCAGAGTCTGTTCTCGACGTCCGAGTGCATGGTCCGTGTTACAAAGATTACAATCGGGGATTGTACAAAATAATCCGTGTTTCAATTTACAATCAGCGGGATCGTAAAGCACAAACAAACGGCACAACCGTGCTCAAAATGTGATCATGGTCCGTGTTCAAAATACAGTCAAGCCACTGTTAGGCGAAGCTGTCCCCTGTCCGTTATTTACGTCGGGTTCTCTTGCTGATGGGTGTCGTCGGGGCTGTGTGAGTAGAGGTCTGCACGCCAATGCTCCTCTTACCTCGTAGCATCATGCGATGATGAAAAGCCGCAAAACACTCGCCCTCGTGAAGATGAACCCCGCACAGACTACATCCTTTGGACGTCTCAGACAGTCGTCCGCTCGCAGTGGTCTTACCCTCTCTGCTACATACTTTACAGCATTTCTGCCGCCCCTCCAAACGGCTGACAACGTGCATCGGCTGATTTTGTGGATTGATGTACGAGGCAAGAGAAACAGTGGCCTCGACCTCTCTCACACTGGGCTGCGATCGCCCACAATAACCGCCAATGAGTTGTTTCCCGACACGCAGATGAAACATCTTATGGGTCAGCTTACTATCAGGGTGTACATGCTTGAAGCATATATATGCATTTACCAGGGCAACATCAATCAGGTAACATGCCAGATATGTCCACCATCTGTGGTTCTTGCGCCCAGTGTGAAAGTACTTGCGCTTCTGGTTGGCTCGGTCGACGCCTCCCATGTACCGGCGATAATTATACAGCGACAGAGGCACTTGTCGCCGCTCGTCTCCCTCCCCCACTGGCACGCACTCCAAGGGTGGATAGACCGTATTCAAGATCAGCACCTGAGCGTTACTATCCTGATAAGCAGTGATGTTAAGACGAGAGTCCGTTCTGGTCGTGGCTTTCATATCCCCAACAGACAGAGGAAGGCGCTTCCTCTTACCCGGCGGAATTAATTGAGGGGGCATGGTGCGACGATTACGGCGGTTGAAACTCCCGACCATGTAGATCCCGGTCTCCATCAGCTCTCTAGCA
The DNA here is from genome assembly GCF_041260155.1 of Ptychodera flava. Classification (NCBI taxonomy): domain Eukaryota; kingdom Metazoa; phylum Hemichordata; class Enteropneusta; family Ptychoderidae; genus Ptychodera; species Ptychodera flava. The sequence continues at coordinate 38,556,150 of NC_091946.1, read as the reverse complement.
GTAACGACCGTGCTAAACAGGCTATCACAGAATAGGCTGTGATTATATCCACAGAATGGCTGGACCAGCTCCATCGTAATTCTTTTCACCACACCTCGCTCCTGCCGTCTCCCATCAGTCCGATCCCGATATTTCACACCTAGGTACGGTGCAAAGTTAGCTATGTATGCAGTGGTGGAGTCGCACAGCTGCCATATCTTGAAACCGTCTCGATCAGGCTTATGCGGTAATCTCTGCTTAAATTTAGAACGGCCCTTAAATCGCACCATGCCCTCGTCGATGGAGATCTCTCTACCCATCTTATAATTATTTACGCACCGATCAACTATGGGCTCCATCCATGGATTGATTTTATACAGGGGATCCTCCTGACACCGACGTCGGCGGCGTGCCTCATCAGGATCACGACGTGGATCGTTCTCTGGGTCTGCCAGATGAAAGTATCGCATAAGCTGCTGAAAGCGACTGCGGGTAATCACAGTAGAAATACCCTGGTTTCTCAGAAAGGGATCGCTAGACCAATAATCCTCCACTGATGATTTACGGTCGATACCCATACAGACTAAGACGCCAATGAACGCCTGCACCTCTCGGTAGTCAGCGTTACGCCAGTATTTATCTATTTTCCTAGCGATATGTCGCTGGTGGAATTTGGCGTATTTATTAGTCTCGTCCTTGGCCAATCTGATCAGTGTAGCTGGAATAAACTTAAAAAAGTAATCGAGCTCACGGGCGTGGCTGGGCAAGGTGAAAGTCGGTCCTCTCTCATGGTCAAAATCGGTCTCCTCAAATATATTAGCATCGGTAGTCTCCGACATACGCCAGACAGGAGGTGTGTCGTCCTCCGCCAACACAGCAGCAACGTCATCATCGTCGTCAGAGCTTGCCTCACCTACGTACTGCCTGTCATAAAAGTCATCGTCCTCTGCCGCATCCTCGTCAACCTCCGAGTCGGACTCAGCGGTGATATCACCGTCGTCTGGGCGTCTGGGCCTGAACTCGCCCGTAGCGGCATCAAGGATCATATCTGGCTCAAAATCAGGTGGGCTATCCTGATAACGAACCCTCCGCACTATCTTTTTCGGCGGGGACATCGCAGCACACGAAACTATGGCAGGAGCGGGCTCGGCAGCCTCTGCTGATGACGAGGACTCAAGCTCTTTCGCACTGGGCACAGGAACCCCTCCTGACGCAGGATGAGGGTCATAGTAGCAACAGGTGGTGTCTCTCCCGGAGCAGCCGGGGGAGAACCAATGGCATCAGCCGTCTCATTACTCACTGTCTCACTAGCAGCAGCAGACGTAGTCTGTGCAGGTGAAGTATCTCCCACAAGAGCAGATGTAGTCTCTGCAGGTGAAGTAGTCTCTCCCGGAGCAGCCGGGTGAGAACCACTGGCAACCGGTGACCGTCATCATCCTCATCGGCAGAACGATCGGTCTTACGTTTACGCTTACCACTGGGTTTTTCAGCCGGAGATGGCTTCGCCTTACGGGAGCGTTTTTGCCCGACTTCTTAGAACGTTTACTAGGGACATCACAACGATCGCTACCACTACCGCCCGGAGACTCTGCATCTTTGAGCTTCAGTCGTCTGCTCGCCTTCAGAAAACTTTTGCGGTCCGTCAAGCTCATGTCTGGAACAGTGTCGACAGACTAGCAGGTCCCTCCTTTTAAAGCCACAGGGAAACAAAGCCCTGGACATGATTGGACGCAGGGGTGTTAATATATGCAACCACCTGTATTATAATGGACCTACGGCAATCAGTCCACCAACCGGCGCTGACATTCCTACCCGTCATGTAAATTGCGTCCGCACCATTTGATATGCTAATAATACTCATTTGCGATGCAAATCAATCGAGCACTTAGCATAACATAGTCAATGTCATTAGCATCTCAACTTGACATTCCGTCCAGCTGGGTACGTGGCATGCGCACCTGCCACCCAGGACGTTGGCCCCAAGCCCATGTTTAGTACGGGTGGGAAACCCGTATCTTTAACCTCATGTCCCTTCTAAGTACGCCTGCGCAGGGCGTATTGTCATCCAAGTCGGTGACAAGCCAACCCGACAGATTGCCCATTAAGCAGTAATGGACTGGCCGTCTCGTTCTTGTACGGCAACGAACAGTGCTTCAGCGGCTTGTTTAGGTCATAACCGTCGCCTGCCGAGCGGCTTACCCAACTAAGGCGGTCAAAGATGAAGGATGCCAAAATTGTCAACGGCTGTCTCGGCCTCGTCCGTTGGGCAAACATGGCTCCTTCAAATAACGTGGCCAGCACGTCTACGTCATCAGCGGTGATGACGACCCGTCATTGACGCCCCGAGTGCGTAAAACTCGGAATATACCGACAGGTACCTCTACCTGAGTCGGTCATACTACGGTATAAACCAAACACAGGTCTGCCAACTCCCGTTAGACTCGGCCGTTAGCCGAACTTCACAGGGACAACATAGGCGTAACAAGTCGGTGAACAACGGTTCACGCACCTAACCGCAGCCGCCAAGTCGGTGAACAATGGTATCAAATTTTGAGGCCATGTTCCTGAATGGCAAGGCTGAGGCGGTGTGTTTCGTTGCACGGCTTGAACGTCTAGAGCCAAGTGCAGCCGACAACGTCCGACATCTGAGTGGGTAGTCTTTTCGAGAAGGTAACAAGTCGGTTAAAAGCGGTGGTTACCCTTCACAAATGTCGCTCAAGTCCGTTCGGATCAGTTCCATGTCAGGGACTAATCAAGCCGAGTCCGTCAAATCCGTTCGCACTTCCCGTCAATCAGGACCAAGTCCGTGATTTTCGTCTCGCACCATTGGCAAAAAATTGCACCGCCAGCTGAGGCGGTCTTAGGCGGTTGCCTTACAGATTAGCGTTGCCGAGTCGGTCAATTTCGGCCGCAATCTATGTAGTGCCTCAGAGCCAAGTTACCCCAAACTCCGCTAGAATACGTCAACGTGCTAACCTGCCAAGTACGCTACTCGTCCCCCCAAAAAAAACCAGTCCCCCACCGGGGTGGGGGACTGGCTGGGTAGCTTCCGCACCTTTCCCTGTCCTTGGACTCTCTGTGAACCCATTTCGAGAGCAAACGCCGTTCCTCGCCCAAAACCTGTCCTCGAACGACCCCTAGCGCGAGCAAGGGTTTGCTACACGTAGTTCCGTCGACTAGGCAGGAAAGGGGGTACCAAAAAGTAGCCCGATTTCCACCGCCTTGGGAGGATAACGGCCGTGGCTGCTCAGATTCTAGCTACACCGAATTTCAAGCGGATTTTCACCGACTTGGCAGGAAAAGGGGTTATAATCTCTTTATAAACCATTATACAAATACATTCATTCACTCAGAGACTGTCATACCCAAAACATCACAAACACACCACAGTCACAGGGCCAGGGTTCAATTTATGACCCTCAGTTGTCCAATGCAGACGTGCAGTATAACATCCTTGTTGTACATTGTAATGTCGACCTCTTTGCAACACTACACAAAGACACCCAATCACCATGTGTTCAGATAAACAGAGCAACATTTGCATATGAGCAATGACTATATTATGGAAGTACCACTTGCCCTGTTACCCAATGACCTGAATTTGGGAAACTGCAAGTGACATTTGTGCTGTCAAATGTGAATTACAACTTGCCTTCATTTCAATTTCTTGAACACCAATTAGAAGACCCTACTGTAAGCCTCAATGAAAGATAGTTGCATCAATTTGCCAAGTTGCTATTTATAGTAAAAACCTAGATGTCAATAGCCAAGTAGCCAGACATAAACACTATTATCAGCTCCAGAAATATCCAGTAATCCCCAATTATGCTAATTTTATTTTCTCTTTGTAAATCCCATAACATTAAACCATTCCTCAATAAAACGTCTAAATTGCTATAGATCTATTGTGATCCGATGACATACAACTTCTCACTTGCCAGAGAAACAGAAATTAATCATGAGATAAATGTAAAAATGTCAAAAGAAAATGATTATACTGGAAACATTCTTTTTCACTTTAAAGTTACATGAATACATCTACGCTTGTATTTCCCTGATAAGCCTAATCTCAGCACAGGAAAATGACTGTGGTGAAGACAAAGCTGACTTGCTGCAAAGGAATACCAATATTACTAAACTGGCCACAATGTGCAGATCTTCTTTCCTTCTGATAAAATTATCTATTGATGAACAACATCTACATACCCTGATCAGTCTCATATACCTACTCTTGCTGTGTCAGAGCAGAGTCTCAGCACACTATATCAATTCAAAAGTCAAATTTTCCCAAATCCTGTTTAGAAGACTGGTTTTCTTTGTAACCCGAGAATACTTTTTTCTTGCAGGATCTGACACTTTCCACATCTTTGCAGACACTACACCAAGCTGACAAGATAATGATTGGGAAAGGTTCAAATTGATGTCATTTTGGGAAAGGTTCATATTGATGTCATTCATAACTCTTTGATATACCCACCATGATGGCTGTGTTTTCTATGCTACTAAACCTACATGGCCATTTCAGAAACAATATTCAAAAAGTTACTGTACCACTGACATCAAATAATCAGGAAAACTTTTTGATATCTTTGGATGCCATTGGAACAGATTTTCACACACCTAATCAACAATGCAATGAAATTTATGTGATCCTGCAGGATTTATGGTGATATCTCTAAACACACAACTTACTATCACTTGCAATTCTGAGTAACTCATTCAGTGAACTGCTATGTTTTTCAGCCTATTTGTAGTACCATAGACCAAGGACAGAATTTTTGTCTTCTCTATTTTGACACTTTGTGTTTATAATAGACTCACTGACTCTAACTGTCTAGTTCCATGCATAAACAACTCATACTTGTATTTTCCACAGTAAGAGTATCAGTTCTCACAACAGGCATTGGGACATACAATTCTTCACTGACCACAAACTCACAGCATGGCCTTTGAGTTACATGTACTTTTGTTTGACGAGTATACTTGTCAGTTTTGCTACATCATTCATACAGAGCTTTGTACACAAATCTCACAAGAATAAAGGCAGAAAAGCAGCAGAATATTACCCTGCAGTGCATGTCCAACTCAAAACACCATGAGTATGACACCCATAATATTTGTTACTGCATAATCCATAATGTGATGATGGGTGGAGCACAATCACCTGGTGTAGACATGTTATATTGATCTATTGTTGTTTCCAAAACGGCTGCGACAGCTGAACCTACTGTGACCTAAAATCCACTGAAGTACATATGGCATTATGAATCTTATTTACAGAGTAACGCTGTAGAGACTACTGCTGATGATCGGCTCTATGACAAAATGCTCGGCTACAATATGGGATTTTCAATATTCATATGATAATGAGTATTAATTTGGGCTTAATTTTGTGCAAGAAATGCTGCAAAACCTACACTAAGGATTAGGTTTTCACCATTGAACGCATTATGCAACCACATCAACAAAGATGCAGTTTACTTTCATTCAATTCAAGAGTCAATATGTGTACTGGTAAAACCAATCTTGTAAACAATGGATTGAAAACAATGCTGTTCTAGGCTATTCCAGGAAAGAGTTACAGAATCAGCGTGACAACATGAAAGCAATGTCTCAATCTTACCACAGGCCTTTCTCTCTGGTCTTACCGCTTTTCAGCCAACACGTAGTAGAAAATTTGATGCAGTGAACATAGAGAGGAAAACTGTTTCTTTAACTAAGCAATGCCGCTAATCTTTGCTTTCCAATGTGAGACTGTAGTCTTCTGAAACAACTGCCTGCATATCACAGTAACACGTACATGCTAGATAATGCAAAATACACTAGGTTCCAAAATCAGAATCTACCCTTTCTAGTCAGAGATTGCGGATAATCACAGTGCTATAACTCTTTTCATGTGAGACAGTATCACTTCCCCATCTGTCACGTCAGTAAAAAGTGGTATTAATTAATTAACCAAAACAGTATGTATTTTCACCTACTTGGCTTTGTCAATTAAAATCTGTAAAAAATATGTGTACAGTAGATATGTTTTTAGGAGCCTTCAAATATTCAATACTTTGTTATACAATGCACCAAACGGGATATGTTGTGCTTCACTAGTTTTAACCAACTTGACCTGATAGTGAAACATCAACTTGCCAGGATAAGGATTAAGCCAACAACTATCACACACAATCACAAGTCAGATACCTCAATCTCAAGACAGAGTCACTAAAAAAAAATACTTTTCTGTTTACACATTCAGTTTGTAAGCATCTGATCAATTTTATTTGCATAGGAAGACAGATCTCATGCAGGGCACATCTGAATTTCAAATACATTATTGTATCCACCCCTCCCCACCACCACTAAATCTAACGCCAGCTTCATTTGTTAAGTTTTAGTCACAGCAAAAGTGCTTTACCATTATAACACGAAGAAATATTTGGTCAATCTATTTCTGGTCTATACAAACCATTTCTAAAATCTGGCTGGCTAGATATCATTTCTTTTTGAAATTCTAATGAGGTAAAATGGCTGTCTACCCGCCACAACACAACAGCATGTTTGCACATGTGTCAGACAAAAGGTAACAGATTGCCTGATCACAAATAAATAAAACAAGAGAGATAGTTTGCATTTCTTTTTTATCCAGAGTTTGATTACATTTCCTTTGTTGGAGTGATCATGGCTATTGTATTATGACTCCTGGCTTGTCCTTCCCAAGTTCAGAAGTCCTGCTAGTAATGGCCAAATTTACAGATTTACTTGGAAATAGTTCATGCCGTCATTTCCATTCATACAAAACAGTCTGACCTGCATTCGATAAACTTCCACCAAAAAGATAGCAGTCTGGCCTGGTACATGGAAGTAATTGGACAGGGAAAGGAATTTGCTAAAAAAACAGAAATCTGAACAGATTAGTGTAATTACACTATAGGAATTAACATAGTTCTTTAACATTAGCATGTTTTTACACTTATCATTTGCAAACCTAGATTTCAGGGTTACAACAAATCTGTATGCAGCCATCTCAAATGACATGACGTTCAATGTTTGTGTTACATAAACATTTTCAAACACAGCAAACTTTCTAGTAATCATACAAACTCACACAACACAGTTATTTGAAGAAAAACTTGGTCTTGAAGACATGTGAGAATGCTGGCTTAAATGTAGTCATGATACATATACAACTATCTTGTGATATCATGTTCAACATGAGTACAGGACGACTCTTGGCAGTCGATACGGCTGAGTATTGGTGATATCAAGTTTATTTTTTTCATTATCATACCAACAAAATTTAAAGGATGGAATCTTTCCGTCACATCACACTCACACAATTTTGCTTACCTATACTTTAAGAAGAAACTGATTTCAAAGTACAGCAAGGTATGGGATGAAAGATGGAACATATCATCCTGAAGTTTTATAATTGGTTCTTTTTTCCTCCATCACGGGATGGTTTGGTGTATAGAAAACACATTAATTCAGTAACACGAAAACAGTGGAAGTGCATCAGCTGTTACATCCAACAGTGGCTGTAATTTCTCAACAGTTAATTGTACAATGCATATCACACAGGAAAGTGACTATATAATAGCATAGATCTCCTCTGAAATATCATTCACTTTTCAGTCTGGGTTCCACTGTTTCATCTCATCAATATGCCCACGTTCCAATGGGGAAAGTTCACTGAAATTTACAGGAAATGGAATACCCCTGGAAAAGTATGGAGTACCAGAAATGTTGATTCCGATCACAGAATAAAAGGGTTGCCATTAGTTGCCAAGCACCAAGCTATCATATCCATGGTGACTACAACATCCCTGGCAGCTACAACACTAATGGAGATGCACAGTAATTCAAATGCACGCCATGCCCTGTGACCTAATTTCCATACTCTCACTTCAAGGCACACACAATTACCGGAGTCTTTCTACGTATCCCAAGTAATTTTCTTTTGTATCCATCATACTGATGTCAATGATTCCCATCACACAGCTTATATTAATAAAAGGACGATGTTAGCTCTCTGAATCTCCATCAACAATTCCAAAACACACTTAGCATTATTTATTCATTGCGTTACACTGCATTGTCCTTCAGAAAATGAAAACTGGCCAGAGAAATTGAACGCAACACACACAAAGGAATAACATATTTTGTATAAACTTTCAGCTTGAATCCAGAAACTGACTTCATTTCACACTGTTACGTGCAGAGATAACGAACAAAAGGGTGAACTCAGCAGTTAACGTTTAAACAAAATTTATTACGAAAAAAAACTAATTGCTAAGTCAGGGATAGAGTACAAGCTTTAAAAGTGTACAGACTACTTATCTCAGCTGGGACGGCAAAGCTCCAGTCTCAGAGTTGTAACAGTCAGTTGAATGAATGAACAGTCCTTGCAGGCTTGCAGCTGCACAAAGTCCACAGTATAAATCCAGCGTTGACAGTGAAGGTCTTGAAAAGTCTTGAGAATGACTACTGCTGGAGTTTATAGTAACACACAAGAGACACGATCCCAAAAGTCTGACTGGAAGCTGTGCACGTCCCTTTTATAAAGGCATGTAAGAACAATCTAGAACCTTTTATTGACATGCTAATTACTGTTCTAAAATTATCTCCCTTACACAACTAATCAACTTTCCAGAACATTCCAAACATGACTAATTGAATTCAAGGTTGTGAGGTCATCAAGGGCAGTGACCTTGGGAATGTTCTAGACTGATTGAACTCAGGTCATGATGAGTGTGGGGGAAATGACCTACATAACACACCCCCTCTTCAAAAAAAAGAAAATTTTTCAAAGAAAAATCTTTCTTTTGCAAATGTAATCTTGAAAAGGATTTAAGTACTCACATTTTGTTTTACTCTAAGTAAAATTTCTTGAAAGTGAACAACAATAAACTCTAAATACGAGAGAGACAGTCTGCAATTAAATTGTCTCTGCCTTTGATATGTCTAATGTCAAGATTAAACTCCTGTAACATTAAACTCCATCTTAGCAATCTCTGATTTTTGCCTTTAAATTTCTGCAGAAAAACAAGAGGGTTGTGATCAATATAAACCACTATTGGCTGATTTGAAGAAGTAACATAAACTTCAAAATGCTGTAAAGCTAATATCAAAGATAAACACTCTTTTTCAATTGTAGAGTAGTTTCTCTGGGATTTGTTAAATTTGCGTGAAAAATAGCAAACAGGATGATCTACCCCATGACTATCCTCTTGCAATAAACAGCACCAGCAGCCGTATCACTAGCATCTACAGCTAATTTGAATGGCAAAGTGAAATCTGGTGCAGACAATACTGGGGCACTTTGCAGTATGGCTTTAAGTGTATCAAATGCCTGTTGGCATTGCTCTGACCAAACAAACTGTACTTTCTTTTTAAGTAAGTTAGTCAAAGGCTCAGTAATTGTGGAGAAATTTGGACAGAATTTTCTGTAGTAACCAGCCATACCGAGAAAGCGCATCAGTTGTCGTTTGCAGTTTGGTATGGGAAAACTTGAAATGGCACTGATTTTGGCATCAACAGGTTTTACCTCACCCTGTCCTACAGTATGTCCGAGGTAAGTTACCCTAGCCCAACCAAACTCAGATTTGGCAAGGTTGACAGTCAACATTGCTTTGCTCAGTCTCTCAAGAACTTCCGCATGAGCTTGATGTGTTCCTCCCAGGTGTCACTATACAGGATGACGTCGTCAACGTAAGCTGCACACCCGTCTAGCCCGGATATGACGTCGTTGATCATCCGTTGGAACGTTGCCGGAGAGTTCTTCATCCGAATGGCATCACCTTGTACTGGAACAATCCGTCTGGTGTAACAAAGGCGGATATTTCACGAGCACGATCCGTCAGAGGGACTTGCCAAAATCCCTTCAGTAGGTCAAATTTCGTCACATACTTGGCTTTTCCCACTCGGTCGATGCAGTCATCAATCCTCGGGATTGGGAAAGTGTCTGTCTTTGTTAAAGTGTTGACCTTCCTAAAGTCCGTGCACATACGATAACTGTGATCTGGTTTGGGAACAAGTATGCACGGCGAACTCCAGTTACTTTTACTGGGTTCAATAAAGTCATTGTCCAGCAGGTATTTGACTTCTTCCTGGAGATATTTTGCTTTTGTTGGATTCAGTCTGTATGGATGTTGTTTTACAGGCTTACTGTCCCCAACATCAACGTCGTGATAGATGACGTTTGTCCTCGTTGGAACATCTTGAAACAGGTGTTTATATTCGTGGAGCAGTTCTTTCACCTGTTGTTGTTGTTCTGGCTGGAGGTGTGCCAACTTTGTAGACTCCAGCTTCTCCAGGATTTCTGAGTTCTGAAGCTTGACCGAGCCAGCTTTGAGTTTAGAGTATTTTCACTCAAGTCAGTTTCAGTATCACTATCTTCATAATGGCCAGAACTGACGGTACTGACAGGCTGAGTTATAGTAGGATTATCCCTATCCAAATATGGCTTAAGCATATTTATGTGACATAGCTGCTTTTGTTTTCGCCTGTCAGGTGTTATTATGATGTAATTTAAATCACTCAATTTCTTATCGATTAGATATGGCCCAAAGTAACGAGCATGGAGTGGTTTGCCAGGAATTGGAAGTAGAACAAGAACTTTTTGACCTGGTTCAAACTTCCGTTTTGAGGTGCTTTTATCATATTTGGTTTTCATTGACTGCTGAGATGACTCAAGATTTTCTCTGGCTAATTCACATGCTTTAGAGAGTTTTGTACGAAAATCTGACACATATTGCAAAATATTCAGACAATCATCATCGTCTGATAGGAATTTCTCTTAACGAGCTTAAGTGGGCCACGGACTGTATGTCCAAATACAAGCTCAAATGGGCTAAAACCAAGAGACTCCTGAATTGACTCTCTAACAGCAAAGAGCAAAAAATGAATTCCTTCATCCCACTGCTTCTCTGTGTCAAAACAGTAAGTCCTAATCATGTTTTTCAAAGTTTGATGAAATCGCTCAAGAGCACCCTGACTTTCTGGATGATAGGCGGATGACCTATACTGTTTAATGCCTAGCTGATCCATTACTTGTTGAAAAATACCAGACATAAAGTTGGAGCCTTGATCGGACTGGACACATTTAGGGAGGCCGAATAAAGTGAAAAATCTGACTAAAGCTCTCACTATAGTCTTTGTCTTTATGTTCTCAGTGGTATGGCTTCTGGGAACCGAGTTGATGTACACATAATTGTCAACATGTACTCATTTCCTGATCTTGTTTTTGGTAGGGGCCCAACACAGTCTATTAGTATCCTACTAAATGGTTCTTGAAATGCAGGAATTGGCTGTAAAGGGGCCTTTGGAATGGTCTGATTCGGCTTTCCTACTATCTGACATGTGTGACAAGTTTTACAGAAATGTGTTACATCCTGCCTGAGATTAGGCCAATAAAAGTGACTGAGAATTTTATGATAAGTTTTCCTTACTCCTAAGTGACCAGCCCAGGGCGTTTCATGGGCCAGGCGCAATATTTCAGCACGGTAGGGCTTTGGAACCACAATTTGATGTTTTATAGCCCAATCGTCATCAACCAAGACATCTGGAGGTCTCCATTTACGCATGAGAATACCAGATTTTGTATAATAGGAAACAGAGCTATCTGAAGTTTTACCTTCATCATCTACCCTGTCAAACAAAGACAAAATATCTGGGTCTTTGTGTTGTTCTGCAATGAGATTTGATCTAGAAAATGTCTGACTTTGGTCAGCAGAAGTTTTACTGGAAGTTTCAAATCCACGAGGGATAACGGAATGCTCCGTGTCAAACACCTGACTGAGAAAGGTGTCATTTAAGTCAACATCTGTGACATTATTTTTGAGAGTATTTTGATTCTCGGAGTTTTCTTTGACATGGCTCGAGTAATTGCACACGAAGGAAATAAATCGGGTATCTCTTGTTCAATTGGCTCTGGATCCTGATCTAAACTAGGATTATCAGTCACAAGTGGATTAGTAATGACCTTGTCCCCAGCAAGGTCGTTTCCAAGAAGAAGGTGAATCCCTTCAAAAGGCAAAAAAGGCCTAATACCTAAAGCCACAGGTCCAGAAACAAAGTCCGAGACAAATAGACATTATGGAGAGGAACAGGAATGTAGTCATTACAATCTACCCCTTAATAAGAACTTTAGAACCTGAAAATGACTTTTCAGAAAACGGCAGGGTATCTGCCAACAAAAGAGACTGGGAAGCCCGGTATCTCTTAAAATTTGACAGGGGTAGCGGAAGAGAAATCACTAGAAAGTGATATAAAACCATTATGAATAAATGGCTCGAAAATACCCATAATGCTATCTTGAGAAGAATTGACCTTGACCTCATTAATTGGGGATGAGAGGGGTTTAACCTCAGAAAATGTGTTGCACACATTATTAGACTCTAATTGAGTTGATGAAGAAATAAAGCCGGTTGGCTTAGATCCACTTTGACCACTTTGACCTTCACGTTTTCTTTTCAATTTGAAACACTCTGACATTAAATGGCCGTCTTTCTTACAATAATTACAAGAAAGTGTACCAAACTGTTTGTCAGAAGGAGATTGAGACTTGGGATCTGATGATGTGGGAGTGTTACTTGAACTCTGTGAACTGTTGTCATTTGATTTTCTACTCGCCTTTGACAAATTCTTGGATGAAAAGGACGAGTTAAATTTACCTGCATTGTTTCTGTATGGAAAGGACTGGGATGGTTTGCTGAGAATGAAGATTTGTGGGTCAATGAATAATCATCGGCCAAACGTGCAGCAACCTCCAATGTATCTGCCTTTGTTCATTGATAAACGTCTTGATGTCACTCCGGATGCACCTTTTAAATTCCTCAATCAAAACAAGCTGTCGTAATTTGTCATAATTCTGACTGACCTTTTCAGAAGAACACCAGCGATCAAACAGTTGTTCTTTTGTTCGAGCAAATTCAACATAAGTTTGATCCTTCACCTTCTCACAATCCCTAAATTTCTGACGGTAAGCTTCAGGCACCAACTCATAGCCCTTGAGAATTAATTCCTTCACAGAATCATAATTTGAAGCCTGCTCTACTGACAACTGAATGTAAATTTCTCTGGCTTTACCCACCAAAGCACTCTGCAAAAGCATAGACCAGGACTCCTTAGGCCAATTCAGACTCTGAGCAATTTTCTCAAAATGAAGGAAATATTTATCAACATCCTTTTCTTGGAAAGGGGGAACTAACCTGAAATGCTTAGTGATGTCAAACTTGTCTGAAGGGAAGAATTTTCCTGATTGTCCAAGCTCTAAACGTCTCATTTCTAACTGTAGTCGATGTTCTTCCAATTCTCTCTCCTTTTCTCTCTGTCTTTCTTCCATTTGTAATTCTTTGTCTTTCATTTGTAATTCTTTGTCTTTCATTTGTAATTTTTCCTGCCTTTCCCTTTCTTCCATTTGCAATTTTTCCTTTTCTAATTCCAATTTCTTAAGCTCCAAATCTGCCTGTATTTCTAATTCTAATTTTTTGAGTTCGAAGGAAGACTCAGGCTCATAATCTTTTAAGGCAGACTCCTCAAAATGGCCAGAATTAACTAAATGTTTTGCAATCTTGAACTGAATTTCTCGCTTGCGCATAGATCTTTTGACATCTACTTTAAGGAAATTTGCCAGTGCTATGAGGTTGTCTTTTCTGAGGGAATTAAATGTGTCCTGATCAAGGTCATCCATAAATTCGTCTGGCTTGAATTCCGCCATGATTGAATTTCGCTGAGTTCACAGTATACAGTAGTTTTGAAAAGGCTGTCAAAATGTTGTCAAACGGCTCAAAATATTCGTCTCCCGGACGAGCCCCCAATTTGTTACGTGCAGAGATAACGAACAAAAGGTGAACTCAGCAGTTAACGTTTAAACAAAATTTATTACGAAAAAAACTAATTGCTAAGTCAGGGATAGAGTACAAGCTTTAAAAGTGTACAGACTACTTATCTCAGCTGGGACGGCAAAGCTCCAGTCTCAGAGTTGTAACAGTCAGTTGAATGAATGAACAGTCCTTGCAGGCTTGCAGCTGCACAAAGTCCACAGTATAAATCCAGCGTTGACAGTGAAGGTCTTGAAAAGTCTTGAGAATGACTACTGCTGGAGTTTATAGTAACACACAAGAGACACGATCCCAAAAGTCTGACTGGAAGCTGTGCACGTCCCTTTTATAAAGGCATGTAAGAACAATCTAGAACCTTTTATTGACATGCTAATTACTGTTCTAAAATTATCTCCCTTACACAACTAATCAACTTTCCAGAACATTCCAAACATGACTAATTGAATTCAAGGTTGTGAGGTCATCAAGGGCAGTGACCTTGGGAATGTTCTAGACTGATTGAACTCAGGTCATGATGAGTGTGGGGGAAATGACCTACATAACAACACTATAAATCAACATTTATGAGATATGGCTGCCACTACAGCGCTGGCATTTTCAGTCACGAATCATTAGCGTAGCCTATAAATTGTCACCACAATTCACTTGCTTTCATACATGCCAACCATACACCCTGGGGAAAGCTTGCCTCTGGAAATTTCAGTAATGTAACTGGTATGTAACATCAAAGACTCCTTGTCCACTCACACCAGAGTACTTTTTGCTATTTGTATGCAAATGTGTCTCACCAGTACAATGCGTGTATTTCCAACACACTGCCTCTTCTGCAAGGAAGGCACACAGAGTACTGGACATGTGAATGCAAGTACACATGTGTGTATATTCTGCAGTGCTTTTGCTATCCATTGGGGTAAAAATGACTGAAGCCAAGCAATGCCAAAAAAACAACAGTCGGGTCACTTGTAAATTAGCCAGACTGAGTCAATCCGAAGGTCAGGGACAGTGAAAGAATTTGACCCCGCAGTGTTTTCACAGGTTAAATGTAAAGAGATAACATTCACTAAAAGAACTTACAATGTCACTGACAGTCTGCTCATGACTAAATACAGTTGGTCAATCGAGGTAGTAAATTTAAGACCAACTTTAATTAATGTTAACCTCTCCTGTCATATATGTTTAAATAATTAATGAACACAGCTAAAATGGGATGTCACAGTGAAAGGAACTTTGGACTACCACAAATATGCACTGGCTATCTCGTCTACACAAAAAGCGACAAATTGTCTTTGCTTCAACACAGACAAAGTCAAAATTGCCCCCAGCATATTTGTTACATGTCTGATCACCCTGTAATGCAATTTCCTCAACGGCACCCATGCACATCAATCGGCAAGAACACACTGAATTGAGTACATCACCTCATTATATTTTAATTGTTCAATAAACATGTCAGTCTGGCGACGAACAATTTTAACTGGATAATGTGGGATGAAAATTTAAAGTTGATGAAGTTTAACACACTAAATGAAACCCAGTAGAGTAGTTATACTTTTGGAAATCCAACCTACATTTTACGATGTATAATACATTCCCTGTGTTCTGTGATTGACACTAGAACACACTGCAGCACAGAGAGGTGGTTTGATGAGATTTGGAAAAAATCAATAAATTCACAATAATGTCCTTCTGTACTCACTTCTCACTCACTTGTACGATCGTGAATATGACTTGCTATGTACAACAACAGTTTGGCTTTAATTGAGACAATGTTTATAACTCGTGAAAAATATTACTTGTTAATTAATGTAAAGCTGGTTTTGGAAACCATTCACTTGTTGCTTAATCTTTCATATATGTATGTATATATATATATATATATATATATATATATATATATATATATATATATATATATATATATATATATATATATATATATATATATATATATATATATATATATGTATATATATATATATATTGTTCTGCAGATGTCCCTAGAGTTATTTGTAGCATGGCCAAGTATGTATGTTGGGTGCGTGGTATCTTAGAGATTTCTCTGATTAACCTGGGACTGTACATTCACAGGAAAATTAATAAGCATCAAAACTGATGTTCATTCACAGACTTACATGTAAGTCTGAGTACTGTTAATGGTAAGTACAATCTGCTGATCGAATTTACCATAGAGGTAGTAGTAGGAGTACTACCTCATGAATTTACAAATAAACTATATCCCTACCAAATTGTAATCAAATTTGCTCTCCTAGAAACTTGCCAACGTGATAAGTTTTGAGTTTCAATTCGTCGCGGCATGTTGAGAGAATAATTACGGCATGAGCATTCCCTTCACAAGAAACCATGCCACATTGTGAACAACTAAATTTACGACTAAGCACGCACGGTGCGCGGTGTACGGGGAAAACCCATTTCGAATACCGCTTGTCGTAATGAAACTGCAAGAAATGCGAGTTGAAACTACTTCCTTCTCTTCTCGGTGTATAGACATGGAGACAAAAAGTAGTTATATTGGAAAACCGAAAGCAGATACCATGTGAGTCCGATCATTGTAGATGTTTCGTTTCAGCGAGTTGATCATACCATGGTATACACTGAGTAAATACACTGAACAGGGGCCCGGCATGGTTTGGATAAAGGAAGGTTGGATAATGGGGTCCCGACGTCCTTGTGTTCCAGGCAGATTGTAATTTCGGACAATTTCGTGACCTTGGACGGGCCCCAGCATATTATAACCCTTGATTTTTTTACAATTTCAGACTGTACCACGCTGATACTCACTGCATTGTCTTCCAACGGCCCATTCAGTTTATAGGGATTAGTCGAGAGAACAAAAAAACATCGGAAAGAGTGCGAAAATGGAGATCGTTGACAACAATAAAACTTCACTCACCCTCAGCGATTATTTGTCCACGAAGGCAACGCTGCACACAGACAACGGTGACCAAAATTATAACCTCGCGAACCGCCGAATTATCCTGGAAATCTGTACGAAACTACGACAAATCGAATCCTCGTATCGTTTGGCGTCGATTTCGGGTGGATACCGCTCTCAAATGCGAGAATATCGTTGTAAAATCAAGTATTCAAACGCAAAGAGCTCTCACAAGTTCTTGGGGTGACAGCTGCAATATGGCGGTCGAACCTCAGTGTACCTCATCTTGATTTTCAACCGCGGGGAACTACTTTATTTAACGTCGTTTGACCCCAACATAAACTTTGAATATGTCACCTATTCTCAGATATGTATTTTTGATTTATCATTTTTCTCTGTATTACTATGAGATATACTGCGATAAGGTCACGGAGAATCATGAAATTATAATGAATAAACAAACGGCGGATTGAGACAAAATACACCACAGACAGAGCAGCATGTGAAAGCCACCACGTGATCCAATTACGGAAAGCGGCCGTAAAATCTGTATTAAATTTTCAACCAGGGGCCCGTGCATAGGAATTAAATAAGGGAGGGATAACGACCTTTCTGTCCGACAAACAAACACGATCTTCTCCGGCTGTATGACATCATCACTTTGAAATTCAAATCAGCTGGCAGACACAGTTTATGTCATAGGAAAGTAGGCCATCTTGTTGCCTCGTTAGGTATTCAGCGGTTGGCGCTGATGATTACGTGGTATGAATGCTAAATCACCTCCGGCGTAGCGTGCTGTATGCACGCTTGCCGTGCAGACATGACTGTATTCGTGAAATTTTAAAATCGGCAGCTGTGCTCTCGAAACGAAAAAAAACACGACCCACAAGATTTTTGAAGGAACCACCAGTGCAGTGACTTGCTACATGTAAACTTGAATGTCGTGAGCGCCGCGCCAGGAGAACAATGAAGTTGCCTAAATGCGTGCACTGCACAATGTCAATTTGACCGTTCTGCAGGAAGCGCAAAAATATATTGTTTGAATTTTTCATGATTAAAATGAAGTACCTCCTGAATTTTACAATGAAAAAAATTATGGCAAAACATTACAAAAAAATGCTCAATTGTTCGTGTAGATCCTGCTCTTGGAAATATTCATTTTCATAGTAAAATTTGCATCGCCATTGTTCCTAAATAATAATTGATGTCGTACAGCAGCACAAAAAGCTATGAGAATGAAGCATGACTGTCAATTGAATATATCAATTTTCACTCCTATTTTATTTTCATTATAGCCATTTTCAACTCTAACCATCAATATTGGATTATTCTCTGATCACTTGTTTCCGTAGATATTGGCGAGTGATTTGGATTAACACATTATTAATCTGAAAGGCTACAAAACTCAGATATAAAGCTATAGATGCATACTGTTGTTAAATGTAAATCCATGACTTCAAGGAAATCACTAATTTATATCTACAGATAAGAAATGTAATGATCATGATCTAGAACGCACCAGATTATTGCATTAATGTATTTATAAACTTGTTCATTTTATTATGATCACCAAACAAAATCTTTCCAAATGCAATGTTGAAACTATTGATAGTGAGTCAAAATAATTGCTTTAAGCAGAAAATCTAAATGCAGCAAAAACATGGTACTTTGAGAAAAATATCTGATGAAACATTGTACTTTTATTTGAACTTTGACCATATACCTTTTTCATTGATATATTTTTATATAAGCTGAACAAATTTTTAGCATTTTTACCAAAAGTATAACATCACCTTTGTACCACTGAAATAATATCAATAAAATAACCAGAATTTTGTGTTGATTTGTCAAAATTAGCATATGATATTTTCATGACTTTTTCAAATGATATATTAATTTTCAATGTATGGTAGGAAACAAATATATTTCTCAAACTGGTCAGCTGTTGAGTGTCCAGGGAACTGCAAGGAGGGTGACTTTAAATCTGAAAAGATGTAATTTATAAAGATTTACACTCAAGTGGCTGAAGATTAGAGGCAGCCATAATCATATTTTAGTATATCAAGATAAAGATGTATCGTTAAAGAAAATGTAATTCATAGCTTACAATGAACAAGAGAATCACTCCAACCTATGTCACCATGGAAATGAATGAAACTGATAAGATTGTATCATATCTTTACATGAATACTTAAACATTTTCAATTATCAAATGTAGTTTTGAAATCCATAATTATATTTGTAACATCTTGGCAATGTTTGTTACAGGTGCATATGTAATGTTTACAGAAATAAATATCAAAAATAAATATTTGCAACTAGAGCACCAGTCTGGTCTTTCATCATAGTCATTATAATCATTACTATAACTTGATAGTATTAGATTTTGATTGGAAATATGAATATTTCTTCAATCTGCATTTTATGAGAGTTTGAAATTAGGTTATTGCCATATTCTCCTTTCTTTTATATCTGACACATTCCATTGTATGAATGTCATCATACTGTCCCTTTCAATGCAATGTTTTATATGGTACAATGCAAAATGAATGTCATCATACTGTCCCTTTCAATGCAATGTTTTATATGGTGCAATGCAAAATGAATGTAAAGCTGATTGCATCTATATGTCTCATTTACTGTTGGTTTTTTGAAATGCAAATTTAGACTTCCTTATCATTATAATCAGCAGCTGCATCACCTGATTCCAATTGTCTGCAGTGTGTCAACATCCATGACCCCTCGCTTTATTTATGTGTTTGTTTGTTTGTTAATAATTCACCCACTGGGACCATGTGTTCTTTTAAAAGACTTAATTCACTCTGGTGAAAGGCCTTGCCCCTGTTGTTGTCCACAAAATACTGTATATACAGGATGAATATACTCTCAATTAGTGTTTCACTATTTTCTACTCCCTTCCCAAAATTATATTTCATTGTTTATGTATTTCCTTATTTTCTTTTCAGTAAACATTATTGAAAATACCAATCAACATTACAATTACTATTAAGTTCTAATAACTACCTATGCCACCATCTTAAAATAAGAATTTACAACATTACAAACCAAAATAATTTGACTTCAGAGAAGCTGGACTGAGAACAGATCAAGAATGGTCCTTGAAATTCCTCTTGGATCATGTGACCAGCCTGTTGAACCCTGTGACCTTGGTTTCTCCTTGTATAAGTGGCATGAAGGTGAATTAGCTCTCTGCAAACAACTATGGCTCATATCATGGACTACTGTGATAGACCAGGTCAAAAGGTCATAAAGAATGACTGTCATTGGTGAACAAAAATTTACATGTAAATAATACCAAAGACAATTTGGGATTTGGCAGGTATTTTCTTATTCTCCAAAGAGGTTCCAGAAAGCAATTAATTATCAAAATGACCTGTATAATTATTTGTTTCCTTACAATGTGCTGTATCAGTGAAAATATTTTTCTAGTTAAATTTTTTTTTTTTTAATTACAGAAATACAGTAAATGCTTTAGCACATGTGTAACCATGATAGTCTGACCTGCATATGAAGAATTAACATACAATGAAAGCAGATTTACAATTTAATTAATTTCATGTGTATTTATTTTTCATCTGTATATTGTTATTTTTCCAGTTACAGAGGTTCAAAACACAAAAATTACAAAAGTAAAATTGTTGCCCTGTTGTTGAACCAGAAAGACCACTTACAAAGCCAGACAATCAATAATGTTGTCAGTCTATTTGTGTCAATATGTCACGCCAGGGCTGTAAGTTTATCACCTGATCTAAGTCAAATATTACAAAATAGTAACGAACAATGGCTACCACATGGTCCAATGGCTACATTTCCTTATTTACAATTCAGTGAGAGTCAATGCAAGGAAAAATAATATTTACTGACCATATTTTTTGCATATATATATATTAATGCAGAAAATAAGATATAATAATTTGACATTTGTGATCAGCATCAGAGCAATGCTGGAAACCAACTCTGTAATGTGTTATCAATCATCCATTACAGTTTAATCATGTGTTCAATGACAGGAAAAATAATGAAATTATTCAGAAAAAAAATCATTTTAAAACTCGTAGCTTAATTTTGTTTGAAATGTCCAACTCCAAGCACTTTTTAAAAATGTTATATGGGGTATATGTGCAATCTATTTGATAAGTCATAAATGTTCTTGATATGATATTATTGGGAATGAATCATAATTATTTCCATTGGTGCATATTTAGATGCTATTGATAGAATCAATCAGAATTATTTCTAGTTTACTGTAGCAGTCTTTTGATTGGTTAAAACACTGATATTTTACTTTTCATTGAATGTTTAAAAAAACGAAAAAATTATACTCTCCAATCACTGATATTATAAATCAATTATCATTAATGGAAAATAATAGAATGAACCATATCTTTAATTCTTTCAAATTTTGAAAATTAAAAAATGTTATTTACATATGAATACTGATATGTGTATTTATCCATTAATGATATTCATAGAATTGGCTGCCAAAATGAATATAATTTTAGAAAATGAAAGTGTGGATCGTTTTTGAAATTAAAATGACATAAATGTGTTTATGTCTTTCATGATTTTCAGCATGAACTGCTTTATTTCAAAATACATTAGCAATATGAAGTGGAAGCACCACAGGTGGTCAAAATTTCTCATTTTCATTGAAGAAGGATGTTTTCAACCATGGAAATTCTGATCTGATTTTAAACGTGAAATATGTTGTTGATATTGTGATCATACAAGTAGTGATTTCTGTTCAATGTAGTGCTGTCACTTTTTCAACATCAAAATCGATTAATTGTCAATCAACTGATATGACAATGTTGCTCGGGTTTAAAAATAATTCTTAGATTTTCTAGAACATTTCAATTTACAAACGTCTACCAAAATTTAAGTTCAACAGTGACCTTAGTCTTTCAGAGGAACAGAGTTATCATGACATTGAAAACATGATCAAATTAATATAACAGTGTGATTCGTTTTCACAATTGTGATTTCCAAGAAATGATCACTTGCTTATTATGAATTCAATTATTCTCGTATGAAAACCAATTTCCTTGGAAAATATCAGCCCGGCAGATTATTGAATTAAAATGACCCAGATTAGTAAATTAAAATGGAAATTCACGTCTTTGAAGTAGCACTTCATATATGCCACATCAAGCATTCAACTCTGACATTTGTCTAAGAGATTTCAAAATGACAATTGTTAGCCCGTCTTTCTTTGACTGTTTCTTTCCCAATTTCCTCCACAGAAAGGTCAAAATATCCGAGCCTTTCCATGGGAAATAGTCTTTCAGAAATAACTTCTCATCAATCTGTAGAGACAGATTATTTACCAAGACAAGTTAACAATGATGAGACAAAATAATTAAAATCATTGATATATGCTTGAATAATTTATCAGATTTTTCTGAACAGCTTAAAATGAAATTATTTCCATATATTTCCGATATTTGAAAATACATAATAAAAATGCAAAAAATTGCTACAGCAAACTTGATAACATTTGATTATTTGAGAAACACTGAATTAATGTATATCCCTTTCTTTTTCTCAAATTTGCAATCAGAAAACTCATTTCTTTTGCTTCAATGTCTGAAAACTTAGTGATTTCAATTTTTCAATCTAGTCCATCAAATCAGCGTCAATGTCTGTAAGCTTTATCAATATCATTTTCTTTACATATTGCCAAAGATAATTTTCTGTGTTGCAGTGTTTTTGGATATGCCAGGATTAGCAATAAGAAGTATGTTACCATGGCAACTATAGCATGTCTTATTATCCAATGCTGTAATAACTAGAATGATATCTTATAGGGTGATTTGTTATTCTATAATGCAAAGATACTCCTCTGAAAAAGGTCTAACAAATTTTTACGGGTACCAACACTATTCCAAATCTCAGCATTTGATACTGTTTGATTGGAGCTGAAAATTACCTGCCATATTTGCCTGATTAAGGAGTTCAAAAACATGTTTTGACTGATGTCTATTTTGCAAGATTTATTTATGTTTTACTGTTGTAAGATTTGAAATCTCAAACTGTGCATAGCTTCAGAACAATAACAACCATCCATCAACAATAAATATGAATTTTTTATTGATTTTTAATAATCAACTAGCCTAAATCCACTTTGATTTCATTTCTTTAATATTAACTACCAATTGTGAGCTGTTGAATTATATTTTGTGTGCATGCTGGTCACATCATTTGAAATTTGATCACTCGGTTTGGAACTTTGACCTTTTGATCCAAGCAGTTGGTTAGATTTTGCCACGATTACATTGTTGGTAGGGGAAAGTTTAGATGTTGCCATGGTATCCATGTTGGTGGGCAGGGTCAGAGGGCAGTTAATCACCTAAATAGTAATGAAGACGGCACGATTCCTCAGTACAGTCATTACTGTTTTGAAACAAGTTTTATTTGCTTCAGGAAAATTCCCAGCGGAATCCTTTTCATGCCGGCTCCCAGTGCATGCCAATCAGCCCTTCAGGTTTGATACAGTACTGTATCTGTATTGCCAGATTTGATTGTTCTTCAAACTCATATGGCCTTATTTATATTTTGTTCTTGTGTATAATGAGGAATATTAGTTGTAAGACACAATTCGTGGATTATTTCTATAATGAACACAATGTTTAAGAGAACGTTGAGTTAGAGTACGTGGCACTGTCACGTAGAACTATGGCATGCATTTTAAATTTCATTATGTAAAGATTCAACATGTTGATATTGATTTAGTAAGCATTGAATTGTGAGTACAATATGTTCTGAAGATAATACCATTGATTCATATCATGCATCAACCATGATAAATCAACAATCACGTATTTTTTACAATACTTCTGGTTAATATTTACCTTTGGACAAGAAATGAGCATATTTAACTCAAGTGCGTCAATTTGTCCTGCTTGCTGATTTGGCATGCAGTGGAGTTCAACCTTTTCTGATGGAAACAGAGTTAAGATTATTAATTTCAGATACATGTATGACAAAACTCTCAAATTACATCGTCATATAAGTGTGGTACAATTGTTTCCGTAGATAATATTTGAATCAGATTTCTTCTTTTTCAATAAACTGTACATTATTAATGGTTATATATCAGTAATAGAATATGTCATATTTTAATTAAGAAATTCATTAGTGTCATCAAAATTCATCATTTTTAATGAATAGAATAATGAATCGGAATTAAATAATAATATCCATATTAATAACAAAATACTCAAGGGATGTATTCCTACCAATTTATCATTTAGAAGCAAACTTTTCATATACTATCACTGTTTGTCAATTCCTTGATATCGATAGGATATGTGTGAGTAAAATGTACATTTTCTGACGGTTTCACTCAACCATGTTATATGATAATGCACTTTAAACGATATTAATATTTTGATTATGTTCTATGATTGTCCAATTTTTTTGTGATCTCTGTTTCAAACCAAACAGCTAATAAGTATCACAACTCCTTTTGCTTAATTCTATATACAATTGTTGTTATTGTTATTGTTGTTATTATTCTTACTATTACAATAATGAATATTCTTCTTAGCAAATGGACTTGAAGACTATCACCAATTTCAGTCATTGTATAATATATTGTAGACAACATGAATACTATCCATAGTTTTTTTTATCACAGAATGGTTCAATAGAGAGACAGGATTTCATAATTTTATAGCCATGATTTTAAACTCAGTGTCAAAGGTCACACTCCAAATGGTATTTTCAAAATATGGAAGTTTGAAATTTTTATGATATTTTTCATGATTGCAGTCCCCATCAGCTTTCATGATTGTCATTCACTTTGATGGACTGTATTCAGTTTAGAGTGTACGGAAAAAACAGGACCAATTCAAACTGAAAAATTAGTGTTATGTGACAGCTACAGCAATTCAGCAAGTCTCAATGACTTTGTGCCATCCATAGGACAAAGAAATGTATAGTTTGTAGATTTCTGGATGTTTAATCATAAAATGGTGGTAATGAGTCAACTCTGTAGAAAGTAAATCTTTTAATTTGCTTGATAAAATATATCATATCCACATTTGAATAGATACGCAATGTAGTCTACATTTTGGTGTTTGCCAAATTCATTCTTCTAAGCTTGAAACAAATATGAAGAGAAAATTCAATAGATGATGATGATGATTGTTATTGTTTTTGTTGTTGTTCAATTTTTGTCGTTGTCATGGTATGTTACATCTAGCTATCACTCTCTATTCTTAGCAGCCCGGAGATACCAGACACCGCTTTGAATGCAAATTGTATACACCATATGATCAACTCAAATAATTATTGAAGCCAGAAATATCTCATAACCTGTTTAAATCCATTGTCCATTAAATGTTTACCTTCAAAAAATGTACAAAAATATTAATTCACCCTCAATATGTCAGTTATAGTGCTTTAAAGTCACTGAATTTTGACATTTATTTCTTTAAATGTGTGATTTATAATCCCACATTTATTTGTACTCCAAATATAGTCCTGGAAACTTGGATATTTTTATTACAGAAATTACAATTGATACTGTATAGCTTCTATAGAATTTCTACATTGAATGATTTTGTGAAACATCACTAAAATGGAATTTTATATGACTGAAATGTAACTTTTTTAGAATTTACGATATGGATATATATGCTTAATCAATATTAGAAAAATTATGTGT
The DNA here is from genome assembly GCF_041260155.1 of Ptychodera flava. Lineage (NCBI taxonomy): Eukaryota > Metazoa > Hemichordata > Enteropneusta > Ptychoderidae > Ptychodera > Ptychodera flava. The sequence goes on along the minus strand of NC_091946.1, from coordinate 38,530,754 downwards.
AGTTGTAAAAAGAATAAGTGATTGTATTATTAAATCACAACCCTGGCCATGATGTGAAATGATGACTCCTTATTGTAATTTTGTTTTTTGATATTTGATTTTAACAAAGTTGAAATTTAAATCCAAATTAATCGGTCAATCTTTTGTTTTGTCGTAAGTCACTGAAAGTTAATGCTCTTCTCAAATGTGTTTTTATAGCTTGTATTTTTATTCAAAGATTGACTGGACCTCCATATCCATTCAAAGCAAACTGAAAAATATCAACTTAATAGTTTCTTCTTACACTCTATATGCCTGTAATCTCCATTTGCTTCTTCAAATTTTAATTACAATCATCGGAATGAAATACAGAAATCCAGTGTTTTCATATTTGGCTGTTTCCTGTGCAGATGATACCCTAGATGATATTACAAAATGTTTCCAAGGCGATGGATCATGCAAGATAATGGCTTTCCTATCTTGATACCTGTAAGACCTAATCATGCGCAAAATTTTATTAGCAATGACATGGTTTTAACAACACAGGTAATTGTTGAACGTGGGTACATAGTATGCTGTAGTTCTGGAAAACAGAATGATAATTTGATGGAAATTGTTTTGACATTTTGGGAAAACCATAAGGAGGTTTAAATAAAGGAAGGAAATTCAGTCAATTATGATCAAAATGAGAAAAGACAGCTTATATTCAGATTTGCAACCAGTGAAGTCAGCCCGCAATCCAAGTTCAAAGTCAACTATACTGCATGAAAATATTTATTGTATGAGATTCATTTGTTTATTTCTATCATTTGATTTGTTATCATTTAAAATTGATTAATCTGCTTTCACTTACACCATAATGCAATCTGCCATTCATCTCAAGACTCGCCAGCCACAATTTGATTGTACATAATTCACATCTGACATTGTACTGCATTTTATCTTCCCTCGGTTTTATGCAGAAACAATCGAGCCACATCCTGCTGTAAAAGCAGGATTTCAAAACTACTCAAAATCATCATGGTAGAGATTTTGAAGAAATGCATTTTGATGTCAGTCCATAAGTTTTTAAAAAGTGCATTTAATGTCAGCTCTTGCAATTTTTAACATTTTGGAATTTGTTTGTTACAATTATATGAACTGCTATCATTTGTTATACAAACATATTGAAGTAAATAATTCAATCTTTTGTATTAATTAGAAAGCACTTTGTAAATTAATGCTGTTGCCTGGGTAACTAACATTATAGACAAGGGGTCATGAAGGTGTTATAGGGCATGATATTTGCCCTTTGACCTGGGAGTGACAATATGATGATTGTTAGTCTGTGTTGATATTTAATAGGCATAATTATTTGATAATGACCTTTGACTTTAAATTGAACCTGGCAACCTAAAGTACTAGATACAGTTACAAAATGAACACTGTTTTTTTTGCAAATTTAACATAGTTTATTAATATATTCATTTTATATTTTATTTGTTGCATGTTCATCATAGTTTGTTCATTTGCTGCGTACTGTGCTATATTGTCATCAAAGCTCGTTGTAAATTAGATGATGCGATACTATGACTAATGGGAGTCCTCTACTTTGTTTCTAAATGTATCAAAATGACACTGTGTGATCTGAATATTGCTGGTATATGTTTATTTTGATAAATATTTGCATGGCGTTTAGAATCAGAGATATCTCGCCCCTCCCCCAACCAATTATTATAAAGAAGTCACAGTGAAAATGAACATAGGAGAAAGAACAAACTTGAGGAAAAGAAGTGTTTTATAGAATTTTATAGCCTTTAATAGACCATTAGTGGTGTTTCCTGGTAATGAAATGGTTTGGGTATTTGTTCTTCGTTACATAAAAAAATACTTTTGTTTCTGGTAACATGTCTTTGAAAATTAAGGTATGTTAATAGGTAGAGGAAGACTTTTATTTTTCTATTTGTCAGCTTAGACCCTTAAAGTATGGTAAAATTTGAAGGATTTACTCTAAAATTTTTGAAAATGCGAAAAAATGTCCGAGTGGGGTCAGCAGGTTTATTAGTGTTCAGGTTACCAGAAACAAACATATGACATAAATTGGTGCCAGGCATTCTGGTAATATGGATAACTTTTCATTCGTTTTTAGTGTTCACAAAATCTAAAGGAAACAACAGGTTTGTATTATAAGTTAGCCAGCAAATGGTTAGGTGTGTAACAAAGTGAGGGTAATAAAATGTATGATTATCATTGTTACAAATGCCTTACAACAATAATAAATAGGAAGTACATTACTGAGTGTATTCATATCATTGAGTTTTTCTCTAAGGTCTGTGATAAATTGTTGTAGTTTAACAATTTGTCTGTCCATTGAACAGATACTTGTTGAATATGGTGACATATTTGGGTTGTATTGCACATTGAACACAAGACTTGCATTGACTTCCCTATCTCTGAACTTGGAGCGTTATGTTTTTGAGGTCTTTCCCAGGACACAAGATTAATGAAATTTAATATTCATTAAAATAGCAGACTCTCACTTTATTCACAAAGATTTTCTCAGTTTTTTTAATATAAGTGAATTCTGCAGGAAAAAATATTGTCATCTCAGCAGATTCTATACCGTGATTAGAATTATCAAATAATTGAAATATTATCATGCATAACTATGATTAATTTGAGTCAATAGATATGTCTCAGGATGTTTCAGTGATACATCACCTATGTAAATGATCCAAGTTCAAAGGTGAAATGATGCATGTATATAGAATTGTATTCTCAGCCATTGCCATCGTAGCATATATCACACAACATTCAGGTTATTAAGGCAACATTTTGATGTATAATTCTTGTGCATTTAATTTTATCATCAAATCAAAATATTTACCCTGTAGAGAAGTTCAGTTCATGTCAAATAGATGATTTATTTGTGTGAAGTTGTCAATCACAAGATACATCAGAGTCAGTCATCTATCATAAAAAAATATCTTAGCCTTCATGGATTGCAAAAGTGGGTTAAATTTGCAATCAGATCAATATATGCATAACAAATCTCTAAAAGCGTACGCACTACGCCCACTTAATTTTGTAATTTAAAAGATGTCGGCTGGCAATGTCTATGTTAGCAACTTCCTACACTGTCTTTTATAGGCAAGGCGGAGGTCATTGACCAATAGCACAAAGGTCATCTTCAGGTCACATTTAACAATATGCTCCAGGGTCCGTATTTTACAATTTTTATTTGTAATTTATTTTCAACACTTCATAGTTTTGAATCTCTGTGATCAAGGTCTATTCAAATATTTGTCTTTCTATATCTGATTGATCTGGCTCTCAAAAATTCATTTTGAAATTTCCAATGTTATGGAAAGAAAATTTGTAAGTGGGTTCACCAATTGATAATGGTGAGATCAATGATAATAGGAAAGAAAACTAGATACGTTTATTAATAAGTTGCTGGGTGTATAAATGATTAAGAATGTAAACAATCAAAGAATGTCTCCTAACCAACAACAATTATTATTCTTCCAAAACTTATAATCTTTATAAAGTCAGCTGACAACTTTTCCTATGAAGTACAATTCATTCTTTAGGGCTTAACTCTTTGAGCGCCAAAGTCAATTTTTGTCGCCTCTATAAACTATATACCCTGTCAATTTTTTGTCATTTTTTTGCCAAAATTTTGATGGAAAACTGTAGCCAATGAAATGCGATATCCATTTGGTCCCAAATTATAAAACAAAATACAGAAAAATTAATGAAAATTGGTATATTTTTCTTGGGAAAAAAATTACAGCACTCAAAGGGTTACTGAAAGTGATCAATTCCATTGTATTTGTCTGCAAGAGAGTGACCCTGTTGGTTGCAATGACGCCCTCTATGGGCATCGCAGTATATACAATTTACCCCTTTGCTGCCTTATTTACCTGTGCTGCAAGGAATCATCAGAAATGGGCTTGAAGTTACCTTGGAGAGACACAACTAGCAAGTTCAATTCAAGAACTGTATGAATTTACTCTGGATACTACAATTACTAGAAAGGACCGAAATTTTTAGAACTGAAAATGTATCTTATCATCATGTCGACAAATCTTAACGTAGACTACATACTGCAAGTATACAAATCCACCTGACAGGTCTCGCTCCATGATTGACTGATTATCTTGAAGTAAGACAGGGTTTATAAACTCAAAAGTAACTTAAAATTGTATTTTCATAATCAAAATACCATTGTCCTGGTATCAATTTTGTAACGATAGATCACGATAGTGGTTTTTCAAATTTCCAGGACTAAGAACTTTCCAGGTTTTATAATTCTGTCACTTTGAAGGACTTTCATGGAGATTGCTCTGTACTTGTCAAAGTAACGACACACTCCATCTTTTTATGGCAAAAATTGTGTCATTTTATTCTTAAAAATACATACTGTTTACAGTAAGATGTTAACATAGCAACCACCTCAAAAACAATACAATACTGTTGTTACTGTCATGGTTTCATTAATGGCGAGAGATTATGATTACAATCTATCAAAAGGGTCATCATCTTTGACCTGAAAAATTAATCTGCATTACCAAATATGGGCATGAGAGAAATGGTAAAAGTAAATCGTTATTTCAGCAATAACTCTGCACTTCAGAAAGTCTGAAATATTGAAAAAACAAATTTTGCTACCATAATTAAACAAAATTACTACACACACTTTATACATCAGTTTACCAAAGTCACAGTGACTTGCTGTGTATATCTGAACAAAATGCAACTGAAAATCAAATGACAGACAGTGTAAGGTTTGCAATGTCTTTATTCAAATTAAAAGATATCTTTAAGATTTCATGAAAGAGGGTTTTGCAAAAAACTGACGAGCAAGGGACACTCTCTGTGTGAGTAAGAAATATGCAAATAAGGTATTACATGTCAAGATGGAAAAGAAAATCTTCTGATAAAACATTGAACGGTTTATGGTTTATACCTTTCTGAGGGCACAGATTTAGCACATTTACAATACCTTCAAATTCTAGCTTACATGGCCTTCCCCAAAGCTTGTGAAAAAAGGAAGGTTATGTTAAATTATATTCTGCAAAAGTTTAATGTTCAATCTGTTGATCTCTGAAGCTGTGTGTGATTTTTAAATTTCACAGAAATTTTCACAATAATTGGCATGGAAAAACACTGAAAACATGGCACAGAAATGTTTCATTTTTACACTTCTCATGAGTTTGGAAACCTGATCAAATAAAACACTTGCAAGTGAAAGAAATTTCAAAGCTATAATCAAGTATTTTGTATCTACACATTGAATTTCTGCCATGTTTTCATCCAATTCTGTCCAAATCACAGGAAGCCATGACAAATTATAGCTGTCACTTTGCCATTCAGTATCACAATTTTCTTGAAAATCTCTTCAAAAATTGACTTTAAGGATGATCAGAAATTTAGCAGAGTATTTTGATGGAGATATAAAAATGTTTAACCCAATGAGAGACAGTTTTTAATAAAACTGTGGATTCTGGGTGAAAAGTTTTGTTTTGTATATAAACAGAAATATCAATATCATTGGATATTTTTGCCAATTTTCGATTATGTTACAGACTTTCTTGTTGGATGTATGCAATGTTGATTATCAGCCATATTGGTTGGTTGCTGTTGAAGTCCAAAATAGGTTCACTTGAAAATCACTGACATGCTGGAGTCAACAAAATTCCAATGGAATAGCAGACTATGGGGACAAGAGATGAATTTCAACAGTACAAAAGTAAAGCATATAGTAAAAGAAAACCAAAACAACATAACCAATCTTTTGTTTGAATCTATAGCTTTCTATGCACGCTGTATCAATGCAACAAGGTTTCAGCAGCAATTATCCAGATAAACCATGGCAACCCATAAGACTCCAAGTTTTGTAGTTATACATAACCTACGATACAAATGTTAAAGGGTTTCACTCAGAGAAATATCTTCTAGTATTTTATGGAATGGATACTTTTGAAAAGGAACAAGTTCAAAAGCAACTACCCCTTTTTTCTGACAAACCTGTTCCTTCCATTTCTTGATTAAGATTGGTCCACCCATAGGTAAGACTGGAACATACCAAAATGTGTACAAAAATGGGGGTGATAAGGTCAAAAATCACACTGAGAAACAAAACAAAAAACAGAACAGAACAACAGAGAGCTTCTCAGTGCAATAATCTAACTTTAGAAAATGTTTAACTTATCTATATGTCATATAATGTGAAATAAAAAACCACCAATGAATCATATCCTTTCACCCCTAATAACAAAGTAACTCAGTCCAGCGATTCTACCCTAATAACAAGGTAACTCAGTCCAGCGATTCTACAGGGTAAAACCATTACGGGGTTTGGGTAGGGGTGAAAGACACAATATCTGCTGAAAATTTCGCTTAAATTATACTCCCCATCGGTAAATATTTTGTTTTGGCTTGGCCAACATGCTTCTATGGCTAGCCAGATGAAAATACATATTTACATGTTGTTTATTCTATTGTATTACCTAAACAGCTATGCCTACATGGTAGTGAGTTCTTGCATTTAAATATACAATTTTGTTTAAGTTTAAACACGTTCAAGGCAGATATGGTTACAATGTTAGGTATATTCTATACTTAACCTGACACCAGGACATCACTTCCTGTTTATGATACAAATATTTGCCCCGTATGCAAGTCAAAACTACCTGGGCAAAATTACAAAAATTCTGATGAGAAACAGGCAAATAGTTTAATATTTTGTGATGTCACTACTGCCGCACAACTTTGAAAATTTTGTAAAGAATTTTTCATATGGAAGAAACACGATCTTTTGAAAGAATTTACAAATAGTTTAAATCACAATTCTTGAAAAAGCTTGCATCCTTGCTACAAGTTTAACGAGCACTGGTTGTAACAACATTTGTAAAACTAGTCAGAAATCACCTTCCTTAAAGCTATTAACTACTCCATGATTGGCTTATTAAGGTGGCAAAAAATGCAACATTGAGAACAAAGATTCAATCACATCTTTGCTTCTTCTACCCCACAGAACAGTTTCAAATTGAGATTTGAGAAGTCAGTGAGACTGAAGACAATTAAGAAAGTTATGTTAAGAAAGAAGAGTTGCTTCTAAAGTTGTGTGTGTGTGTGTGCAGCATTTTATTTTCTATTCTCGAACAAGTGATATTCCAAGGAAAAAGAACAATAGCAAATTTGCAGCGTGTATTTCTCCTAGTGCAGTGCATGATGGGAGTCCTGCAGTCCATGGTTGAACACTGTTATAGCTGTGACCTGGATGTTCAAGTCTGAACGATGCTGAAACTGCTAATTGCTTCATGTTGTTGTTATTGTTGTTGTTGTTGTTGTTGATGCTGATCTGCATGGTATGTAAATCCAGTGGTAACTAATGCTAACATAGCAACTAAGTGTTGATGCTGTCACCATGGCTACTTTGGGTCCTTACAACAGTTCCCACTGTTTAATATTTCCATTTCTTTTTAATTTTCATTTTTTTTACTATAGTGGCGATAACTTCATTCAACAAAATCTGTGCCAGTTGTTGGGAGCAGTAATGAGGACACTGCGGTTCAACCTGTCCTGTATGTGATCTAGTCTTACTTCTATGAGTTTACTGATAGCATACATTCACACACAGACATATGTCAACATGTCGTCTCGTTGAAATTTAAGGCAGTACTTTTCTTCTTTGTATTTCCATAATTCATTCGCCATGACGACTCAACCTTTGAACTAAATGTACCAAAGAGTTCAACAGTATTTGCATAATTATGTATATAAAAATCCAGGAGATCCAAACAGGTTTTGAGTGAAAAATCCATGATTTCTTGAAATCAGTTTGCTGTACGTCCTGGCAAGCGTTGATGAACACACATCAATGCTGTGCAAGATATTCTGGAATGGATCCACTTGGTTCATTTTGCTGGTTTGTCCAGATTTATTTTTACCAGGTACCTATTCCAATACCCATTCCCATACTGTGTTTGTTAAGGGTCAGGAAGTACACTTGAGAATTGGCAGGTCTAATGGATGCAAAGAACACCTGGAAGAAAAAAAAGAAACACAAACTCAAAATCAAAAGTCTGGATTTGATTGGCAGATCAAGCAACAACCATTGGCTGTTCATTGTTTAAAAACATCAGACAATTTTCACATTTTACATTTACAATACAATTCTTTATCATCTCACAACCAATTTAATTTTACATTTCATCTGAAAATATATATTATTCATCATTTGTTAATTATTACCAGAATCCTAATCTTCTCTCTTTTTTTTCCTCTTCTTTCAGATTTCTCTATTTCTAATAATTCTACTCCGGAATAAAAAGGATGCAGTGTTCTGCAGACTCAGTATGTCCAAGAGATCACGTGATGCTGGTACAAACAAACTAACGTGTACAAATGCATATGGAAATACATGTATTTCTTTGCATGCTTGTGCATGTGGTTTTGTTTGTACCCTGATCTATTCAAATTCCGGGTTTAACTCATATGCATATGCTGGTTTTGCCAGCACTACACAGCCACATCCATGTGTATGAGCATAGTACCAATTGATGCTAAATGTGAGTTGTCAATCTGTCATTGTTTGTACGAAAGTCTGGGAATTTCTGTCTACAGACCACTGTATGAATCCTCTAATTATTAGTTAATCAACCTGTATCATAATAATATGATTATGTTGTCTGTTTATGTCTGTAGTTGGAAACATTTCTACAGTTCCTCTGTGTCTCTAAAGAAGTCCCATTACAGTGTCTGAGTAGACAGCATGTCACAGTACAGTACCTGACTAGTCACGAGATAAATCTCACCTTGTCATTTCTTTCACATAGAAATCTAAGTTTCTGTCTGTTTTTATGCATAAAGACACCGTCTAGATGACCCGTCTCTGCTGATCTGATCTCTATGGCTTTGTTGCCCCAACCCATAATCTGTCCAGTACTGGAAACATACGCTGTAAAGAAACACATCACATATATATCAATTAATTATGCATATTTCAGTCAATTAACTTCTTGTACTTGTTAGGTTGAGATATTCTCCTTTCTGATGTCAGTAAGCTTTTTTCAATCTTGCGAAGCATTATCTCTTTTATTTGAATTCCATTGCAAGTTTTTTGCCCATTGATCTGATTGATAAAATACAAATTTACATAAATACATAAATATATGAAATGAACAAACTAACAATGAAAAACAACTGCTGATTATGTTGCAAAGTAGCATATTATCACATCAATAGCTGACAAGTACATTCAATACATAGACCAATATTTTGTAGGCATTTGCAATTTGCATAAGTTTGACAGTGTTGAGTATTGGAAAAAAAACATGAAAAGTTGCATAGCAGTCTGTAGTTGTACTTTTATATCATGCTAGTTCAATTTTTAGGAAACAGTTGCTATGGAGATAATTTGCATACTGGTGCATTTGAGTAACTAATTTGCATATAAATGACAAATATTGGAGAGGGAGCAATAAATTTGCACATGCATGATTAAATTTCTACAATCACAAATATATTTATGAAAGCAATATGTTCTGGATCATCATTAATTTGTCTTACCAACTGATGTTGGCAATTCTGCCCACTGTAATGTCACATCCTTGTATGTCTTTCCAAACGTGTCAATAAATACTCCTTCATCTGCAAATGATAAAAAGATATTATGTTTACATGATTTTAATATGATTCCCCTTTAAGTTACTGATTTGTTAAACTAACAATTCATCTTTCCCTTATCTGTACTTTTTACGGAATGCTTGACAGTATTGTACAAACCCTTCCTACCTACCTAGACTGATGGCAAGTGTGTAACTTGAAGAGATTTCTCATTTACACATATGGCATTCTTACATTTCATGGAAAACAATTTCTGTGGCTGCAGTTTATGTTCAGACATTGAATACTGTATTACAATATTTTCCTCACAAGACTTCACAGGCTATACAGTTAACAATGAAATTATCGGTGCATATCTCTCATATTACCTTTTGCTTTCAAAAATTGTAACATTTCAAAAATAATGCTGAAAAGTAGGTCATGGTCACAGAGGCACACCATCTTGTTTTGTCAAATAATCCTACAAAGTGACCCTCACAACAATCAGAAAACTGTGTTTGTTATTCACAAGGCAAAAAAGCATTAAAATGATATTTTACTTAAGGAGAATTGAAAACAAGTTGTTTCTGAAGCTTTTCCACTTTGAATGATTTCTGTATTTGCAAAGCAAAAAAAAGAGGGAAAACTCTACACCTGAGGCTAAGTTACAACTTTGTATCCAAAGACATCTATAAATTTACTAGAGTCCATCTTGAAATCCAGTTACCATGGAAACATACAGCAAGTCTTTGCAAAATGCTGCTGCAGGGTATATATTTAGATTACTGTTCAGTTTTTAAAATCAAAATGACTTCAGGCAAAATGAGATCCAGCAGACCTTGATGAAGAAGAGGAAATGTTTAGAGTTCCATTTGAACGGAGAAATGAATACAACTGAGAGAAAATATCCAAAGTCACGATTCTGATTGGAATCATTTTTTGCAATTACAGACTGACATTTTAATATCATTCATGCATGGTTGCACTGGTCTAAATAACATTCTCTTTAAAGCAATCTTCTATTCCATCCAATTTTGCAGCAAGGATGAAGATGTCACTTTGCTATCTAATTCATGGATAGAATTATGTTCCTGACTTTCATATAAAAACATGATCTAAACTTTTTCATCCTTGAAAATAACTTTTCTATTCAACTTACATATTGATCTCAATCTTTCTCATTATGGAGTAGGATGAAAGCAATTTTGCCAAGAGTAGAAATACATGAAACCACTGCAATGCTGACAGCAGTTTTATGATATGATTGTTCATGTATACAGTAAGAAACCAAGTAAAAATAGCTGTACGGGAATTCTGCTGACATCTATCGATTCAATACCTGCACTTTCTGTTACAAATACATTGTCACGTTCTCTCCCATCTGAATTCCTTTCCCAATTGTTCAGATGTGAAAAAACATCAAAATCTTGAATATTGCACAGCCATCACATCAGTCCAGTAGATACAAACTTAGACAATGCTAACAGATCTTCATTTGTTGTTTTCAGTTTCTCTACATCACAGCAAATCTTTGCCTTACTGGCTGACTGCTCTAAGGTTTCATCATTGTATCTCATTTATGTGTTCACAGGTGCTATGAAGATTTGAATGAACAAGACAACAGGATGGATGTATTTCCATGAAATTTACAAGTAGATGGATGTAAAACATTTTGCTACTTATTACTTGTAATATTAATATTCTTCATTTACTTTTCTAAAATCTGTAATTTTGAAAAAGATGAAAGCTATGTTTTTTTAACTTACTGTCATAGCAAAGTAAAAGATGAAGTCCTTGGCTGTTCGGTAGAATTACTATACAATGTGGTGTGATAGATTTTTGCAGTTGCTGTTTGAAAAAAAAAAGACATAAACAATTTATTATTATGAAAAAAAATATCAAAATCATCCAATATTCACTTGTACGAATGGTAATACAAGTCTTTAATTCCACATGGTAATATTGTTTGCGGGCAAGATTTACTCTGATAACAAAGAACCCTTCATTATCTGTGCAATCTCATGGCAATCTGCTTCTGCTTCTGTAGAAATGATTTATTTTTCACCTTTTGGTCGTATTAAATTTCATTTCAAAAGATGAACACTTCCATACAGAATTCACACGTCTCACAACTATGTTTGTACAACTTCATTAACAGCACAAAATAGGATACACAAAAATAAACCAGGAATAATCTGTTTCAAAGCATTAAGTAATCCTTGGGGATAGAGTTCCAAGAGAGTTTTAATGCTGTGGATCATGATTTTGAATGAATGACACTCCCATGATTTCACAGCATTCATCTATACGTGAGTCAATCAAAGGAAGTACTGTTATCTGTCATCTCACAATACAGATAATTAACAAGACATATTTTCTCATGGAGTCTGGTCGCCTTCTTGAACTTCAAATACGACAAGGAATATTCTTGGTTCAAACTTGGGATAACACTCATGGTTCTGATTAAGATTGAATGCCACATCCTTGTTCAAAATGACTTAAGAGAAAATGCCTACAACTCAAGCTTTCTTAAATCTACTCAATTATTGCTGAACTGAAAAATCTCTTCTAAGTCTGCTCATTTTTTTTTCATTTACTCCGACGAGTCGGAAAACAAGTTTCCACTCCGAGATTGGAAATCTGTTTTTCAATTGAATCTCATGTAGTGAATTAAATCAATAAAATACTGAGCTAAAACAGGAATTGATTTTATTCACAATCTAAATCTAAAAATAGGTCAATTCTACTCGCAATCTATGGGCTTCATAGAGTTGGTACGTTGACATGACAGTATTGACCTGTGCTTAGAAATGGAATCAGATTGAATGGCAATACCAAGGTTTTTTATTCTGCTATCACATATCAATGTTAGCGGTTGAATTCTGCTGTGATTGTGATGTCTCTTGTCTTAAGACATACAGCGTGTAATCAATGACAGACATAAAGACAGAAACTGATCGATAATGTCAACTGAGAAATATCTAGAAGTTGTTAAGTTACAAGCAGGTGAATGATAGTTCCATAGGGACTGTAATCAATGCCACTGAAGTGTAGACACACTCTACTGGCAAGCCAGAGGAAACTATCTGATATTGAACAATGCTGAATGTAACTGTATAGACACTTGAACACTAATCAGTCAGTTTGGACTTTACAGGGAAAACACAGACTGTATGGTGAGTGACTCTTACATTGCTTATTAACATTATTCAGTTAAATATTGTGAAACAGAAAACAATAGAATTACACAGAGCAGTCAAAATTTTCAAGATAAAAAAAAATCACTGAGAAGAAAAAGTAACTCTTTGCACCATGTGTAAAATCTTTCCATGATATTAAAGGTCACAGGGGGTCAGAGTTCAGAGGTTAAATGATGGCAGATGACTGGTATTTCATTGAGCTGACATTTTATGCCATTTATTCTATTTTTATCACCAAATGCCAATGCCTAGAAAGACTTTACTGAGTGAAAGAAATAAAATTTTGCTACTCACATGTACAGGAAGATAGAGGTCAATGACTGACCCTGAGTCAAGGTCAATGGCATGGAAACCAGCATTTGAACCATAGACAACCTTTAACCTGCTGCCTTCCTCAATGGTAAGGTCAACTATCAGTGGTTTGTGGATCAGGTCAGTAAATGACTGAGAAAGAGAAAACACAAAATTACTCATTTAACAAATATCACACTGTGATTATAATGTAAAATGCAAAAAACAGTTGTGTACACACAAGTAGCCTGACATTGGTATCAAATATAGACAGAAACACAGTTGTACAAGGAGACTGACAGAAAGCTCAAGGAGATACTGAGATAAAATTACAGATATGCACACCATTAATAAAGTAGAACAAAGAGATACAAAGAAGACAAACAGACATATGATGACACACAGACACTGTATAAACATTCTTTATTGTGATGTCACATGCATGAAGACAAAGCAATGTCTATTCTAATACTTCAGGAATGATATTTGTCTGCCATGTTCTTACCTTGAATGCCATAAATTTATGGTATGGTTTGGGAGCCCATGCATAAATTTCCACCCTGTCTCTCAAAGCTATCACCAAGAACTTTATCCTTTCATATCGTACTACTTTGTAATGCACACAGCCCTCTAGATCACCAACAGACACGTACGCTGGCCTCTTCTTTTCTTGGAGAGTCTGAAAATGAACAAGAAATATAGAATATAAATTTGAAATAGTGAAACAAAACAACATGACAACATTAATGTAATACTTTTGAGGCATTACACCTTCATGCTTTCCTGGCAAAATAAAAACTGTGAGAAACAGTGAAAGACCTGTGATGAATTCTCCTAGAAATTACAGAAGTCATTACAGCAATAGCAATTCCGATATCATTTGCAGTTCGATAAAATATTCACATAAATCACTGAGATGTGATACGCAGAATCAACTATACAGTAAAACTGATGAAAATTTCAAAAAGTTGCCAAAACTAGTATTCTGTCCTTCTTAGTATAAAAAGTGTGACAAGAGACACACTATAGACTGAACACTTATCCTAAATACATCTCAAGTGTTTTGCAAGAGAATAAATTCATGTAATATTGTATTAAACTGCGAATTATTTTCTTCATAACAGAAAATAAGATGAAAGATATTGACTTACATCCTCACTCTTGAGTATTTTATGTTTCAGCCATGACAGATAGTAAACACGTAACTTGTTCTTCTTGCCTGGTATAGGAAGACCATCACAATGGTAAAATGTCAGCATTTGGTGTCAGACATGTGGGTATTGGTGTACAACATATCGGAAATACACTGAGCAGCCAATAACTTGAAATGACATTCTAACAGAAGAACTGACACTGCCTGTTAGTTTGTTTCAAAATATGGAACTACATCAATTGATGCACAAAGCCTTGACAGAAATACAAGACTTGACAACAAACACAACAACAGTGAAAGATACACCAATAACTCTACAATGACGATGACTGTCACTGTATTTCACTGCTGTCCACCTACCTGATATTGTGACAAGTATATTCTGTCCTTCCAATACATCCATCTGTTGAAATCTTCTTCTCGATATGAGGGAATAAACTGCAAACAAATGAACAGACACCATATTGAAGAGAGGGTAGATAATCAAAATGTTCCCAATCTACAAGTACTTAAAATTATCCAACTTACGTGATATGTATATGTCTGAACTAAATTTTTCTATCCTTCCACTGTCTCTTGATATTTCATTTTCATCATTTGGTGGCTTTTCATTTTGCTTTGTTTTGCTCTCTTGTCCAAAATGGAAACAATTGACTAATTGCTTATCAAACACAAAATATATACTTGAAGATGACTGACACAGGTATATGATCATTTACTGTGTTTTTGCTAATGTTGGGGAACACTGGTGATTTGGGAACCCCTGTAACATTGCTGCTGTCCCCATTGGATTGCATTGATATACCAAGGGGAACCCCGGTAACATGACAGGGTAACCCTAGTAACATTTTCCCTGCTTACTGCCCTAAACAAAACAGTGTGATATCAACGTACAGATACATCAGTCAGTAATAGTGGTAATAGTGTTGAAGAGTCAGCTGACTTGTTTAACAATTTTTAGCATTTGGAGGTACTGTCAATGGACAAGCACTGATATGAAATGAGTTTGAACTTGAATTTGATATTATAATTCTTAGTGTGTACCCTTTCCTTGGCCACTTCTGTCCAGCAGCATTAACCCTGCATCAGTTCCAACCATCAGATTTACACCTGTGAGAAATGAACACAAACTTTCCGTGAGGAAGATCTTCATCAGGTTTTTGCATGCAAACCTCATCAGAAATTTTCAACCAATTGAAACAGGGTGCAATCACTAGTTTCAGTTTAATTTTCTAAATGTCAATCAAACCACAGTCCCTGTGGAGAACTGTGACTACACTAATCCACAGAAATATGCTATGTCTTTCAAGTTGTTGGAATAAGCATAAAGCGCTGAATGAAAGTTGACTGTTCACACTGGTGGCTATTGGAGAAAGACTCTGAAATTTGCTAAATTTCAAATTATACATTGTAATCATGTGCTACTGTTGATATCTGTAAATGCAATCTTCAATCACCAGCTATTGACACTTTGTACTTACCCCACAGAGCAGCTGACAAAATCTCTGAATTGAATCTTTTTCTGTATTTTCTAATTTCAGGCATGTCATTAATGCTTTCTTGAGTTACTGGTTTGACGTTCACACTTATATTGGCACCCTTCTTGAATGGTGGTGAGGAAGCTGTGGGACTGGGAGTCTGTGCAACAAATCCATACCCAGAGAAGGACATCTTGTGTGGTAGTTGACCTTTGGGACTACTGACTGCCTGCCGATACTGAAAATTCAATAAATATGAAACTATCGGATAAGAGACAAGAAAGTCACTGCGGGAGAAATCTGAAGAGGCAATTAATACTTCTCAAGAAGTTGTAAAGTAACGGACAGTGTAAGCAATGAAATTCTTTGAATAATTTTCAAATCCTTTTCGGTCACATGATTTGAAACTCACCTCTGATGATACTTCTTTACCTTGAGGGACTTGAGGAGTACCGGTAGAGTTGGCTTCCGTTGGCGACTGTTGCTGTGGCAACAGGTCAGGTAAAACATCACTGTTCCTTGCATTGTTGATGACCAATGCTGATGGTCTCTCCTATGATGAACATACAGATTTCAGTAAATACTTGTGTGCTTTAGCTTTTGAAACTCAATAAGGAAAGGTGGTCATTTTTACAGAAAATGATGTATTGAAAAATTTTGAAGCAGAAAGAAAGAGTGACTGATGAAGAACACGCAGGGAACTTGAAAGAAGAAATCACAATACAAGGCCACAAGCGTAATAATGTTTGTTTCTAATCTAACAGAAATGATGTGGCAACATGGTTTATTTGTTGTTTCTTTGTTTTTGTTTTGCTTTGTTTTTTATGAGCTTAGAATATCCAACTGTGAACATGAAAAAAAAGCCAAAATTCAGAATGTTTACATACAATGCAACGGTTGCTCAGATATCCTGCATGATGACAGTGACAACTTGACTGTTCAGTAAACTGATCTCACAGACAATAAATGTTACATTTCTGACATGCATAACACAAACTGTCAGAGAGAGAGAGAGAGAGAGAGAGAGAGAGAGAGAGAGAGAGAGAGAGAGAGAGAGACAGACAGACAGACAGACAGACAGACAGACAGCAGATGTAGATAAAGTATCATGATAAATGCAGACAGATAGCAGACACCTAGCCAGTGACAGACAGTGAGTGTGGAAGGAGGAAACTTGGCAAGTGATGAAACATGTAAAGAATAAAGAATGGTGTTACTACAGATGGAGATATTGAACATTACCCGTCTATACTTGGGTGAGTCCTGGTTTCTAGTTTCTGTCTGTGGAGGTGTGATCTGTCTTGGGGGAGTATTGCTGTGTGACGTTGTCCTCTTGGGCAAGGCTGGACTACCTCTCTCACTGCTATGTTTTGGTATGGGAGGTGTTCTGGTAGACGTGGTCCTCGGTGGCAATGGAGGAGCACTTTGTGGTTCTGCTTGGGATGTAAATCGTCTTGAAGGCGCTGCGTCTTGCTGTGAAAAACTTGTTGTGCTTTCTGTACTGGTACTACTTGTGTTCAGTATGTCATTATCTGGTGGCAAGTACCAATACCAATGGAAGTAAGGATTCAACAGTAGGGAACATTGACATCATGTTAAATACATGCAACTCAGACTACAAGGCTTTGAACCACTGACATGGGGAAAGAAAAAACACCAAACTCTACATTTATAAATACAACTACAGAAAGGCAATGATGCAGGATTTGAACTGTTACACATCACAACTGAAGGTACAGATGTAATGTTTATGGGATGGGTTCATATTTCTACCATTATCCAGTATGCACTGGTAAATATACTGACAACTTTCTAAATGTTATGTTGACTTCTTCATAATTTTGAGTTACAGGGAAAATTGTAAATATGTTAAGGCAGGTTTCTAGCACTTGGTATGAAATATGATTTAATGAGTTATCACAGACAAAGGGAGAACAGCATCTACATTAATTGACTTTCGAAACTTGATATTATGATGATATGTTTAAACTTAAGCATTAACTTTACAAAATGAAAGCACTAATATCACATCTATGGCTGAGATACCTGGAGAGTCACCTCCTCGCTTACCATCGTGACAAACAAACGTATGCATTGTGTCGTCATCATAAGACTGACTGTTACCCATCCTGCATAATAAAACAAACACAAACAACATAAACATGTTTATGATTGTACTTGGAGTATGTTAATTGAATGGAACAGGACTGATTGCCATTGGTCAGTACATGGGAAATGACTAAATGAAATTTTGGAATCCTGTCACACTAGATATAAATTATACAGCACTAGGCTTTGTAACAGAATGACGTCTGTAAACAATCCACTTCAGAGTTGTATTGTTATTTAAATTCTTATCAAAACTCCAAAATTTTGGGAATCTTGCATTATTAAATATACTGTCCTGTTAAAGAATTCACTATGGGATCATACAGAGAATTCATGATGACGTGACACAGAAACTTGTCAAGGAAATTCACAGAGATTCTTACTAAGACAGGAATTAATTATTGTTGGTTTTTTTGAATAAATTTGACAAATTTGAAATTTTGGGAAATTCCTTCATATGACTGTACTGGTGTATGCAAATCTGCACAACATCTGTTCAAATTGGATTTAAAACTTCACTGTGATAAGAATATTTGATACTTACATTGGTTTGACAACTTCTGATGCTAAGACTGTACCATCATCTTGCATTGCCTCCTCTGCGTCAACATCCTCATCATCATCGTCATCATCTTCCTCATCAATAATCGGACTTCCACCTCCCATTGCACTGAGTTGTGCCGCTAAAGCAACAAGGTCCTGATGACATGAAAGTATTTCAGATTAATCTAAGCACCATGTTCTGTCATAAATGAACTAGATAAAGGTTTCATGAAACTAGCACAGCCGCAGTTCCGAAACCAGTTTCCGCTTAATTTACTGGTATATTGTTCATACAAAATTCTTGTCATATAGCATGTTTGAGAAAGATGTCTGCATTGCTTACTTGTGGATTCCTTGCTGGGGGTCTGTAAGGAGGTGGATCAATGGGTCTGTTTGGTTGTACTGCCATCTGTGGCAGGGCTTGCTCTATAGCCTGGCTGTATCTGGCTTGCTGGGGAGCTGAAATACAGACAGCAATGTAGAGATTATGAAAAATACTAAATGATGGATTCTCTCAAAATTAAGATGTATGTAGCTTTGGTGTGAAGCGTCATGCTAACTGGAAGAAAGGTAGAAAGAAGGAGAAATAAACCAAGATGAAAATACATTGACATACTGAGACAGAACAGGCATTTCAAACCCAATGATTAAGACCATTTCATAATGGATGACATTAAAACATGATCATTATCCAGTATTTCTTAATTACAATCCAATTATTTCAAACATTTTTGCATTGGTTTCTGTCACCTGTAACGTTGTCACTACAAAAGTGATAGCGTCACATGATATCCCTCCTAGTCTCTATCATTAAAACAACAAAAAAAGTGAAAAAAGAGCTGAATGAAAATCTTATGATGCAAACAGTTTGTCAAAGAGTTAGAAACACTTCCTCTAGTTGATGAGGTCAAGCTGATGGAAAAAAATAAAAAAGAAAACTGTGAAAGAAAATCTTTAGTTTTTTAATTACATTTCAAGTGTAGGTGACTTCAATTAGTTTCCTCAAGGCAGAGACTCACACATAACTTGCATAAAAACAAAATACTTTGACACAACATACAAAACAGAACATGTGACAATAAATGATGATTCGGTTAGTTTTCTTCCATGAATAACATTCAAGGTTTTTTTATTTTTTTTAAAAATATGAAAATGTTTGATAGCAATATCACTTGAGATATCAAGCAAACTTGGAATAATTACTACATGACAGTTTCATATTAGTACTTACACTATGTTTAGTCAAGGGTACATGACTGCATTGCTTATATTTAGAGTTCGTGGTCACACTACAATAGCTTATATCTACAAATGTTTGCATTTCTTGCTTTTTGTTGACGTGAATGAAGGCTGGCGTTTCCTTTTCTACCAAGCTGTGTGTATTTTGCTGGCTTGCCTAGGTTTGCTAATTAGGCTGCTCGTGAGAACCACAAAGCTTTCAACTGTGTTTTATCTTCTGTGTGGTTTGTCTTTGCACATTGTTAGCTGTAGTACAGACTTCTCTGACGTGGTTTTGCTAAAGCTGGTGATGCAGTAATTTTGTCGTTTGAGTTGGTGTGTTACAGGATACCAGGTATTTTCCATCAAATTACCAATGTGTCTACTACTTTGCAGAAATACTGTTTGCTGGAGAATGTTTGAAGCAATTTCACAAAGAAGAGAGGTATTTTTGTCTTGGGATATGTATTGTTGAAAACCTGTATATTTACCCAGTCTAGCTCAGAGACCATTGGATCAGCCCTGTGAGTTTGCACTCATAGAGTATTGGCATTAGTCTACAGATTATCATCTGAAGGTTAGACCATTTTACAGTAAAAAGAATATAAAGTGGTTGATGATGATGATTACATGAATTCACTTTGTCACCAAGATCTGTGAAGCACATTTATGCAGCACAGAGATAAATGTTGGTATTGTGACAAGACTATTCCAACATATTGATTGTCAAATATTATGTCCAATATTTATGGTTCATGGATTGCATGTATTGATCTTTATCTCTTAACCCTTACATCTCCATTTCTCAGTTATAGGTCCAACCAACACATTGAAACAATAGGGATGTACTTAAAATACAGTGGTGAAGGGTTGTAAGTGTATGGGACCAGGAAAAGCAGTACACACAAGGGGGATTGTGGTCAGTATTGGTGTGAGAAGTGTGGGGAGTGACAAAGACATCAAGTATGGTTTTGATGTACTGGGTCGTGATGAGGCACTGTTGGGATGTGAAGATACACTCAAAATAGCAAATTGTCAGTTGCTGGGTTTGAACACATCACACTGTTACAAGAATTGGTTCAGTGCAATGCTGCAGTCTTTGGTGGCTCTGAACCGTTAATCATTTCTTATGATGTGAGGACAGAATAGGCACCATCCAGGACATTGTGAAACTAAGCCAGTTGTTAGAACACTGCTACATCATCTATGTTCTGTGACGCAGTGAGAAGTGCTGTTGTGAAGTTTGACATCACTGTGTCACTGGGTTGTGTTGCAAGATGCAACTGTTTGTGAAACTGTGACCACAGACCTATGGTTTCATAGCAACTGCTATGGCTGACTGACAGAGATGGGTGGCACAAATAGAGGCAGTTTGCAAAGCAATTAATAGCTTTACTTACAGCAGCAAAATGTGAGAGTCACAACTGTGCATAACTGTGACGTTTGCAGAGCATCGTGCAAGCTACAAGCCATGCAATGTGTAAGATGCTAAGATCATGCTCTGCTCTAAGTTGTTTATTAGAGAGATTAATATCTCCTTAACAGAAGAACATGGAAGGCAACAGACATAATCCATATTCTTTATGATTTAAGACTGACATGAAGTGCATAAAAAAAATGAATGACAAGCTTGTAGGATATTGCCGTCGATTTTACCAACTCCGACTTACCGGACGCCTGAGTCACTATAAGTGGCTGAGGTTTTTGTGCCAGCTGTACTTGAACAAGATGACGGACTTGTGGTGGGGTACAACGGTTTTCTGTATATGTAATGTACACACATTCATACAGTGACAGTGTAATACCACAAATTAAACATGTACATGAATCTAATTGGCTGGTGTTGATGGTCACATGATGTTAATGATGAGAATGATTGACATTTAGAAGTTCAGCTCTGATCATGTGCAGTGAGCATTGATTTTTATGCAAAGTAACTTCCTGCACATGCTCAGTTGTTAGTAAGTAGGGAGGGGTAATATGGAGACGGAATGATACACTCATGTCTGCGGTTTTTGTTTCTTTTGCAAAAAATAAGTGCAAGCTGGAAAAAAAAGACAGCGGAAAACTTCAAAGCTTGGCATCTGTAAATAGAAGTATGTTAGACGCTGTAAGAAAACTCTTTAGAGTAATAAATCACTCTCACGCGATATCATTTCAACTCAGCTATCAGACAGGGCGCCCATACACACATGCACCTCACTGACACAGAAATGCAATGAAAACCTTCATGTTATTGCGCAAAGTAACCACTCTCTGAACAGAGACAAGGCGCTGTAGTTTGGTGCAAACGCAGGGAGCATGAATGAGTAAATGATGGTATTTTCCATCCAAGCAAAAGCCATTAGACAGCATCTATTACAGCATCTGAATAATTTTGAAGATACTCACCAACTGCTTGGGAGACTCGTAGATTCCTTTGAGGCTGTGGCTGTGGTTGTAATGGCGGTGGCTGGAAGTGTTGCACTCTGGGAGGTGGAGGCTGTTGCTGTGGAGGTCTGGTTGGAGGCTGGATTGGAATGGGTCTCAGTTGCTGTGGAGGAGCATATTTTGCTGCACTGGGGCCGTCTTGGATGTGTCTTCTTGCTTCCTGCGCTTGGAGCTGTTGAAAGTTTTTCCTTAGTGTTGACTCGCCAGGTCCCGGGACGATAGAACTGTCAAGAACATAGAATAGTTTGTAATTTTTCAATAGATGTGGATTACATGGAACTCTGTGAGCACTTTGAACCAAATTGATGAGACACCGACAAAAGAAAAGTCTCTTTGACTCCAGAAAGTTAAAATATTACAAAGGCAGAGATCAAGATTATCACACAGAAATTCCCAGAAATGTCTCCATGGTTTCAGTAAGTTTAGAAATGTCATGAGTAAATACAGTACACTGATAGAACTGGGGTAATATTGACTTGCAAACAGACTGAACAAAGTGACTGATTGTTGTTTGTTTGTCCGTTTGTTAGTTTGTTTGTGTTTTTTGTTTACCTTGGTTCTCCTTGATCAGCAACCTCATCCTCATCTTCTCCCTCACTGCTGTGATACTCATAATCAGTGTTGGCAGAGTCATCCACTTTTGAAAGAAATAAAATAAAAGCAGTCATGAACTTCTTGTTTTAAGAGTCATTTGTATTTGGGACAAATATCACATATTTTCGGCAGCATCAGTATCACACAGACTTGCATACTCTCTACATTCAGAAATACCATTGAGACATCAACACTCACCTCTCTTCTTCCTGGTCCTGTCAATGTGATCTTTCAATTGTATTCTGACTTGCCTTTCCGTGGGTTGGTCTCTGATGTATGGATGTTTGAGAAGTCCCTCAGTGTTTGGTCTCTTGGTGTAGTCCTTCACCAAACATTGCTCAATGAAATTATGAAATTTCTTGTTCCTGGTGAAAATCACACATGCATGGATTGGAAGGTTTGATCATTTCTTTACATCATAATGTAAGTTAAATATCTGGTGACATGTGGATTCCCTTTTAACAACAATATAACTTTGAGTTATTATAATTCTTGCTTATTGTCACTGTCAAGTTAACACCAATCAATATAATATTATTCCACTTTGTTATTCTAAATCAGCCGTTGTTGATGGGAATAGAGAGTACCTCAACCTGTTCATCCCATTTTCCAGTATACAGGTCCAAATTTACTATAGAAAACGATGGGAATGGGTCAAACCATGGCCACTAATGGGTTAATACAGTACAACAAATTTGTAGATTTAGACAGGTTTCTTACTGAGATATTGTAATTTTCACTGCTTGACTAGCTATTCCAATGATACTGGTAGCATTATTTAGAAGTCTGAATATATGAGCATTGTTAATGGGGTTCATTTTCACAGACTTAGTCAGACACTAACAATCAGCGAAACACAGCCTGAGTAAACTTACCATTTCTTAGACTTCAGTCTTGGTGGAGGGTTCCTTGGAATCAGAAACAGCGCCCTCATGGGGTGCATATCACACAATGCTGCAAGACACAACAAAGGGAATTTAAGGACTATCAAAGTGCTCACATGGGAAAGCAAGACTTTGAATAAATTGCATAAAAGCAATTCACACAAACACAGACACAGCAATCATGAGAATGAACTATTTAAACCAACACTTACGAGGAGCGCCCTCTGCCATTTCTAATGCTGAAATTCCCAGTGACCAAATGTCACTTCTATAGTCGTATGTAGCGGCTGGATCTTCATCACACGCGATAACTTCTGGCGCCATCCAGTACGGTGTGCCAATAAATGTATTCCTCCTACCAATGGTTTTGTCCAGTTGAGCACTGACACCAAAGTCAACTGTAAACAAGACATTCAGACATAAATTATATAGACCAGGAAACATTCAAGATATTGGTTGCACTGATCTGATGTTGTTGAATGTTATCATTCCATGAATGCAAATATCACAGGGTTAATCTCTACATCAAATTCATGCCCAATGATGCTTGCATAAAAAAACCAAAATCAGTAATATAGAAATAACGGGCAAAAATTTTCGGAGCGAACGACAACTGGGCCCCAGATATGAGCAATACGCGACGCACTGTCAAGCGCGCTGTAAAATATTGGCAAATCCGGAGATATTTTCAGAAAAAAGTATCTCAACTTGGCCCACAAGTGCTCCATTTTATTTTGTGATTGATTATGAGCTGTAAAGTTACGATACTTTGAGTTGTAAATCTTATTATTCATATTCACGGGCATATAAACAGACCATTACTGTGTATTTTTGGTCAGTCACGTGGTTCAGCTCGAGCAATCAAAATGCGACAGGCAGGGCATGGTAATATAATGAATATTAACCCTATGAGTGCAGTATTTTTTCCCACCAAAATTTCAATGCAACATTTTACCAATTTTCATGAACTTTTCTGTAATTTTTCTGATAATTTGGACCAAATAAACACAACATTTCATTGGCCACGTTTTTTTATAAAAAATTTGGCAAAAATCAGACAAAAATTGACTTGCGTATACTTTATAAGGGTGACAAAAATTGACTTCAGTGCTCAAAGGCTTAGGAAATAATCATTTGACTTATTTGTTTACAAAACAGTGATTTACTCTTTATTTTGTGAGTTCTACAAACTATAACTTTAGAGTTTTCCAGCATTTCTGTTTTGATTGTAAAATACATTTCCTAACCCCTCTTCAAAGATTTGCATTAAAACCTTTCATGTTCTACCTGTCAATACACCCTGTATCAGTATGTATGTACCAATATTTACTGTTATCACTGACAATTGAATTTCAGTCTACGCTTCATTTCATTTGTCAGCAATATTAATACAGATTGTACACAATGGATTATGTTGGAAAGGCTTTGAAGTGTATTTATTTTACAGAACTGATATTATGCAAATATTATCACAGATACAACATTTGCTTCATTGAGTAAATTATCCATAATCTATAATATTAGATGACTTACCTAATTTGACCTCAGCATTTTCAGTCAAAAGAACATTTTGTCCTTTGATATCTCTGTGTATAACATGATTTGCATGTAAATGACTAAGACCCTGAAAAATATGAAGACAAAATTTTTTTTAGCAGGTTTTTTCTGTTGATTTTTTACATGTAAGTGAACCAGCCTTTATCTTCACACTTTGCAAAAGTCCCTTTTACTACAAAATCCAAATTTTCTCTGAATGTTGCATAGCCACACAGTACATGACACTTACACAGTCTGTGTAGTCTGTGATAGCTTGGCAACACTGTCACGTCAACTCATTACAAAGAGATAATTGTTATTGTACAGCTTTGGTTAACAAAGCACTGTAATTCACAACAGTAGTCTACCATCACGTCCCAAATATCTTCCTATTGAATTGAACAACAAAAGGTAGTTGTGTTTGGCTAATACTGATTGTTCACTCAGTTTATCAGGCAAGTACCTGTACAATAATCAATCATTTGTTTCAAGACAGTAGGCATAGAAATCAAGACATCAAGGTGGCAAAGGGTGCAAAGGTCATGGTTGTGTCTTCTGGCAGTTTTCCCATGCAGGAAAGAACAACAATGGCCGCTGCTTGCTATTAAAACCTTTTCTGAAGGAAGTGCCTCATCAAAGGGATAAATTCAGCCACTGCATCACAACGTGAAATCATTATGACAATGTTTCTTTTCTTACCCGTAGGATTTCTCTACAAATATAAGAAATCCATTCCTCTTTCAATGTGTTTCCCTTGGTTGCCTTGACTAAGTCTGTAACTGACCCAGCTCCACAATACTCCATAACAAGCTGTCATCAATAAAAATAAACACATCATTGTTTTATTGTCTACTGTGGATCTATTTGACAAATGTTGAAATCACAAATAGTCATTGATCTGTCAATCATGAATATTACACTTTACTACATCCATCAGGGCTCGAAAAATTTTTTAAAAATTCACTTGCCATAGGGCAAGTGAATTTTCAATTTCACTTGTCCGGAAGAAAAATTCACTTGCCCTGAATTTCAGTTGATTTAAGGAGTAGATGTGTACAGTTTTATTCATGTCATTGTAAAGAAACAGTAGCTGTAACTTACTGATAAATTTGTGTCCTTAGTCTGTGTATCAAAAATAATATCTTATGTAACGTATACCATACATGCACAGTGTTTCAGCCAGCTTTTGCTAGCATGGGGACACAGTGACCCATAGTAGGTCTTAATGGGGACAAATTAAATTTTGGGGGGACATGTAATGTATTTCAATAAAACAACACCGGTACATTGTCATTGTGTGTCATCATGACCTGGTACCTTGTGTTAAATAGGCAAGTCAGGTAGGTGCACCAAGGGTAAGTATATAGGCCAACGGTGTTGTGTCAAATTGTGCCCATGTAAAACTTTCAGTATCATTTAGTTTATTGCTACCACGTGGTATGTGCATAAACTGCAGGGTTCCCCTAAGTCACCAAAATGATTAGCCAACTCATTAGCCAAATCAAAACTCTTGTAGCCACTTTGAGCAACTTTTAAACAGTTTATGATCTCAAGTGTAGCAACAGCTTTCGCGGCATTCAGGAGTTTCTAATTTTACAAATCAAGATGTTTTGTATGTTGTTCATGATAGTTTTTACATTAAAGAAATATTTGTTTAGTTTTTATTACATTAATTATCTGTGTTTTTATGACATTGAAGGGATTGAAATACTTATTCATTTCTAGTGGTAAACTTTTGCCACAAGAAATAATTAGGGGGCAATTCTAAACATCAGGTAGCAATGTGAAGTGTATATTACCACAGATACAGAATACTTCTGCAGCATTGAGTCAGTGTTCACAGTATGACAACTTATCATACATATACACTACAAGCTCCTTATGAGGTTTTGTTAGCCACACAAATACAACTTTTCTATGCAGAAGAAAGTATTTGGTAGCATTGTGACAGTGTAGATACAAGTATTGTGGTGTTGTGTCATAGTTGTGATCAAGCAGGCTCAATAGCATCTTCAGCATAAGTATTTTTCTTTAGACAAAAAGGGTCAGGTCAAAATCCTTGAAAACAAGACACAATGATATTGTTCAATTCATTTCCCAATGTTTTAAAGAGTAGTAATAGTTTTAATGATAATGATAACATTGTAGCCAGGAACATTTTCATTTGATATTTTGATATCATCAAGAAATGTCTGGTGATGTTCACTGTTACATCATTAAACTGGAGGAATCTGCAGAAATATTAATGTGATGATTTGAAATGGATATGCTTACTGCAACTACTGTTGACAATTTCCCTTTGCCATAACTGTTAATAAAATTTAATTTAAAACTGGTAGTCAAGCTAAATGCCATTAAATTGGAAAGCAAGAAATTACCTTTTTTCATAAGATTGTACCTATTAGACCTCCCTAGGTGGTTTCTTTTGCACCATAATTGTGTACTTAAGGGGTCTTCATCATGATATCACATAAGATGACCCAGATTTGACCTTTCAGAAAACCTCAAGTTTTTTCTCCTTTTCCCTTGTATTCTGACTCTGTTTGTGAAAGTTTACTTTAAAATAATGGTTTTTACTATCAAACTGGGTAATTGCAGGCCAAATTTTCATTCAAGCAATGTAGGTAAAACTTGGACTAAAAAGGACGTCGGTACGCGGGACTCACACAGGCAAAGCCAAGCCTCAGTGTATTCACGGTCGCTATACATCCATGATGTATTGTAGTATGGTCCGTCCATGAGGGACTGAGAGGGACCCTGATTGCAGTATTGAACAGCAACAATGTTTGCTTCACGTACCAGGGAATTTGTAACTTTGTAGAGAGTAAATTGTTCAATACATTGCAACTTTGTAGGAAGGAGGGTAAATTGTTTCAACACCTTATAACATTTTATTGTAAAGCTGTAGTTTTCTATTGAGGAGGCATCGTGACATGATTTCATGAGAAGAAAAAAACATAAAAGCGTGCAAAGACGTCAATATTTTGCCATTTTGTAACCAAGCAGAACAGAGTTATTATCGAAAGCGGTACACTCAAAGAACTAGAGAGAGTGGCAGCGCGTACGTACAGTGGCCTCATTGAAATTCACTTGTCTGTCGGGCTGGGAGAATGTTGTTTTCACTTGCCCAGACTCAAAATTCACTTGTCACGGGCGTCGGGCGGCGAGAATTTTCGAGCCCTGCATCCATTGAAAGATTTCACAAGATCTGTATATTAGTTTTAGGGCAAATATTTTGCAATGTTCATATGTTTTGTAAAACTTACCATACATTACTTCATTCATATTGTAAGAAATTTAAGACTTGCCTGTTGTGTGATGGTTAACCGACTTATGAGTAAATACTAACTTTTCCATTCAAACAAAAGAAAACAAATATGAAAAATAATCATTAATCCTCTATGAATACTTGTCACTCACCCATAGCTGGTCGTCATGACCACGCAGGCCTTTCTTGATAAATGCACCATAATATGTGGCAATGTTTCTGTGATGTGAATACTGAAATGCAAGAAGACAAAGATTCACTCAGTTACATTTTTTTTCCATGACATCAGTACGGGATAAAAATAGCGGTGATAACTCTCATTGAACTGGATCAACTCATTGTGGTATGAAGATAACCACAAAACACTGTAAAGGGTGAGTAAATATCACAGGAAAACATCTTTTTCCATTTTAACAGTAAAGACAGTAAATTGATATCTTCATTTTGCAAGAAAATTGATGAAACTCTTTCTTTTGAAGCATCACTGTATTAGTTATCTTGTTTTTGTCAAATCTGTTAAAAATTCTTCCTGGAAAAAATATTATGCAGTAGTAATTAGTCTACTTTGGAACAATAAAAACATGATTTTTGTGTAAAAATTCAAATAACCATTTACAGGAATGGAAGTCACCAAATGGTAACCATAGATACATGATTTTCATTTGTGTAGAATGTTTTGTTGTTTGAATACAATACTTTGACATTCTTAGCCAGCCATTCTTAGCAGCTACTTGTGTGACAAGGCAGTAGCGATGTTCAGTTGATATGTCGCATTTGAAGATAATATTTGTTTCTACGATGGTTTTAGCAATTAGGATATATAATTTATGATTATTAAATATCAATTCATGTTTGACAGAAACTGAATCAACTGAATTCAAAACAAACATGAAATAAAGTGACAATGACTATAAATGTTCACTGATAGTGTTACACTTTCAACTTCTCCTTATACGAAACTTACTTTCTTCAAAACGTTAATTTCCAGTTTAATTTCCTCTTCTTCCTCCTGTAAAATACAAATCACAAGTTCATGATTAAATTTGTAGAACAAATAAATGTGAACTTGAAACCAACTGTTTGAAACAAAGTGGCAGTCCCAAATCCCTGGTTCTCACATGAGAGGTTGTTGACATTGACTGTTTATGTGTTTAACAGTCTTTTGTTTTTCTTTGAAAGTTGTGTTCAATTAATCAATCTGTTTAACAGTCTTTTGTTTTTCTTTGAAAGTTGTGTTCAATTAATCAATCTGTTTAACAGTCTTTTATTTTTCTTTGAAAGTTGTGTTCAATTAATCAATTTTCTCAGAGATAAAGCTGATACAAAACTTCTCCCTTTAACCTTGACAAGGCAACGTTACAGCGTCTTCTGCATGTATGACCAAATAGCAAGTTTTAAATGTTACCATTTTTCACAAGTTCTAAGATATGCAGAACATATCAGATTGGCATTGCTACAGATATATCATAGAATAAAGTTACAGAATATATCTAACGCTAATATATTCTGATAATATTTACATCAGTGTTTTTGCTAAGGTTTGGGAATATCGGTAAATGATTTGGGAACCCTGGTAACATTGCTGCTGTCCCCTAATCTGAATGCATTGATATACCAAGCGGAACCCCGGTAAAATGACTGGGGAACCCCGGGGTACCGGCCTTAACAAAAACACTGTATATGTATATCACTGTTTGTGTATTGCACTAAAGTAAATTTGATTTTTATCATTTGGCTATGGAACTGCCAAGCAGTTTCAATATCATAAGAAATTGACTAAGAGTGTTGAATGTTAAAGATATAAAGGCTCTTAGATATCAAAAGCTCCTACAATATTCTGTATTAAACCCAACATGCTTTCATTTTTAATTTTTGAAGCGCTTTAGCTGGAGTATCTAAGGTCTACTAAAATGCCTTCATCCCATAACGGGATTTGACTTTATATTTACTCTTATTCCACATTTGGCTGGTTTGTTTGTTTTCTTTTCTACACGTATGACCTACAATGGAGGTCACATCTGCCATTGCACACTGAGTTCACAGCCAGTCTTGGCAGATCTATTTTCAAACAGATATTATCTTTCATTGTACAGCAAGGCAATGCCATTTTGAAAAGTCATTCACTGAATTTCCTCATATACTCTTTCTTTTCCACCTTTTCTTTATCTCATTTTTATCGTCTATTTGCCGTTTCATAACAGAAACTCCGGCATTGTTGATCCACCACTATTAAGTAGCAATCTTCCTGCAAGCTGTATATCATGATGAGATAAAGCCAGGCTGCCTTGGGTCAGCTCTGGACAGACACGACTCAAAGCACTGCAATGTCCTTTGGTCTAGAGTACTCACAGAGGTCGCACAAAGGTCATGGCCCCCACTAATACTCACTCCACAAACATGCGGTCCAGTTGTTACAGCTTGCCTTTTTTTAAATTAAAAAAACATTTGTAGAGAATTCATCCGACAATGTCAAAATCAAGAGAAAGAAACGCACTGTTTGTTTTGATTTAATTTACATTTAAAGTACAAGTCATCATAGCATTAGCGGATCAGTTTTCCAAAAAGAAACTTTGAATGAAAGATTGAAATTGATACTTTCAGAATTCAGACAAGAATCATTCATGAGAAAAATTTATTACAAGACTGCTTGCAGTGGTACTATTAGTTAGACGGTTGATCAAAAACAACATGTACGTTTTCTTGATTACGTGCAATAGTTCACAATCTAAGTACAGGATCATGGACCTGACCTTTTGAGTATATGACTTTTGAACCAAAGTAGTTTGTGAAAAACAAATATTTCTAAAAAGATGTGATGATATATAGCCACAGAAATTGCGATAACTGCATATGTTGTTCGACTTCCATGCAAGCCATGAACTGTAGTGGAGGGCGCCCTCTATCAGTCAAACTATGCATATCAGGTCAAGTACACCACTGTCTTTGTCTGGTAATGCTGTTCATTATTGTTGAACATTTTGGGGACTTAGAGGGGATATAACAACAGAAGTACACTGTTAAATGTCATGGAAATTCACAAAGATAAATGAAAGGTTTATTTTCAAACATTTCAAACGCCAGACATGCAGGTACTAAAGTATTAACATTCCAAAGTTTTGACCAGCACTGGTTATTTGTACTGGACCATTTCAACCAATAAAAAGATATTACTGTAGCATTAAATGGTCGGTGGTTGCTATGATAAAATCCTATGGATAATAACAGATTAAGCTGAACTCTTAATGTTTGTCTATACACTGATATGTGGCCATGTGTTTGTCTACACATAGCTGTATGTCCATGTGTTTGTCTACATATCGCTATATGTCCATACATGCTATGTGTTGAGAGATATCCATATAAACACAGTCAGTACAATAAACTTGTTTGGCAAAATTTAAAGCTATCGTGCTCAAACCATTACATTACGTCTGGTTCCCTAGCAGGGACATCAAAACAGACAGAACTGCAACGTCACATTTCAAATAACCATGTACACTGATGGCATGGTGGATTCAGTTGTGTAGCGTTCATAAAGTAGGACGTTTCCCTATTATTGTCGGAGCTATAGCATCATGGCCCTGTATATCATTTTCACGATGTTAATGTAGAGATAGCTATATATTTGGAATGGAAAAGATTTCTCTTTGTCAAAATAAGAACCTTATCTTCAAACTGGTGCATGAAAGAGTCAATCAGACAGCAGTTTGATTAAATAATTGTAACGTGAAATCTAACCTTTTACAGTTACATATCCTCTCTGGAACAACGAAAATTCAGTTTTTGTTGTCAATAGTCAAGCTTTAAACCCTGAAAGAAGATATGTTTCAAAACCCTACACAGTCCAACAATATCAAGGCCAGGAGATCACGACAGCTGTTTGAAATATTTACAAACAGAGGCCAACCATACAATTATTATAAATCACTCCAGCAAGCGGCAAGTTTCAACTAAATTCAAACCAGCCTATCTTTATAGCCTTCCACAAACACACTTTCGGGTTTCATAAAATTCTAACTCTTTTGTCTCTATAGATGTCCTCTGATTGTCTACTTTAATGAATCATTTTAACTGCCCTATTCTAAAACACATGTTCTCATAAATTTTTATTGGTTTCCAAGCGACTGACTGCAGAACGACTGATTGGAGTGGCCAACTTCTTTTGTTTGCTACCGTTGTCTATTACCATTACAGGCGTAACAGTTTGACAGCCGTAATAATTCATATTACTTTATGATTTTCATTTTAATAATTGATTCTCCATAATGGGCTATATAATTGTTCAGGAAAAGCCCTATGATCCGTATAGTTTTCAATGTTTGTCAGCAAGGAGATGAATAATCCCTGTTCTAACATTCATTCTCTTGCTTCAATGGAAAGTTTTTCAAACTGTCTGAAAAACTAATTTCTCTCATGCTTGTTTCATGCAGACTGACAACTTTGCTTTCTCTGTGTCTGACGCCAAAACTCTTCCATTACTTCATGTTAACTAATGACTGGAGTGTTATGTGGTGACGGAAGATAATCACATGCATGTGGTGAAGAGTTATTGTCATGAGAGTAATCCAAATTGACTGTCTTGTCTCAATCTGAATCAAAATCACAGATTGTCA
The DNA here is from genome assembly GCF_041260155.1 of Ptychodera flava. NCBI lineage: Eukaryota > Metazoa > Hemichordata > Enteropneusta > Ptychoderidae > Ptychodera > Ptychodera flava. The sequence continues at coordinate 38,497,864 of NC_091946.1, read as the reverse complement.
TAAAAGTAATCCACATTGACTCTCTTCCTCAATCTGAATCCAAATCACTGATCCTCCTAAACACCACACTTTGGTTGATCCTATTGATCAAGACGGTGTAGTTGGAGCTACACACTGAGTAATGGGGATGACTGGGTCCACATGAAGTTAATCAAGTGATCTACAATGACACAAAATACCCCATCCTGTCTCTGACACTGTGAAACCGAAGAGTAGTGGTTGACAGCTAAATGACCTTTGACCCTCTTTTCCAAGGCAGTACCGGATAATTTGACCTGACCTGAAATATTTCTGATTCCCTGACAAATAAATAGGAAATGTACAGTAGAAGATTGCTCATTATGGATATTCATCCTACTCAAGGGAAATTTGACATCAAGATGGAGCATTTTCCATTTCTTCTTTCAGACATTTTGCTTCAAACAAAGTTCCAACATGCCAATCAACATCATTTTTCTCCATAGTTTCTACCTTTTTCAAGAATTTCTTCCCGGTCAATGAGCTGAAATTAGCAAGTCATGGTCTGACTGTCCACAGAGTCTCAAGGATTTGTCAAGTGACCCTTGAAGGGTCTTAACCACCACAGACTTCAACGATAATGTGTTCAGTGAGAGTATCAATATTATGCAAAAACAAAAACATGTCCATGATTGCTATCATCCATCTTAGCTGAGGGTTTCTGATGACTTGTTGAAATAATGTTTATATTTGAATTATGATGACAACTAAAATGATCCAACATTTCTCAGCAAAGTTTCTCAACATGCACATCAGTCAAAATTATGTTTACCATGTATCAGAGGTACTGTCCGGGGAATACGGTACATACCGGTACGTACTGGTAACTGTGGCTGTGTATCTCCCTTACTATCTCTTTCCCTTGTACAGTCTAAGTATTCTCAACTCAACTACTGCCCCTGATAATCCGCAGTGAAATGCTGGACTATGGTTGATATCTACATGGACATTCCAGCAACCTAACAATTCTAAACTGCGACAGAAAACGTTTCTTAGCAACCTACAGATTTCATGAATGGAGTAGAGACTAGACCACTACATTCTAAGCACGGTAGCTGCACTTTCAGTGGACATATAGGTCAAATCTACAATCAACACACACACTGTGATACCTGTATTCTTCAGTTAAATTGACTCATACCAAGACCATAAATACATCGTACATAGGAATGTTGCAGAAATTAGCAAAAGACAACATAGACTATAAGCCTGTCAACTCTGACCTGAAAACTGGGAATGATTGGGTTATTCAGTGAAATTAGAAAATGTTGAAATGTTCATCCTTGAGAGTGAAGCAGACCACACAGCTGTTACAGATATATGGAATAATTGCATTGCTGACATCCAACCCAGGTCATACAACTACAACATAGCCTGGAATTCAGCCTGACTTCCTCCCAGACACACTGTCTTCCAAGATTGCACTGAACACAAGTTCACAGAGGTCAGGATCATACACACCATAATCAAATCACTTCTCTAGACATGCCTCAACCTTGGCATTAACCTTGACATCGCAAAAAACATTCAATATCAACTGATAAGCGAATCCAACATGCTAACTCCTTGGCCTTTCCATCACATTCATCTCATGGTCACCATTGCTATGTTATGTCTGCAATGTTGCCACGGTACCAGCAATGCACAGAAGGATATATCAGAGAATCCAGAGACCATCAATGAATCATACAAAGATTACTAATCTATTATTTCAAGCAGACATTCTGTCTGTCCTGAATTATCCCTACCCCAGCAATACATTTATTTATGACTTCAGCTAGTTCACCAGGGTCAGCTTTATGTAAATTTATACAATCATGTTTATTTCTTGATTCGTAAGTTTCATTTCTTGCCTGTAGACAGTTGGCGGTATTCTCAGTAGCTAGCTATGTTATGTTGTTTCACACAACCTGAATTTGCATAAATTTTAATTGATAAAAATTCACTGCACTTTCTAACGCTAAATGACCAAGTGGAAGGAAAAGAGTAACAGATTTTACATTTCATGAGAAATAATTCAAATAACTTTACTATCTTTCGAAACAGTGAATATGTAGCACATGATCAGGAAACGCTCCATTGCTGGATTCTTTTTCTGTGTTTTGATTTAAACTAAACATCAAACCATTCTGGTCACAGCTTGGTATTAAGTTTCTGTACAATGCATTTGGTACACAATGGTGTAGAGAGAAACAAGTAGGTCTGAACTGGGCAAGGTTTAGCAATGTTATAAATATAGTATCTGAGGACAGCAGAGTACATTGGCAGTGTCAAACACAGAACCATATCTCACTCTGCAGCGATGAAAACTAAAGCCAGTACATTAGAAGGATGACAAATATGTGAAGCTTTCATGAAAACATTTAAAGATAGACACCTTTCTGAAGACAAAACATGCCTGATACCAATAATTTGTAATAATGTGTGATTTGAACAACATTTCATTTGAACTCCAGACACTAGTGAAAATGAACAACAAATGGCAATCTTTCACATGGGTGGTTCCATTTAATAAACATAATTTACTACTTTTAAGATAAAAATTAAAAGCCACATTTGTTATTTCTCTATGAGATCTAGTAAAATTAGGTAATTAAAATTTCATTTTTACAATTATCCTAAGGGCTACCTCAGCTGTTTTAATCTTCCATGTGATAAACTTTTGACAAAAATGCTACAGTAATCAATGATTCAGGATAATTAATCAATTTACAGCGGTAGGAAATGGGGATAGAGATAAAGCAACTGAATAATTAAATTCACGAAAAAATTTGATTTTATTAGTTTTCATTTTGTTAAGTGTTCATTTACAGTTAGCAACTATGTAACCCAATGAGTCTTCTAAAATTTGTATTTTATTATTTCAAAATAAATGTCCTCTTGTCAAACTGGATGCACAACTGCATTCTGGGAAAGCTCAATAGACGATATAGGTGTAGGCATGATTAAAACTTGTGATTTTATTTAACAAGCGACCTAGCGGCCGATATAGCTCCGCTGTGTTTATGTAGAGAATAACTATTTTTTACACATGTTGATTAGGAAGGTGGAAATCTTTGATAGCTCAATGCAGAGGCCAGAAAAAAGTGGCTAAAATAGCTGCAAAAATACACAATTGAAGATTTCATCATACTTTGAATATATCACATCGGATCATCCCTAAGAACATGTCAACCAAAGCTATCTGATGAGTAGTTTTTTGAGAATAAAATTTTCTGACCAAAGATGGCAACAATTGCCCCAAAAAATGAAATTGCAGATTTCATCATAATTTCAAGAGATCAAATTTAGTTCATAACTTCATCTATAGAAACCTGTATACCAAATTTCAAAGCTGTTAGACCAGTACTTTTTTTGAGAAACACATTTTTTGACCAAAATGGAAAAATTGCCCCAAAAATTCAAAATTACAGATTTCATCAGAAATTCATTATATATACTGAACTCATCTGTAGAAACCTGTATACCAAATTTCAAAGCTATCAGACCACTAATTTTTGAGAAAACATTTTTTGACCAAAAATGGCAAAAATTGCCCCAAAAATACAAAATTGTAGATTTCATCACAATTTCAATAAATATCATGTAGTTTATCTGTAGGAACCTGTATACCAAATTTCAAAGCTATCAGATAAATAGTTTTGGAAATACACATTTTTTGACCAAAAATGGCGAAAATTGCCCCAAAAATACAAAATTTCAGATTTCATCAGAAATTCAATATATATTACTCAGTTCATCTATAGAAACCTGTATACCAAATTTCAAAACTATTAGACCAGTACTTTTTGAGAAATACATTTTTTGACCAAAAGTGGCAAAATTGCCTTAAAAATGCAAATTTGCATATTTCTGCACAATTTGAACAAATCTGAAATAGATCATCCCTAGGGACATATGTACCAATATCAAAGCTATCTGACTGGTAATTTTGAAGAAGAAGATTTTTAAAGATTTTTTTTACCAAAAATGACAAAAATTGCCTTAAAAATACAAATATGCAAATTTCACCACGATTTGAACAAATCTGACTGAAGTCACCCTAAGTAAACTGCATATCAAATTTCAAAGCAATCGGACAAGCGGTTTCAGAGAAGAAGATTTTTTTACCAAAAACACCAAAAATTGCCCCAAAAATACAATATGCAAATTTCACCACGACTTGAACAAACTTAAGTGTAGTCACCACAAGTGAACTGCATATAAAATTTTAAAGCAATTGGACTTGCAGTTTCAGAGGAGAAGGCAATTGTTGACGGACGACGACGACGACGACGGACGACGGACGACAGAAGACGACGGACGACGACGACGGAAAATCAACCTATTTGATAAGCTCCGCGTCGCTGACAGCGGAGCTAAAAAACACAAAAAAGAAGTCCTTATTATCTCATATTTGATGTGTAGTCTGGTCAATGCATCATGTGATGCAAAAACTGGATCCAAAACAGAACAAGAAGCAGAGGCTGTTTAGAGATTGAGATCAAAACACAGAAATCTTTGTGGGATGTGAAGATTACTTATAAAATTACTGGAGTTCATACAGCGTACCATGACACATAACATGAATTGCAATCTACATCTTCATAACTCAATTCATGCGTTCTCCACTGTTCACCTAATCTACATATTTCTTTTACAAAGTCAATTACTTGCATGAGGGAGGAAGTCATCAGCTAAATTTCAGCGCCACTAAAATGGGATTCTGAATCTACCCATTTCAACTCGTCAATCATTGAAGCTCCTAGCAACAACTGCATATCATTACTGCTGCAGTAAATCTATTTTTTCCAATATCCATTTCCCAAAATTTAATTTAAAGGCAGGAAGCTATTATCATGAGTAATTGCATGTAAGCTCATTTTATATTATACATGACTGCTCTCTAAAAATAAATATTACTTTCATAGCCCTCGGTATTTTACAGGGGTTACACTTCCATTTTTCACTGAAATTATGTTCATTTTGATGTTTGTTTCTCGAGTTCAAATCTCCTAGCTGGATATCAGGCTCTCTGAGGAAATTTAATGTTTTTTTAAATTATGAAATAAAATTTTTCACGCTATTGTTACTGTCATTTATTTTGTTCCTTGGATCACTTACTTTGAATGATACTGATTATTGGACATGTTTTGATGTACTACAGCTAACTATCTTGAAATAATGTATTCAACGTTTTTTTGAAATTATCTAGGATTTGGTTGAAAGTGAGTGTGTGTTCATATTATCAACAACATGTATCTACCATCATGTAAATTTCACAGTTCAAAATGAATGTTGTTTTGCTTTGGTGTCTCTCTCATTTTCAACAAGTTAGCTCCCACTCAACTCCATTCTAAATCTCCTTCCGCTGATTCTATTATTCTGAATGACATAGCTATCCATACAAATGTAAAAACCATTTTCAAGTTTGCTTGAAAATCAGTGACATTGACATTGAAAAGAATGACATATTAAATGGTTTGATTTTCATTTGGATTTTAACACTGCTACTGATAAAAGTGGTTTTGAATTTACCTTTGTTCCCAATATGGGGAAAAATTGATAAAAAAAAGAATCACGCTTTTGTTTGTATAAGAAGTTAAAAATAGACCTGAAACAGCTGTAATCTCTGTTTGTTTTTATTTCAAAACAATGAAGTGGTGTGGACTTTCTTCTTTCAAAAAGAATGGCAGTTGCTACAATGGATATAACAGTTAATATGCATACTAAAATTAACATTCATTATTAAATGTGAAGTCATAGGGCAAGTATTAGTGTGCTTTTGTCTCCGTAATTACACTTTCATTCATGTTCACAAACACTTGAGTCAAGTCCTAGCTATCGGCATAGTATATTGGTGCACAAAAGGAAAATGCTGTGACAACTTTGCTCTGGTGGCAGTGGTGGGACTGTGACGTTATGATATAGCCACAAGTTCGTTTCATATATTTATTGTCAATGGTGTTTCTAGACCAGCTTTTGCACTAAAAGAAAATCATTTAATAATTTTAAAAATATTTTCTTTTAAACATAAATCAGCCGTACCCACACGTCTATGCCATTACACAAGTTCAAAGTCACAGAAGGTCTAATCAGTGTCAGTTTCTCACTTGGTTGAAAGAAAAGACATCCAATATGAGAGCATCTTGGAATGCCTTTGAACCTTGGAGATAAGTAACCTTAATAAAATATAACCTACCTCTGTTACATCCATAACTTTAATAGCTGCCAGCTGTCCTGTTTTGACATGGCGTCCCTGAAAGATATCAAAATTGCAAACACATTAAGCAAAAATGTAACATTTCATGAAAATAAAATTTGACAAAAGCAATTTCAACAATTTAATGAGTCATATTTTTAGACAATCTTTCACCGGTAGTGTGATGGGTTTTTCAATGTCATAAAAAGAAATAGTTATGTAATGTAGGGTGGCACCTGGTTGTGTACATGTGTGTTTGTGGGTGTTTTGTCTATGGTTTCACAGAGTATGTCATTCCCTTGGGTGTGTCGGCACTCCATTTGATAAAAGAAACAGAATTGGCGCCTCTATGCTGAAAATTTACGCAAGACTCTCCTTTAATAAAAGTTATAATTATCTTGGAATAATTTATAGGACCACTGAGATATTATCCTGGTTTATACATTAACACAGTCAAGCACACTGGGGATATTATCGGTACAAGTATGAGATAGGACTCCTAGTAATGGTATCAATGTGATACTGCACATGTGTGTTATGATATTCAGACCAATATTATTATAGCCACATAACGCCATAATGAGATGAAAGCTTTTAATCCTGTGTACATTTCATTACTGAGAATGCTATTCCAGGAATTGTAATTACACACTTATTACACCATTTTCCTGAACCAAAGTTCATCTGCTGCCCTCTTCAATATTTACTTTTTATCTTTGATAAATTTTATTTCAAAGACCAAACTATCAACTCTTATGTTAACTGGGTAAGTTTATGTTAAAACAGGAGTGGATAAATATTCATTGTAAACGCCCATGTTAGAGGATGGCTGATGTTTAAAATGGTAAAACATTTAGTCAATTACGTATTTACAAACAGTATGTCTCGCTTTGCCATATTTGTGAACAATACTGTGAGTTTTGGGCACAATGAAGGACAACACTGGACACTGGGAGTATTTCTATCAACATGGAATAAATGAAAATTAATGTTTGAGAATTAAATCATATTTCTTGTGGGTCTATGATTACATGTACGGTTGTAGCATAGACCCTCGTCCTAGTTTTTCTTGAGGGTCTATGGTCGTAGTTGTAAATTAAAACTTTACCGAATTTGCCAAATTACAAACAAGAAATAAAAGTCATAAAACTTTTCATTCTGATTTTGTCATTGTGGTTACTGATTTTCAATATGCTTAAAGTTTTACATTTTTGTATAAAATCAGATAATTTCACTTGCGATAGCAGTTAGTATATTATGAAAATGCTGTTCTTTTCACACATTAATATTGTCACAACTGCGATCTGGATTAGCATGACAAACTGCATCAAATTATTAGGTGACACTGGGGCTTGAGACAGAAGGGTTCAACACTTTACAATTTTTCTGCTCAACGGTACAGTGTACAAATGCAAAGGGTTTTATATTGGAAGCATATAGCATGATTCAACTCATGGTTTCACTCACGATAATCTTCACGTCCATGAAAAATGTCAAGGAAACTCATCTTTTTCTGATAAGAACTATTAAATGATTTGTCGTGGAGACAATTGCATAAAAATATCCTGCAAGTGTATGAGTCATTAATTTACTAAAGACAAACACTTACAGATTTCACAACTTACTTAGTAAGAAAATTTCAACTTGTGCAAACATGCAATATTTCAGTAAAGTATTACATGATTTCTAATTTCAGGATTATTTCATTCAAGAAAGGAGGGGGAGCAGGATCACACAATTCTCATTCATAAAGCTGTCAATGCTTCAGGACAGCTGTCCCTTTGGAACAATCTTGACTTCCTATCTCTATTTCAACTTGTTCATGATTTATTGCTGATGGAAAATTCATGTCTTTTGGGTTGGAATGCTGCAAGCCTGCTGGGTAATAATGATTCTCTACACTCCGGTCTGAATATTGCTAGTGTCTGACCTGATATGAACTTTCAGAGACACTGCAGTCTCGTGGTACTTGTCAAAGGAGTGTTGACTGCGACGGCAATTCAAAGAGGTTGAAGTGACTATGGCAGACAATAACCGGCTTAAAGTGTGGGCAATAATTCAATTTGATTTCTGTTGCAAAAGTGACAAGCCCACAAGTGCTTTTCATTCGACGATCGATTGAATGACTAAGGCAGGGTGTTATATCCATGGCTTTATGAGTAGACAGTTATGAAAAACCTAGCCTCTGAACATCTCTATAGATACTTTTGTGTTGTGACAAAACAGTTTGGCAAATATAATGCAATCTTACGGTTCCATGAAACAGACATTGTCTTTAAAACTTAAATCGAAGGTGTTGGTTTAAATGTTGATTCACTTAAACACAGTGGATGATATCTTATTCATTGTGAATGACAGTCAAGACATCACACTTGTCTCTGAGCTGTACACTAAGGATGATTTAAGTTCCCTCCCTTGACTTTCCATCATCGCAGAGAAATGTTAGTGACTACATTGTTGTTGTGTCTTAGGAGTGCCATACATGGTGTTCAAGTATGCACTACTGTATCATGTGTATGTGTTATGGATGTAATTGATGACAGGTATCTTGCTCATTTCATTTGATAAAACCATGTATCAATATCAATAAAGAGAAACAAACACAGATCCTATCAACACATTTCACAGTAACTGACAAGGGAATATCAAATGTAATTGATGCATCTGCAGGGAATCCTGTTGCTGTCAGAGTTTGATAAAGCTGTAAGAACGACGTGAATACATTCAATGAAACTGTCATTTTGTTCACTTAAATACTGGAAAAAGGTTGATAGCAAAGGCGATTACTTATCAATGATAACACCCATTCAACGATATGAATTTCAAATTCAGCGGGATATCGCTGTGTTCAGATATTCTCCATTCATTCCTTGAACGCAGTTTTAAACACTGCTATCTTTGATGACTCATACATTTATTCTACACTAGTTTTTCTTCATTTGCATCATCATTTCAGAAACAACTAACAATCACACTGTTTAAGTTACTTTTGAAGTATTTGCATGAATTTTTGTTCTGTATGAAAGAATATTGTTTTGTTCAACTTCTGAAATAATATTGAAATGCCTAGACTGTTAGACAGGTTAACAAAAGTCTGTCTTTGTAAGGTTTGTATTATTGTTGACAACTGAATTTTCATCCTAACTAGAATTCATTGTCAATAATAACACAGCAGATTATACACAATGTGTAGAGGTCACATTCACAGACTAATGCTTTGTGTTTCAAAACATTTCATGGAGAAGATGTGCTTATTTTTCAGCTGATATCCTGCAAATATTTTGATAGCATTTATGAGACAAGACAACACAACAATGCAGCCGCTACCACTTCACTACTCAGGTAGTCTGTTTACATAAATACAGACGGGTGAACTTTGACCCTACTTGTGAAGTATGGCTGCTACTGAAAAGTTCCACGCAAGCAATGTTTTGCCTGTTTTTTCTGTAAACACTTCTCTACCTTGTCAATCTACTTTGAGGAGCCATGACCAGGGCAGTGTATGCCCTCTGGTTACTTAAAAACATAGATTTAGTTTCCTTTGTCTTGTGTTTTGTGAACAATAGTTTGGAATCAGAGACTTAAGTTGAGTGGACATGGCTGATTGGGCGACTCTCTTCATCAGTTGAATTGATGGCTATTGCACACCTATGCTTCAGTGGTTTTCAAAAGAATCAAACAAGGCAGTAATGTATGTAGAAGGTTGCAATTATTCTTTTCCTATCATTATACAGTAATTATAAACAAAATGTTGACAGATTTTTCATTTCAATTGAAAATCTAAGTCACAATTCCTTCAAAAGTAGTGTTCTGGTCAATGGGCACTCTGTACTGTCTTGTAATCAGAGATACATCTATGAAATATTGTCATATACATGTACTTGCATTCAAATGCAAATTTGTGAAAATGTTTACAGGGAAAACTCCCGAGTTTCAACCAATTAAATATACAGCAATAATATAGGGTAATGGTGTTAGCTTATCAGTTAATGATCTACTGCCTGGCTGTCGGTCAGACCCCTTTGCTGGGTTATGTGTACAGTTTGATAAAATGCCACAGTTGAAAATGGTGACTTGTAAATTGCATTGGCTGGGGGCGAGCAATGTATTGGATAAACACATGAAGATTGCTGAGAAATGGGTGTGAAAGATCAGTGACCTTTTGACCTGCACAGTAAAAACCAGCCCAGAAATGACAACATAACAGAGACACAGCTAGACCTTAGATAAAGTCACTATGAAAGACTGTTATAACCAAAGCGTAGATTAGGTCTCCAATGCACTGTAATTCTTACCACTTCATAACGGTTCTGAAATTCTTGTTTGCCATCACAAGGCTAATATGACTTTCTGCAGTAAACATGCAATGACTGATATCTGATAACAGAATCTGTCCTGGCTACTGTGAAAATTCTTCTATTTTAACATCTGAGGAACACATACATTGCACATGTGAATACATGTACACATACTTTGAGCATTACAGTTATTCTGCACAAAAATCATCTGATTTCTAGAATATATTTTATGTTCATGAATAAAGTTACAATTGCTATAATTATAGCAATTTTACTGTGTCTATACATTACTACATATCATTGGGGCTGCTCAATCAATTTTAAGGACAAATTTCCTGTTTTTAACATTTCAAGGAAAAAGAAATATCACATTTCGATGGCATGTTTATGTATCATCTTAGTGTACAATACAACCTTGCTCAGTTATACACTTAAAATGTGTATTGATGTTTATTGTTTGCTATGCCAACATCACCAAACTCTGCTACCTCAGTGTAATCAAGCCATGCTGACTGGGCAGTGCCAGCATAGCCATTAGTTCATTTACCACACACTGTTAAGTATCTGATACTTATAAATTATTTCATCATTTTTCTGTGTCTCTTACGCCTGTGTGCAGGGTTAACAGTGTATATATATTTTGGAAGTTTTCCAGTTTCAGCATGTTTCTAGAATCAAATAAATATTACTGTAGCACACTAATGAGAAGAATTATGTCCAATGATTGGCAAGCTCATTCCCTTCATACTTTGCTTCCTGTCAGTTCTATCACAGCAATAGAGAGGTAGATGTGGATAGCTGAAATTCATTTCAATCCTGATACATTTGACAAACGCTCTGAATGTGTAGTGAGTTTCTAAATCAAAGATCCAAAGGTGAATCATTCTCGTCGTTCTGAAAGCCCTGGCGATGTTCTTAACACACGTGCTGATCATATTGGCTCCAAGACATTAGTGTACTGCAGGGAACATTAACAGAAATCAATACACAATCCTTAAGGCTTTCTACTGACTCTATCTGTACACCAGTATTTCACATCAGATTCTATGCAACAGCTGAATTGCTTTGAATTGAAGTACAGCATCCCTGCCTTATATTGTAACTTTTCAGACTTCAGTATTCAGTGTGTACCAAAGTCACACATGAATTTTATATGGGAGAGGCGAGTGATACTGATGTACATACATTAATTTTGAACAAAATATGAATTGCTACTAGTTCATTTTTCTTGTTTGTGTCAGTATTGGATTTCAAATTGTCTGTAACTTCAAAAGAGAAATTTGATGGAGTGTTATAACAACTGTAATTTGTTATCGAGCTGAAAGTTAAAATCACATGGTCTGGTCTGATTGACATAATACTGTAAAACTCATTAATAAACAGTCTTGTTGTTTGTATAGTGTGAGAACAAATGTTGTTTCTACAAGTAAGACATCATCAGATAAGAAGTTACGGAGTGTAGTGTGTCTATCCATTCATTTTTTTACTTGTTTGAAATGTGTAGACAGTTAGGGAACATGCAAGATATGACAAATCACATCATTTTAGACAAGATCTGAAAATGCCTCTTACTGGCTATGCACTATAGCTGGTATGGCCTTGGTCATCACAAGCCAGCATAGCAAACTCAGTAAGCTAGCATATCCAGCCTTGATGGCTATGCCAGCTAGCTCACTGAGCCAGGCTACACCAGCCACAGTGCACATAGCCAGTGATGGGCTGTGAGAGAGTCTAGACTAGATTATGACCTCATTGTATGTCAATCTAATGTGCATTACAGAGACAAATGTTGTTTTTGCTCAGAGCTTACTTCAAATGAAGTGAGAGTGGAAGTGATCACAAGTTGATGTCGGTTAGCATTACTAGCTGTCATTACAACAATCATGTACATTTTTAAAGCTTAGCCGGTAATCCTACAAAACTGTTTAAATTAATCTGTTCAAATAAAATCAAATTTAAAACCCTAGTCAACCTATCAAAACTCAGATGAAATAAATCCACTTTGACTTCAGCAATAATTTGTGCAAAAAGTCTGTGAACAGCAAATCTCAAGTCTTGTCAGCTGATCAGCTGTCTGTCATGATGAAGCTGAAATTTACTCACTTTCTCTATTGTACTTTGTACAGGGAAAATTATTTTACTTTGAAAACTGCTCTATTTCTTACTTTATTCACAACGTGATATACCGTAACAAGAAATTCTGAAACGTTCATGTTTGCATGCAAATGGCAAACTAACAGTGATACAGTATCATGAACTTGGCTAAATTCTATGGTGACTTGATTCCCATATTAATTATGTATAGTTGTGTTCTCCACTGTGTCACAGACTGACAGTGAGACAGACAGACAGACAGAAAGACAGACAGGCAATGTTCATTTCACAATCTGCAGTAGGTTTGTTGAAACTTTTCACATATCACTGTGGGGGGGGGGGGGGGGGGGGGGGGGGGGGGGGAAATAACTCACAATTACATAAAGCAACTTCCCTGACAATAATCAAGAAATTGCTCAGAGACAGTAAAGAGTAATTTGGCGCAGACATCACATTGACAAGATCGGACTATCTGTGTGTCATCTCAAGTCTTTACATCGACAAAGAGATTAACAAGCTACTAATGGACTTCTAATTGCTCTTTTAATGACACTTTGATAGCGTTTAGAAGAATTCTTCTATGTGTCAAGGAAAAAGGCTTTGGACACCAGATGCAACTGAAATCCAATATGGCTGTCTTCAGGAAAAATCTCCCATGATTCTCCTCTGTTCAGAAATTTTAGACATGCTGGCTATAACAGAGTGTGAATGGGCCAAAATGAGGCAGATTGGGGAAAATTCTCCCATCACCACACCACACAACCTTGAAACAAACAAGTCTTATTTCTTCAGCAGTTTGTGACATAAATAATGATGAAATATTTAGATGGACAAGGGGTTAAGTCATCAAACACAACCAGCAGCTTGATGGCAAATAATGCACAGGCTTGAATAATAGTATTTATGGAAGAATTTCAACAGAGATACTGAGTAGTTGTGAGTGCTGAGATTTGGTGAAGTGAGAATGTGTTCCTCAGTGTAGTGTCTCTTACATGTACACAACCACTGAATGTCAACTTTTACAGAAATGTTAAAAGACCTGCATTGTCAACCTGATGAAAACTGCAACTTTTATCTGATAGTCTGATGTGCATGAATATTGGAGGGGTGAGGGGAGGGGGAAGCAGTGTTGGGACGGTTATGCAGATAGTTTTTAGAGCATTGACCTGCTAAAATTGTTTTCATTAGTCAGGATTGCAGTTTGAAATAGTTAAGAATATGTAATGAGGGCATCTCCAGGAAGCAACCAGGGTACCAACACCAAGTGAATGTATTTTGGAGTTCCACAGCACAGGAAGTGTGCCCTCTTTTGATAAGCTTGGCTGAAATTGTACGGGAAGTTGGCAGAGAGCAAGGACAAATGGCATAGACACCGGCTTGAATTTGTTAAAGATAAGTTTAATGACCCTTCCCTTGCACTGCTGGCTTTAGTTATTCTATTTGCTGATGTTGTACAATCTCAGCTGAATTGCGGATTGATACATGCATCATTGGCTGTCAGTTTACAGTGGACTGTTTTGTCAGAAGACTAAGTATATTGACAGATGGGACTGTGTTCAGAAAAACAGCTGGAGTGGCGAAACCATCTCAGAATGACCAATCTGGAAATGTGATGTACACACACAACATTCTGACAATTTAACAGTGTCTTCAGCTTGCATAGAAATCAGTGAAACTTATAAAATGGGCCAGGAGATGAACCACATAGCTAAAAACAAATATTTGCAGTCTAGGCTGAAATGTGTGCAGAGGGTCTAAGAACATGTAATTGAAGTAACAATCCTTTCTCTGATTGAGTGATCAGTCTTCTCAAAGCGTTTGTGAAACAAGTCATCGTTGATGACACAGTCCCCGCTTGTCCATTTTGTTATAATCTTTGGTGTCACGGTAGCTGTGGTCTAGGTAGCTGTGGAATGACATTGATGCAACGGGTGCATTAGGCCTGTGACTTGCATAATAAAGTAATCTGAGGAATGTTCAATAAATGACTCATCTCTGCCGGTAATGACCACTCAAGGAACTTTTGATTACATCACACATAACGATGCCCTTACTGCCTCCAGTGTAATGATGGCACATACTATACACATGGTTTGGTGGAATTTTCGAAATGGTATGGGATCGGGTATGTTGTTGTAATCAGCCATTTCGGATCATATAATGAAACAAATTAATGTGCACAAGAATGCAGCCATAGTATTTTATCTTCGTATCACGTTTGAACAAAATCAGTCCATCGAGGGATAGTGACCTATGTTTATGTTTCAAAGACATAAAAAAATCACACCAAAATTTAAATCAAATGGCTGTCTATTGACCATATGGATCATAGTACGAAATTAGTAGACATGCATATGTATGCCATAGTACTTTATCTTTGTACCAAGTCTCAACAACATTGGTTAAAGAATATTTGCATATGATTAAGCCTCAAAGACATAAAAAAATCCAAAAATGACCATCTGACAGCAATATTGGAAAAAAATGACAATCTGGCAGCCATATTGGAACATGTCACAAAGTAAATTGACATGTATATGTATGCCATAGTGCTTGATATTTGTGCCAAGTTTGGACAAAATGGGTGTAATGACCTTTGAATTACGATTCAAAGACATGCAAAATTCCAACAAAATGGCAGTTCTGCAGCCATATTGGATCCTATCGCATGGTTAATTGATACATGCATATGTATGCCATAGTGCTTTGCCTTTGTGCCAAGTTTGAACCAAATTGGTTCAAGGATGTTTGAGTTATGGTTCGAAGACATGAAAAAATCGCAAAAAAAATGGCCGCCTGTCAGCCATATTGGATCATATCACGAAATAAACTGGTGTTCATATGAAGGGCATAATGTTTTGCTTTTGTGCCAAATTTGAACAGAATCGATCGGTTCAAGGATGTCTGAGTTATGGTTCAAAGACATGAAAAATCGCAACAAAATGGCCGCCTCACGCCCATATTGGATCGTATCGCAATATTTCTCGACATGCATATGTAGGACATAGTGTTATGCCTTTGTGTCAAGTTTGAACAGAATCGGTTCAAGGATCTTTGAGTTATTGTTCAAAGACATGAAAAATCGCAACAAAATGGCCGCCACGCGCCCATATTGAAACACATCGCAAAATAATTTGACATGGATATGTAAGCCATAGTGTTATGCTTTTGTGCCAAGTTTGAGCAGAATGTGCTCAAGGATGTCTGAGTTATGGTCCAAAGACATGAAAAATCGCAACAAAATGGCCGCTACGCGCCCATATTGAAAGATATTGCAAAATAATTTGACATGGATATGAAAGCCATAATGTTATGCCTTTGTGCCAAGTTTGAGCTGAATGTGCTCAAGGATGTCTGAGTTATGGTCCAAAGACATGAAAAATCGCAATAAAATGGCCGCCTTGCGCCCATATTAGATCGTATCACAAAATAAATCGACGTGCATCTGTAGGTCATAGTCCTATGCCTTTGTGCCAAGTTTGAACAAAATCAGTTCAGCAGTGTCTGAGAAACTGTTGATGACGGACGGACGGACGGACGGACGGACGGACGGACACACGGACGGGACCCAATCTATAAGTCCCCGCCGGACTTCGTCCGCGGGGACTAATAATGATGGAAGACATGGTTTCTCCTGATCTGGGACTGCTATCACACCATCAGCCATACCTTGTCTGCTTACTGAAAAATTTACAACCAATGCTTGAATATTGTACACATTGATAAAATGAAAACACTGAAATGTCTTGTTTCTGGAAAATTACATATAAATTTTCACTGACCCCGGAAGCGATACTCTCAATGACCTTGACCTAATTACCTCTCTCATTTAATGAGGTAGTATGACTCATGCAAAGAAACAAAAAGGCTTTACAAACTGAAAGAAAAATGCGGGCAAAGTTTACTCAGACTGCAAAATTCAAAAGCTGTCAATTGTGATGGATGTGCAGGCCATGTAGGCAAAGAATTCACTTGATCAGTGAGCAATGAGGGTCAACGCGGTAGAAATACTGACAGACCTTGAGATCCAGGCCTGTCGACAGATGATCCAAGGGTTCACGCTGTGTAATTTATTAACGAGAATGAAATGCACTGGTAATACAACAAGTTGTGAATTAGGTTTTGTTCTAACTAATAAGTTTTTGATGAAGATTTCTCACCTACTACTGCACCTGAATCTGTTTGTAGAATTACATGTACACTTGATTTGTTTGACTCTAACCACTTCAAATTCACTGAAGCTTTAAACCATTTGTCTTGCTTTCTCAAACAAAGTTTATTCTTTGATGAATTGGAGTACACTATAGAACCTGTGAATTTTGCTTTAAGCAGTCCCCTCAAATACACATCAGTGTGTTGGCAATTGTATGCATATACACTTTACATGAGAACTGTTTTTTCCCCATGATGCAAAACTGTGTATGATTCTGGAATTAATACACACAATTGGAACAACCAATCAAATTACAAGAATTATGAAGACATTGCAACTATAATTTCTCTTCAGTTTAATACCAGTACATGTATCTACCATCCATTTCCTCTCCTGACATTTGCTGGTAATTAAAGTATAAAATCTATCACTCCATCTATTTCAATGATATGTCTGAAATTTGCAATCTTGTCCTTGGAATACCTACGTGTTACATGTACATGTGTGTCTTCCACTCACACAGTCATGCCATGTACCTTGTTTTGAAATCAGTCAATTGAAAATCACAAAGGAAAGTCTATTGCAGTACAGATCAGTGAATGACAGTCACAATGGACTGTAAATAACATTCAGTGACATTAAGTGACTCTAACCATGCTAAACTGACCATTAAACCTGAATGAATCAAGTCTTGCATTCAATTCTCTGCTGCAATCTTGCCTGACATGTACCAATTTCTTCAACCTTGACACCAGAGTGACCCAGCCAACACCAAACATCATAAAGCATTTGATGTAAGGGAAGCAAAATGAAGAACTCATGAAATCTAACCCTGACTTTGAATAGCAAATATTAATATTGCACATTTGTGATGTGATGACTCTGTTATGCAAAATGGAATCAATGATACTGTTTATTTTACAAAATCAGAATCCAAAGCTAACATAACCGGTAAAACTATGAAACTGAGCTTCTACGGTATTCAACAATGATGATGACATATTCCAACTTGACAAACTAGAGATTTTTTAGATCAATCCACTCAGCCATATTGCAGTTTAAATCTATCCAAGGGGGCATATTTCAACTTATTTATTGTACAAGGCAACTTAAAATGCAGATAACTACTGTCTAGCAGAGTGGGCCCACTATTATGAAGTTGCCCCATACACAGTGAGCAGATGATATTTGTCTATCTACTGGTAGTGTCCACACACAGTCTCTCTATCACATGATAGAGGGACCATGGTCCACACTATACATTACCAGTATGTGATTGTTTTTTATCTATCTACATGTTGCAAGTGACTCCTAAACCTTAAAAGTGGAATATATGCTGAATCTATTCAAGATATATCATGATGTACTTGCAGCTACTTCCGTTGACATGAATGTCTCATATTGTAGCATTTTTAATTTGCTCAGAAATTCAAATACCGCAATGCCTTTATCATTTCATTTTACGTTTCCATCTTGTTGACTTGCTTGTCATATTTTGCAAATGCCAGGTTGTACTCCTCAAAACTGTCAGGGTTACATGATGTCAGTGTGAGCTGGGAAGCTACAGGCTGGAATACTCCCACGCAAATATTGGAACATCATTACCTTGTCATTTTTCTGTAAAATGACACTTGCCAATCACATATCAACCACACATCTGCCGCCAACAAAAATTCATTTCAATGATCATGCAAGAGTGACTACATGCCAATTTCTGATGACATAATCTTTCTCCTGGGCAGAGCATGTCTCCAGTGATGATTTTTCTCAGAACTATTTCTGTACTGTCTGCCCCGTGCTATGCATTCTACACTATACTAATACCAGATAATGCCACCTAAACAACTACAAATGAGATTTAATGAAATTGACAGATCAATTCCATTAGGATTTATTCCACATCAATGCTCACTGTGCTGATCTCAAAACACAATTGTTTTTAATACACATCTAATGAACTTGTCAATTGCTGGCAAAACTCTCACACAGTTCTTGTACTGACTAAGATGCCTGCAGGCTACAGAGACAGTGGACTGAAAAATAGGCTGAAAGGGAAGCTGTTTGACAGGGCATGCATTTTAATGTACAATTTAGAATACTCTGTACTAACTTCAACCATACCCTGGGGGCCTGGTTTGATCATAAACCCATGTCCTTGAGAGGTACAGTGTTTGTAGATCTACGCCCAATGGACAAAAATTCTCAGACTGGCCAAATATTCAGATGTTCAAAAATGTATTCTGTTTTCTTCAAATTGGGTTTGTCATGACCCTGTGCTTTCATATGCCTGCATTGCACACACAGACACCTTGTTTGATGGATCATTGTCACTGTTCAAACCATGTAATGTTGTGAAAAGATGTTAGTGAAATGCTTCCATGTCTGTTTTTGAAAATTTACTCATGATTGTAAGGAAAGAAAGCAAAGGAATTAGTATTGACCTGATTGGTGCTGATAATGGAAGAATTGTGTTTGAACTTGTTGGCTACTAGAAATGAGAACATAGCTAACAGCATTAATAGACATGTCCAGGGAGAGGGCTTCCATAAAATACAACTACCATGAAAAGTCCACACACAGCTGGAAGAAAACAAGACAGTGCTCGTGTGGAGTAAAGGAGAAAACATTCAAACAAACAATGAAGAACTCTTACAACAGCCAAACAGGACAAATTTCCACTGAGAAAACCGTAAACACTGTCACCTTGCCTAGGACAGTTTGTATTGAGACAAGAAACAAGAACAAACAAACGTAATCCAAAGAGAAGACTAGCCTGAATTGTTGTCAGGTTTAAATAAACTCTTTTGTGCATGATTGAATAACAAGCAATTAAGCAAGTCTATTGCAGCACAGTAAAATAGCAAAACAGACAATGATTGCAGACGACAATCCCAGGAATTAACACTGATCTGCGCACCATGTAAAATTCATTACGCAAACACAAAGACAGGTTATTCTCTCAATGTACACAGTATTGCATTCTTTCCAATGCATACAGACTGTCTCAGCAATAGTCAGATTTACTGACGGACAATTTGGATTGATTGAAGTCTATGGCCTCCCTATGTCTCTGAACTTTGTTGAATGTACCACTTGCTGATGGACAAACAGGTCTTTCAGTGTTCAGTGTTTTTGTTGAGGGCAGTGAGCTGGTAAATGTGACCAGGGTTTCTGAAGCCATTGTACCAGGGTTGTCAATGGTATACAAATGCAATCATATTAAGAGAAAGAAGAAACATGAAAATATGTTCCTACATTCCCAACTATTTTGCACTGTCTTAAAACCAGGCACTGAAACTGCTTGGCTTTATGGCTTCAGTGGCCAGTGCCCACAAAGCTGAAATATAGACCAAACCCTTTTATCACAATGGTTTGCCCCATTCCTATTGTCCACAATGGTGAAATTGGACCTCTGCACATGAAAATTGAGGTGAAAAGGTTAAATACACATACATGCACACGAAACATCTCATTCTGCAACTTCTTTTTGCTTCTAAAAATCCATGACACTGTCCAACTGGTTCCCAATGGAAACAAAAACCAACAGCTAAACCAACTGAAAGAGTACTGACATACATAACTTCTATTGCCCACTGTACACACAACCACTACAGTGCAATTCCTACACATCAGTGAAGGATTTCAAATTCCAAAACTGAGCAGAAATGATTTCAATTGTTCATTTGCTGCCATGTATTGGTTGAGGGTTGTGCTGCAAACTGCAAGTATGGACACACGTTATGTGTTTGTCACGTGTTTCCTCAGTGTCTGTTGTATGGTTACTCTAAGTGATAATGGACAGTCAAATTGTCAATGGACGGTCAAAGTAACCATGGACAGTCACATTGTCCCACTTTTTTAATGTTACAATGAAAGTCATCATATACAATGTAGTTTTGTCCTTTATTTCTAATAAGAGAAACCTGGCCTTGGTGTTTTGTCAACGCTGGACAATTGGGACAATTTCAGCAAAATTTCAGGAAATTGTGACATCACTACAATCAGTACTATTAAGCTTTATAGTCTGTCTATAATCTCATATCAAGGAAGGTCATGACCCCTAGAATCCAAAATAAACCTTCAAGGACAACAAATCAAGCTATACAATGTTCAATTTAGGTTTCCATCTGAGAAGTAATTTACTTGTAAATTGAAATTCTCCTTCCTCTATTTTCTTTTAAATAATGGCTTGCAACAGGACAAAACAAGGTCAATGAACTATAAGCATTGGTTTCTTATACCATCCTACAGAGACAGTCAAAATTGTAAGCTATATAACCTTGGATATAGCAATGATATTTCCCCATTACAAACTTTTCAAAGTTTACATTTACTGCTAGGCAGATAAAGTTGTATCAGTCACAGGTGACGCAGTGGCTAAAGTTTACAAGGGATTTCCTGAATATACCATGATAGGCAGCTAATGTTTACTGAACTGCATGATGGGATACCAATTTATGGCACATCCTTGTCTGGCCATATCCAATGCTTTAAAAACTTTTATCTGACGCTGACTCAGTTCAATATTTCCTGTATCCTAGAGTTTTGTCAGGCACCGGCAGATGATTTCAACTGTGACACAAAAGATGATTCCACATTCATTTTATCATTTGATACAAGTTCCTGGTCAGCAAATCGATAACCATGTGGGTCAAAGTGTCAATTAGTTAGCTATTATCACTGCTAACAGAGTTCATTTCTTAACATCCTTTTTGATATTTTAATTATTGGAACAGCCAGTCAACTTTATGGCATGTTGATTTGTGCATTCTATTCAAGCTAGTTCATAAAACACTGCTAATAAATCCAGTCTTATCAACAAACAAACAAACAAACAAGCAAACCATGGTGACAACCTCCTGCACCCCTTTCCCTGTCACAATATGGTATGTTCCAATTGTCTTCTACAGATGTGGCTAGACTCATACACATACATGGGGTAATACTGAGGCTATAGAGTTTGCATCATCACAGTCAGTGTACATATCAGAATTCATTCAAAGTCTCCACCTAAAGAGTCAGTCCGCCGGTGAAATAAGATGCCTTGTTTCATCATGTATGTACACTGCTGGGGACAAACCACTTCCTATGTGCTCCACTCCCTCAGTTCTGTAGAGAGTTATCAACTATTTGATGAAAGTCACTTTTGATCAAATACAGTCACACTGGACATTCACCAGTTCGGTGCATTGCGTGTGGCCTTGCATCAGAGGTGACCATTATCTCACAATAGAGAAAGATTGGAACTTTTCAAAGAAGATCTTATGTACATTAGGGAGTTCATTTCACCAAGGCCATAGTTCTAGTTAAACACTGTACCTTGTACAACCAAGGTAGCAATGTCCATCATCTTGCCAGCTTAACAATGGTCAAGTTGGCATTCTACTGAATTACAAAGTATTGTGGGATATCACTGCAGAAAAGGATCTGTTCATGTTACGAGGCAATACTTTCACGTTAAAATTTTCTTGAAATTGATACGCAGAGACTTCCTGGAAGACCTTCTGCATTTAACAGACAACTGCCATGATTAAAGATGTACCCTAATGTGTTATTATAAAAGATCAATATTTAGGAAGCAATGCATACATTTCTTTCAAGCAGTTCTCATGAATTTGTAAAAACAAAGTTGCTATACAGTTTTGTTTCTGAATGTTTTTGCAGCTACAGCTGTTGTAATTTGCAGTGAATTTTCACATCAGCAAGACATCAAAGTCCAGCATCAAAGCAGACATTCCCTCAGCCCTGTGAGCATGGATTTGAGTCAATATTACAAAAATATAGGGTCAGGAAATTTGGTTTCCATAATGATGGGGTCGTAGACTTTGGTTGAGTTTCATATTTGTCTGTTGTTATATCATACACTTTATTCTTGACAGTGGAATTATAATTGATGGTGTCCACTTGAAAAAATAGCAGTCAGACATGTGTTTAACATAACAGACGGGAGACAGACTTCTGCCAATGCTGTGACTGGCAGAAACTGAGAACAACGGTTTGCCAATGTCCACATGGTGATAAAAGAGGCATGTAATTATCCGAAGGAGGACCATCAACTAGTCTGTAATGGTTGCCATTATCACATCCACTGACCAGCTTTGCTTTCACTGTAAACATGGTTCTCCATCAGATTCACTGTACCGTTGTTCACAAACTTTACTGGTTCATTTTCTGAAAGGTTTGTTACACAAGAGTGTCTCCGAAGAAAAAAGACAAATAAGAGATCACAGAACATCGAATGAAATGATGTGAGAGTCTCTTTGAAATGCTTCACATTCACTCTATTATTTGCATGACCAAAGTCCACAGCACTGCTGTCCATTGCTTCGCCTTTTGCTGTTGTGACCTGTCTTTGTTTGCACAGCTCACCGCTGAATTAAGACATTTTTTTCCATCAAACTGTGCGGGTATGTCATTGCACTCTGCTGCTTTGTTTAGCAAACACTGCAAAGACTGTTTGAAAAGAACATAACGCAAACAGAGGAAATGAAATGATTTCTGTCCTCAATGACAAGCCTAGATTATTACCTTCATATGCATGTGCATCTGACTGAAAACAACACAAAAATCTTTTCAATTTGATAACTTTTGTTAGTTATAGTATTTGAACCACTGTCAGCTAAAATAAAAGTGATTACTTTACTGTGGTTTTTTGAAAAGGCAAATTTCAATGAAACTCTGGGGGAATATTAGCTGCCATGTACACTGTCATCAACTACCGGTACACAGCCCACAGTTAGGAGTTTGGTATGAACATCACAACTCTGATATTTCATAATATTCATTGAAATATCATTACCAAATCACAGATATGCCATTGGAACATGGACAGTAACGTTTTGGATCCTCTGTCAACAAAAATTATCAGTTTTTCATGAAAGAAGTAAACGAAAATATTATGTGAAATGCCAACTTCACTGATCTGGTGACAAGTTACATTTCACAAGCACTTAGAAAATGCCACAAGGATGATTCATACATATAACCTAGGAAAGGTTTAAGAGATTTTTTCAAATACTGGGAACAAGTATTCCTGACAACACCTTGAGTTTTGAAGTTTAGTACTAGTAGGACCTGATCCAAAATTCAACAGGTACAAATGGTGTATTGTACACACTTTTGTCAGTTTGTGGGCAGTGTATCTGATAGTATTTCAACGAATCTTCCATTTCTGGCGAGAAAGAAATTCTATCATAAAACTTGAAATAACAGTTCCCGTTTCCTGGCATTATCTACCAGGAAAAGACAGCAAACAGGTACATTTGTAATGCCGGGACTTTGAACAGGAAAAGGATTCTAGCAAAATGGTGATTGTGTTACCGTACATCAAGGATAGTCAGTCATGTCACTGAATTTTGGGTTTGGGGATAAGTATGGTAGATCTGGTTGTTGCATATCATTTTCGGAAGGGGGCTACAAGTTACTGGTTGCTTTGGAAAAGTCTGCACATGAAGAAAGTAAATTTTCTACTTTGGAAGCTGACATTCAGTGGTTCATCTGACTTTGTGTTTAATTTCACAAAAGGCATACACTGTTTCTGAGATAACAAGAAGTCACACAAAATGTGATATATCACCAACACTACTTTGAATGTATTAACTTGGGTCAAATTTGGGTAACAGATCTAAGACAATGTTACAACAAGATTTTTGAGTATTTGGGACAGTTAAAGATAATAATGCTCCTTTCTGTAATGTTCCTTGCTGGTGATAAAGACTGCACTGACATCCATGACACCTATCAGTAGGTTTGCTGATCAATGAGTTATGTAAAGTGATGGACAAAATGTTTCACCAAAACCATCTATAGAAATTGGGTTATGTTCCACTGAAGACAGGTTGCTGCATACAGAATTGAATGCTGTGGATGTTTGTGACCGGTACCCCATAGAATCTGTTTGACTATTTTTTCTTCTTTTAAATGTTCACTTAGCCTGGGGCTGTGCTTCAGTCTGAGTGTGTGTGTGCTTTTATTGTGACGCAGGTGTCAGAATTTACTTTGAGTAACCTTTGGCTGTCTGGAGCCTACGTGTGATGTCATAAACAGAAAATTGATTCAGAAGTCATGGAAGGAGATGAAGGAAGCAGAGATGGTAATACATCTGAAGTGATTGTTTGAGGTATTCAGCCTGTGTTTGTGACAGCTACACACTCACATTTCTGTGTGAATGGAAATTTATGATAAAGTGAAGTGAGGAGCTCGAGAAGTAAAGCATTGTGTAGAATTGCAAGTGATGTTCACCATCTATGTGTGACTGCACACTATTGCCTCCAATTGGTGTCACCGTTGGGCACTATTGCCTCCAATGGGTGTCACTATTGGGCACTATTGCCTCCAATGGGTGTCACCGTTGGGCACTATTGCCTCCAATGGGTGTCACTATTGGGCACTATTGCCTCCTATGGGTGTCACCATTGGGCACTATTGCCTCCAATGGGTGTCACCATTGCACGCTATTGCCTCCTATGGGTGTCACCGTTGGGCACTATTGCCTCCTATGGGTGTCACCATTGGGCACTATTGCCTCCTATGGGTGTCACCATTGGGCACTATTGCCTCCAATGGGTGTCACCATGGGCACTATTGCCTCCTATGGGTGTCACCATTGGGCACTATTGCCTCCTATGGGTGTCACCATTGGGCACTATTGCCTCCTATGGGTGTCACCATTGGGCACTATTGCCTCCAATGGGTGTCACCATTGGGCACTATTGCCTCCAATGGGTGTCACCATTGGGCACTATTGCCTCCAATGGGTGTCACCATTGGGCACTATTGCCTCCTATGGGTGTCACCATTGGGCACTATTGCCTCCAATGGGTGTCACCATTGGGCACCATTGCCTCCTATGGGTGTCACCATTGGGCACTATTGCCTCCTATGGGTGTCACCATTGGGCACCATTGCCTCCTATGGGTGTCACCATTGGGCACTATTGCCTCCAATGGGTGTCACCATTGCACACTATTGCCTCCTATGAGTGTCACCATGAAGTGATTAAGCTTACCTCAACGAACTGAACTCACATAGAAGGCCTCAAATAAACTTTCATATAATGCCTATTAAAGGTCTAAAATCTTTTTAAGTTTTTTACAAATGTGTAAAAATGTATCAAACTAATGACAAGAAGCCTTTGCCGACAGAGTTGATACCAGAAACTGAAATGTCCAAGTTACAAATTATGTATTTTGATGACAATCCTGAGTTTTTTTATTAACATAAATACTGCACATGCTCAGAGCCATTTCAAAGAAATGTCTGTGTGTCTGATTGGCATCAGAGATGTTTCATGTCATAGGGAGGTGTTACAAGTACTGACAAACAACAACAATACAACTGTGAAAACTGGTGAGAAACTCTACTGTGAACACATAAATATTCTACTTGTGAATTTCTGACAGCCAAACAATGCTTGAACAAATCAATGAAACGCACCATCAAACACGACTCTTAAATGTTACACTTCAAGTGATCAAAGACCCTTATTAGCATTGGTGTCTTTCATCAGATTAAAAATAGTAAACCAATGACAAGTGTTTCTAATGGTTTGAATGTAAATAATATTACAAAGTCCATATCAGTCACTTAACGCAAAATGAATGACGAGCCTTGGGTAAAATGCCAACATGTCTGACCTTTCAGAGACTGGAATTAAAGGTTAACCAATCAGATCAGGTCTTGCTATGAGAAATGTTTCTGTATCAATACAGAGTGGGTTACACAGCAAACTGAAAATGCTCTCTCAAAATGTACTGGTAATATTCACACAAAATTGGCAATAAACTGACTACAGACTTGGAATTCTAATAATTTTGAATAATGGGAAACAAGATTTGATTGAATACAAAAACACTAGAAAAGACCAATTATGTGTCAAATGGTCCTAACCAGATTATTCATTCATATGTGCTTTCAGTGCCCTGCCAACACAAATGATCTTGTCATGAAAATATTTCATCAAAATTAATCAAGACTTTCACAGACAAAAGAGGAACAATTGAGTTCCGTTTTTGCCAAAAATTAAACAGCACATGGTTTTGCAATTTGCTTATTGGTATCTCAACTTTGTCGTGTGGTGGAATACAGAAGTGACAATAATTTATGCACTGTATTTGTCATTCTGTGACTAGTGATGTCATTTAGCAATGTTAAAAATCACCAAAGTCTGCATGGTAACCACTGAAACACACTAATGGTGTTGGGTCAATGACTGGACCAGGAAGTTACAGAACTACAGTGGTTGTTACATGTCAGTTTGTGAGTACATTTCAAATGGTTAGTAACTTCATACAGGAAACTATAACTGGTGAAAAATTAATCATAGGCAATTAGAAACCGTGTTTACCCTGGACTAACATGACTTGGCTCTTCATCAAAATTGTCATCAGAGCTATCAAATCTCTAAGATTACACCTCGCATCATTTCATCATTCTGATCTCTTACACATTGTACATTTATTTACAGTGATGTTATTCTTAGACTGTTAGTGTTACAATAAAATATTACATTCATGTAAGTTAAAAGTTTCAATGGTTCATCAATGCTGGATTCCACACTCACTGACTGTGCTAGTTTTACATTACCAAATCAAATCAAATGTTTTTCACCATTCAATAATCCTATGTCAGTTTATCCTGTTATGAATTTGATTAAACAACTTTTGAAATAAGAAAGAACCAAGTCATCAAAGGACAAAAAGTTCAAGTGAGTAAACAAATTAATTAATTAATTAACTTATTAAATAAACAAACAAATCAATTAATGACTACTTTGGAAAAAATTCTGAAAAATTTTGCTTTACTCCAGGACAATAAACTTTAATCAAGACAAACCATTCTTTCTCAAAACTAACATATACCAGGTGATTATGTAAAATATTTTTGTAAAATGACACTTATTCCTGTGACATGAATACCTGACCAAATATTTCACTACTCTGTCAATTTGATTTTAAATTTCTTCAGTAAATTATCACAACAGAACAACAAACACAATTATGGAAACAAAGTTTAGATCTAGAGTATCAATGGTAAGAGATGATAAAGGTGTGTGACAAAGTGACAAATACAGGTGGTTTGTGTAATTCATTGGTGTCCTATGTCAAACACTGTTGTGACAACAACAGCGTAGGTTCACTTCCTGTCCAGGTCAACGACCTCTCCTCAAAACGAATCCCCTAACATTATTCACTGCATAACTTGATTTTTTCCTAAATGCTTTTTATGATATGTGTTTAATTTTAGAGAATGACATATTTAAACACAGCATAAGAACAGTCCCAACATTATTGTTACTCTATTTGGAATTCTTTTATGTTATTGTATGTAGGCTTTCCTGTGCTTTGTTCTCAAACCATTCTTTCAAAGCAAAAGGTGGCCTTTACTGGTACCACTTACAGGCGGTATCTGAACAATGGTGACCTTTAACCCACGATTTACATATGACTTTGTGTCTATGTATGATTCTCCTCCATATTGGCCATTTCAACCACAGTCCCTCCACATGACCGTGTTTCAACCAAAACTCACAAGTTAAACATTTTCCAAGTTAGTCCGGCTTCTACTTTTACAGTAAATGTCAAGTCTTTACTGTAAACCAGCTTGAACCAACCACAGCGGTCAACACGGCTGATATCATTGTTTAGGACTGTTCCGTTATAAACAATGGAAGTGATTCTAGTGAAACACCCACTGGAATCGGATCAGAATGTATTCCAAGTTAGTCATCAGCAAATGTTGAAATCCTCAATCCGAACAAGAATTAATTCAACACCGCCATTATTTCCTATTGCATAAATTTACAAAAAAATATTCAGCTATCTGCCAGTCGGAACTACAACTCCGTAATACCAACCTACATATTATGGTCAACAATTTTCAAGAACAATGTCCGGTCTTTCTGTTTACTTGCTGAGTCACTGATCTCAATTTTACGCAAATACTCCAGACGCCAGATCACTGTTTAACTCTGCTATAGTTTTCATGAGTTACTTTGAGGAATTTTTATGTTGCGACAGTTTAAGATCTTAAACACCGATCATGTTTCTTGTCTTTTGTAGTATGGAGTATTTTTCCAGCCAATCAAAGTGACCTTTGACATCGATCATTCAATACAATCCAATCTTGCTTGCACTTAATAGGCACATTCACAAATAATTTAACTGTACGTGTCAGCTAGTGCACTGAAATAAAACCATATTATTGGAAATCTTTTCATTACTTTTGTTTCTGCTTAAAAAATCAGTATTTGCATTTCCAAACAAATGTTTTAACCTTCAGTGTGACCTCCATGTTTTGAGAAGTATGGCCATAGTCTGTGATAACGTGCTGGTTGATGATGGGACCTCTTGTCTGTACGGATGAATGTAACAATAAAATATACTATAATACATTTTACAAGGACATTTTTGTTGTTGGGAAAGTTAATTATGGTTAGTGTTATCATTTAACTTTTTCACAGTGTTGTTCAGCCTCTCTTGCAATCTTCTTCAAACATTACATGAGAGGATGAACACTTTAAAATCTGAAAAACAGATTATCTATGATGCCAGAGGACAGGGATGCGATACATTAGTCATGATTTGGGCAAACACTACACTTTGAAAACAATGATACATCTCATAGCTTTGACACAGCATAGACAATTGACAATGCTACTTTGCAATCTGAATGACAATGGACTTCAATACATGCCCAAACCAGTCCTCTACAGGCTTTATGTGTTTTTGTTTTCCGTAGACGATTAATCTATTATACTGAACAATCTAACAGATGACAATAGAACTACTTTGTTGAAGAGTTGGTTCTGCTTTACATTTTATCTTTTGAAAGCCATCCCAGATTTCTTGTTTATACTTCAAAAATAGCACACTACTTTAATAATACAATGTCATTTGCTATATATTTTACCCTCCCATCCCATTCATAATACATAGGTGCAACCAAACCATCAGATATCATTGGACTGTACCATTGTGTTGTGTTGACAGGGGTAGTTCAAACCACAACAGCCCAAGAAATTTAAGTGACCACACACAGAATATGTTTGTTTGTATTCAAAGATATGAATGATAGAAATCACTTGCTACGTTTGAACATGGATGTACTGTATGGCCATGATTTGAAGTAGCAAGGTTCAATCATGATACACTTCAGACACTTTACATGCAAACTTCACTACATGCCTTGTGAACAGTGGTCACTCACCGTAAAGCAATTTTTTTTTATCTTGATGTGGAAACATTACCTTTAATAACATCATGACCTTTCAGTTTGGGAAACAAAAGCTTCTATTAAAGTTCCTGATGAAAACTTTTTGAACCATTAACTATCTTAGCATGGAAACCTTGATAGTGAGGTCTGTTTCAAAGAATAAATTTAATTTCAACCACAAAACATGTCACGCATGGCTCTGAACTGTCACACTAGCCTCCAGCCAAAGTCTTCTCAACATTCTAATTTAAACTTAATCACAGACACAACTATTTTGATATATATTACATGTAATTAGGATATTAATTATGATCAAGATAACTAATTATCTTCTGGGCTTTGAAGTAAATTTTCCTACTATTGGTAGTTTAATATGCTAGTAGCAGATATGATCCCAGTACAAAACTTTCAAACTTGGTTTATGTTCTGAATATTAGATGTCTAATTTTACAAGTCATCATTGATTTTTGACATACTGTGTGATGTCCTGCCCTCAATACAGCACTGTATGGTCTATCTATATGCTTCATTTGGATCTCGATGCCAAAAGTTAGTTTGTGAGTTCCAAACTGATGTACTGATACCTGGCTACTCATTGAATTATGGCAGCTTTCATCATTCCAATTGAATTCTCATTCCCAGGTTATCTATTGTTTGTATTATCTTTCCATGGTGAATGAAAGGCAAGAATTATGGCAAAAATTAATCAAAAAATTCAAATTGATGAAGATCTAGTGATATGTACATGTACAACAAAGTTCCTTACATTAATTATAAATGCACCAATTTAAAACAAATTCACAATATTATCAACAGATCAGGCTGCAAGATAGACCACTATTATTACATAATGGCATGCATAGTCAAAATTTACAAATGGCACAGTGGTTGGAAAATACCTTGAAAAGGTTTTCAAAAGGAAACAAAAGGAACAGGGAGAAACAAAGGCCTTGGTTGGAGATTAGCAATGAGATTGAATGTGTGTTCTCAACCTAAGCACCATGGTTGTGTGTTGTGGATCTAAGCACCATGGTTGTGTGTTGTGGATCTAAGCACCAGTCACGGTCAGTAGAGCACTGTATCATGGTCATTGTATCCAAGCATGTCTAGATCAATGTTGATATAGAGTGTACATGTCAAGGATATCACAAACTCTTCAGTGGATGGCAAATTGCCTTTAGAGCAGTTTCCAATTATCTGCACTAGAAATATTCACGTCTTTGCTAATCAGAATGACTTCATTCAGGTAAAACCATCAACCCACATACTCCATATGGATTCTAAATCATTGAATTAATTTCCCTGTCAACGTCAAAGTTAAATCTTGTTTGCTTTGCTTTCCATTTTGTCAACTTGATAGCTTCCTTGCTGAATTCAGTGAAAACAATACTTTCTAAGTGGATATGAGTCATTGCCAGGGCATGTTTTTATTGACGTACAGACTTTCCCAGGATATTGTCTCAGTCTGTTGCAAGTTTTGCTCTGACATTGAAACTGCGGAAATATCACAAGTTGTTCAGTTAAATCCTTTGTAATCTATGTCACCAACACTGCATACTTGCCTATTGGTGTATGTCATGTGACTAGATTCAAGGCTGGAAAACCATGGAAATATAACAGTTACAAAACCTTCGAACCATTCTGCAGATGTGAACACTATCATCAATGAAAGCAAAAGTTTCTAGTAATTTGCTTTCTCACAGCTGGACACTGACAAAGTTCCATTGACTGATTCCAAAATTTTTTCCAGATTACAATATTCAACCAATCACAAGCATTTAGTTTAGTTCATTCACTGAACAGTTTGGAAGGAATATAAAACACACCGTGAGAGAAAATTCTTGATGTAAATGAGAAGAGAGACTTGTGTCTCAGTACTGACACTGGCAAGCCAGACTAGTTAATAAGATATCACTGTCACATGACCTAGTGACACCAAGCGTGACTCTATAACTGATTTTCATTGGACATTGAGATAACAATAAAAAACTTGATACACTATCATCTTCACCTTATCAGTGTCTAGTGCAAGGTGGCTTTTCCATCACTTACCATCCCTCCCTACGACAGGATATTCATATCCGAGATAAAATAATTTTGACAAAGGTAATCAAATATTTTAAGACGTACTTTTAACTGACCTGATGCTATTTGCCCTAATTTTATCATATGTTACCATCAGTCACATACTAAACTTTATTAAGTTTTGAAATTTGATATATTTTACATTTGGATTTCCTTACACTGGACACTTCTTAGTGACAATTTTAATTTGATTTTCAGATAACTTCATGATTTTATTGACAACGGATATTTTATGACATTCTTTTCCAGAAATAAAAGATGGGCATATTCACTTCTTCAAAAATGATGCCATTATCAGTTTAATTGGAACACTGTGATTCAATTCTGTGTTGTATCTCATTGGATAATGTATCCGTTCCAAAACCACTCTGGCATACTTATTAATATATACATCTAAAAATTATAACACATAGCACAAACATGATAACTTTTTATATCCTCTTTCAATGAAACTGTAATCTTGGTTTGCCAAAGTCTTCCATAACATTTCCACAGCATTTCTGATAAGCTTTATTGCAACACGTTTACTTTTGAACAGGATATAGAAAGTGATTTAATGTGAAACATAATACCAATGTGGAACTTTTACGCATATAATCAGCAACAGTCTGAAACATCTTTACTTCAGCATTAAAAAACAATTAGGATAATTCTACAAAGAATTCAAGGACAAAAATCCCAAGACAAACAAACATAATTTTATGATTTCTTCTAAATGTGAACATTTTTGAAAGCATTGTTGCTCCTTATATCCATATATTCTGACCAGTTTTTGTAATGTTTTGTGTTGTTTCTTTTTTTTGCTTTTTCTGTCTGGGAATGATATTGTCAAAAGCCATACATACTTACATTGACGTCATTACTCATAAAATATATTAAAGTTGACATTCATTATTGCTTGCTTCACTTTAGTAGACATCTTTGTCAGTTTGTCAATTTACACTCTCTGATAAAACATGACAACACAAATCATTGTAGAATGGTCAATAATGGTTTTCTGAAAACTTCATTTTCAGGAAGGATATATTTCATATTATGTCTATTAGAAGTTATCTAGGAAATCAGTAATTTGCTAACCTAGCTAGTAGATCAGAGTTTTACAACTCTTGTTTTCTCAAACATGTGGATTTGCAATTTTTGATCTCACGAACTAACGAACACTGATGAAATTTCATTCAAAATCTCTACTGAAATGGTATCCTAGCTAGGTCAGAAATTGGCAAAATTGACCTTGATACAGGTCTTGCCTACGCCAAGTGTTACACGGCTTTGCCAAACTCAGTTGAATATACATAATTGATAAGGTCAAATGTTTCTGCCACAAAAATATCTCATATTATCACTTATGTAAAATTCGCTTATTTCATAGTTCTAGATGTATGTCATTAGTCATAATCTTTGTCCATGCATGTTGTAAAAAAAAACTACAAAATATGGTTTACCAGTATCATTTTAGTATAAATTTAGATTATCTCAATTAATTTCAATGAACTCTAGCAAAGTTTCTATTAAGGCCATGCCTGCACTCATATCTGAAGCATGATACTCCATATGGTACAACACATCTGCACATTCAAGACAAGAATGTAAAAAGAATATCATATTGAACATGACCCACATGGAGTATGTATGTATTAATGTAGACACATGGAGATTCTTTTTTGATATTTATGACTGATATCTTTTCTTCATTACTATTCTTGAAACACCCCAAAAAATACAGTTTAAAACTTTCTACCTCACTTATAACAACTAGATCTCTGTATTTTACACTTCAGTATCTGATTGCAATTTAATTGCACATTAGTAACGTTGATCTGTTTGCCATGAAAATTTCCATGGCAGACAAATGTTTTTGGATCTATACATATACAGTACATGGAAAAGTACCTTGTTGCCAATCGTTTACTGGAAAAACCAATAAGGTCAACTTTACAGCACATTTGTCTGAATTTAATTAAGTCAACTCTCCTTAACTGTCAATATCCCTATTTTGAACAAAGGGTGAAAATTTATAAAAACAGAGTAATTTTTCTTGTTTCTGTGACTTTGAAAAGCCACATACAGGAATGTTCACATCTCTATTTTCTATCCTGCTACATTTCACCACATGAATAATATACTACTCCCTGGAGTCACTGAGATTATATTTGCACCTTCTTAATTCACCCATCTATTACAAACCTAACTTCTGTTCTTTTTAAGATACAATAAATCTATTGAAACTCCCATACTTGTTGACCCTGAGCTGTCACAAAACTATTTTTAAAGAAGTAAGTTTTATCACAGCTTGGCCAGTTACGTCATCAGTCTGTCAAAACAGATATACATATTATTATTACGATTGAATTTATGAACCTACAGTACAGCCCTCTATTTTGTGGAAGAATTTAGTTTGAAAAGCTAAATGTCAAACCAGAATATAATTCTTGTAAAAGATATATTGGGTATATCCGATTATTTTGGAGACTGTTGAACGGAACTTAAGTGGGGCAATGACACCGTTTTGGGATGATATTGCATGGGTGCACTGCAACACCGGATGGGCTTTGGTGTGGGAACGTTTTTCACGGGTGACTATGATATCAACCAAGAGTGACTAATATTTCGGGAGAAAGTTTAAGGGGAGCGTGGAACCACCTGACAGGGGTAAAAGAATGGGGAGGGGCGTGTGCTACATGCAAAGCTACCGGCCCTGATATGTACTAAAATGTTTGGGTGTCGAATATTTCATCGTCCGAGGCCCTACCGGGCAGTGGGCAAACAACTATATACAAGGGAACTACAGAATACCTTGTAAACTTGGCCGTATGTTCCGTTCCCCACAACTTCCATCAAATCAAATATGCCAGCTGGATCCTGTTGGGAAAAGATCGATACAAATTATTGACAATATTTAAGCGCTTCATAGGACAGAGCAAGGGATCGGTCAGAGTTTGCGGCGAAAATCGTTAGGCCTATTCATTTCTGATGTTCGCCTATTGTCCCCCTCATCAACTTTGAAAGGGTTTGTTATCATGTCTGCACTGACTGCCATAGAAATCCCGGAGCCGATCGAATCACTTGGCCGTCTTCCGCAAGACCCAGGCGTACAAAATACGACAGAAAGTCCGATCGGTGACTTGGCCTTCCAACTTCAAAACACAATGACAACTAAACTTTTTCTACTTACCCGTAAGCTGGAAAGGTCAATATCGTCCAAGCTACACATAGTGTTTTGCGATGCCATTTTGAATAATTCGTGCACGGTCGTACAGACATCCACACAAGATTCTTACAGATCAGTGGCAGTTTTCAACTCAAATGCGGCAGTGTATGTCACCTTCTGAACATCTGGAGCAAGATACGCTTTGTAACTGTTTATTAGCACAGCGACTTCGACCTTCGTCGCCCGCTTCCGTGAGAATCATGCGATCAATGTACGGAAGTCGATCTGTGAACATCCGAAGTCATCCTACGGGCCCCAGCCATGGTGATTTGCATATTCAAACAGAGGCGGGGTCTACGCTGTGTATTATGGGAAAGTTTTCTAATGATAGATATGACGAGGTCTTTATATAATATAGCTTGCAAAAATGTACAAATGTATGAAACCTTCCAGGTATTAAATTTTTCCCAGTGAATATTTGTCAACAATTTCTGAGAAAGGTAAACGCTTGGTCAAACCATGTGCATTTTTAAAGGAAAAAAGTTATAGTCTGGTGCGATATTGTTGCTCCACACTGAGCGCCTGAAGCTGTGAATAGAAGCCACACGCCAGGTAATGTATGGAGGCGCTGTATTGCTGCTTTGTACGACAGACAGCTTTTAGTTGATGTCGAACACACACTGCCACGTGAATTACGAAGGAGTGAGCGATGAAAGTTAAAAATAATTTTGAACAATGAAAAGAAAATATGTGTATTTAAATGACTAAAATATGACATCATTGACAATTTTTACAAGATTATATTTCATTTTTTAATTCAATTCGATCAAATCTTTATCACACAACACACACCTGCAGAGAATGTGGTGTAGTACAGATAGAATACAAAGAATATAAATCTAAAGCAATATCATCAAATGGACAAAACAGCCATGTCATATAGCAATCAAGTTAAGCCATACCAGTGATTTTTATGAAAATCATGGCAAGATTTAGGCAATTAGGTTCGATAATGTTGTCATATTCTCTTCTTTTTTCCAAAGTATAATAATAAGCAGAGAGATCTATCTTAAATGAAAACATTCAACAAATTTGCTCATCTCTTTCAGTACTACTTCATTTCTTACAAACTTTTTATTTCAAATGTAATCAATACCTAAATTACGATCACTCAATCTGAATTTTGACAAATCTCTTCAGAGTGTAAAATATGTTGGCTTGACCAGTTTGTAGTGTAAATATTTAACCCACAGAATGACACTATCTCTTTGTTAATAGTTTCTTTTTTATAGAATGGATAGAATACAAAAAATATGATGCCAATTGTTGTCATATCATAACAGAAACAAAAGAAAGCATGCATACATGCGTGGCATACTGACCTGCTTGGCACATGCAATACAGATATCCTACAAAATTAATATTGTGCAATGCGGAGCATAGCAGTGAGTGGGCGTTGTATAAAGCAGAGGCGTCGCCTCCTATAAAAACAAAGCGAACGTACATCGCACGCTATAGAGGGCGCTAATGGGTCCCGGTGTAATCTTGCATATCTGTGCAGGTAAACAGTACAGTATGACACAAAAGAATTTCCAGAACGAAGGACAACTGTGTTATCGTCAAACAGTAAGATTATTGTAAAGCAGAAATATAAAATAAGCACAAAATTCAATATTGGCTCGTTACAGTCTATAATATTAGAAATAATTCCTGGGATCTTATCCGTGTAAAAATTTCAAAACTTCAAAAGTTGCAGTTTGGAAATTTATACAATTTCTCACATACACTCATTTAAACTACATATAATAGGCCAACCAGTTCATTTTGAAGGTTGGTTACACTTGCCATTGCATATGAATGTAATTGTGCAGAGTCATCAAGCTGTGTTTGCATTCTAATCGACTCTAAAAAGCAGAATGTGAAGTTTTGCTTATCTTGCCATGAAGATTTGGATTAAGGCTAAAGTACTGAGCTTGTGAATATGGCACTTTACTGTCATACAACCTATACAAGGGCAGAGAACAGAGATCTCCAGTTCCTACCCCATAGTTAACTATGACTTTGCCTATACCTTTTCACCACCATGGCTTTGCCCAAACCAATTGTTATCAATGGTAAATGTGGCCCTGCTTACTAGGAATCGGGTGAACAGGTTCAATGTATAAAACAATGAGTGTTTTGCTGAAAATAAATTTCTGCTGGAGAACTGTGATATAATGGATCGAACACAATTAACAGCATCAGGGTGGGCCAAGAAGAGACAATTTGGCTCCACAAAAAACGTAGCATTCTAGGGGCTTTGAAAATTCCAGACAACAGTGAGGGCGCCTCCAAATTCTACTCCATGCGTCATACAGATACCACACCGAATGCGACAGAAAACAGTTCTTTTGTAAACCTGTTTTCAAAGGTTATCAACAGAAAAGTTGTATTTATCAAGATTCTGCCATGAAGTAAATTTTCTAGTCATTGAACGTGAATACTTGCACACCTAATACCCAAAGGAAACAGGTATAAAGCCCCCCCCCAAAAAAAACCACAAACAAAACAAACAAAAACATGTTTCTGTTCCTTGACAGTCAGCAAAAGTGATGCAGCGACGCGGTTTTCTTTTTTTCTATTTTCTATGCTGGTTTGGCACTGTTGATGCAACAGTTATTGTCTTTTATCACTAGCTGCATAATACTTCCGTTTTCTTTTTATCATTTTTGGACATGCAAACAGGGATATCAAGGATAGCTGTACTGATGAGTATGTAATCCAAAAAGAGCCATGACGCGCAGGTTCTGAAATGACACACGCGGTGACCAGAAACGATCTTTTTTGGCCTACTGGACAACGATGATACAGTACTGAAAAGTTCGGTGACCTATTGACAACTCGTTTCACTCAGAGTTGTACTTAAATTTTGACAGTCGTCATGACAACGACCACGATCTTCTCGGCACGATTAAGACATACTTTAGCAGGGCTTAAAGCTCCATAAGCTGTATCTTTTGGCTATTTTTCAGAACTTTTGTTTCGTGGTTTCCCTACACTTCCGTGCAATGCAAGTATTTAGCATATCAACACATATATGAGTATAATCCCCATTGTTATTGTTGTAAATTGTATTCAAGTCCGGACTAAAATTCATTTGTAAACAATAAACAATGATCAGTACACACATACAAGCTGTGTTGACAAAAAGAATACTCGAAATTTCAGCATGATAAACTGATTAGGGTCAGACATGGTAGTTGATATACAGAAGCAGAATACTGAAAAACTTGTCACAAGTTATAGATTAGTCAAAAAAAATATATTGTGCTGTTCCGATATCATGGTTTTCAAAAATAGGGTAGGTAGGTCGGCAGGAAGTTTTTTCCACAATATTTTTATTTTGAAATATGCATTTTTCAGGAGTTCAGGGCGGTCAAACACTGGACACAACATGTCCAGAACAATGTATCATACATATAAAACGGGGGAAAACCATAAAAGACATTCTTGTTCAAGCTAAAATCAAATGCAAAGTAACGAGTGCGTGATTTTACGGTTTTTTTCCTTCCTTTTTTTTACTTCTGTATTTATAGTCCGTGGGCTGGAGGGGCCCACCGTGCACCCCCTAAACCTACTACATGGGTATTTTTTTGTTTTTTGGGATCTGCTGAACTAGGAAAAAAGATGTTAACATTGGATATTTTGGGATGCACTACCTGTCTGCACTGGTTTTTGATTTGTATGTACCGCAAAAAATGGCGAAAAATGGGTAGGGGTACTATATTCTCACCTAAATTAAGTAAACTAGCATGAAATAGCACAAACCTTACATTTTTGGACAGCTCAGATACTGCTCTTTCTGAGAAACACCAACTTTAGCAAAATTAATTTGTGTACATAGAATAAGACGACTTTCAAATGAATTTTTTTGACAATTTTGAAATTTTTTACCCAAAATACCATGTAACAATTGTGATTTACTTTTTATTAAGCAAAATTTTGTCAGCTTTTTGTGTTTAAATTATTTATTCCGACATATTAAGCATTTTAACTAATGCACAGCCATAAAACTTTGGGGTATGGGGTAAGTTGTGGTCCTATTTCATGAAAACTATAAAAGATATTGCATATTGCAATATATTATTTTAAAGAAGAGTAAATTAACTTTTTAATGATGCCCAACGTTACTTGCTACGTTATGTTAAAAAGTAAGCTCAGTAGGCGACTTACAAGAAGAGAGGTTTAACGAAAATGTGTGCGAGTTGGCAATACTGTGATTTTGCAGTACCATTCAAAATATGACTGTTACAGCTACAGCATCCGGATATTTTTTTGTTTAAAGTTTATTTCAAGTTTCTAACATGAACCTGTATCAAATAAAACAAATTTGATACAAAGCATTGCCTTTTGTATGATGTCTTGGTAAATAATTTGTAGAATTTAAGATTAGTTTTGACAGTAATTTGTGACAAAAAACTTTTGGGTATGGGGTAAGGTTTCTCCCTATTTCATGAAAACTTTAGAACATATTGCATATTACAATATGTCATTTTAAAGTCAAATAAATTGTTTTTTCAATGACAGCCCATAGGCTAAGCTATAGTAAAAAGGAAGCTCAGCAGAAGACTTACAAGATGACACATTTAACAAAAACATATGCGAGTCGGTAATACTCTGACTTCACGGTACCCTTCAAAACATGCCAGTAACAGTCATTCAATCCAAATATTTTGTCTGTTAAAAGTCAAACTCATATTTTTGACATGTCCCTGTACCAAATAAAATATATTTTATACAAAGCATTGCCTTTTGTAATGTGCCTAGGAAAATAATTGGTAGAATTTGAGAGTAGTTTTCACTGTAATTTGCGACATAAAACTTTGGGGGTAAATGGTAAATTTTGGTCTTATTTCATGAAATCTATAGTAGATATTGTATATTGCAATATATCATTTTAAAGAAAAGTAAATTAACTTTCTAATGATAGCCCATTTGCCTCGTTATGTTCAAAATAAGCTCAGCAGAAGACTTACAAGAAGACAGGTTTAACAAAAACGAATGAGATTCTGTAATACTGTGATTTTGCGGTACCCTTCAAAATATGACTGTTACAGCTACAGGATCCCAGTATTTTTTCTGTCAAAAGTTTATTTCAGGTTTCTAACATGTACCTGTAGCAAATAACACAAAGTTAATACATTGCCCTTTGTATTATATTAATATGTCTAGGTAAATAATTGGTAGAATTTAGATTAGTTTTGACAGTAATTTGCGACATAAAATCTTGGGTATGGGGTAAATTATGGCCATATTTCATGAAAACTATAGAAGATATTGCATATTGCTATATACCTTTTTCAAGAAGAATAAATCACCTTTTTAGTGATACTCCATAAGCTAGGTCATGTTAAACAGTAAGCTCAGCAGATGA
Organism: Ptychodera flava; assembly: GCF_041260155.1. NCBI lineage: Eukaryota > Metazoa > Hemichordata > Enteropneusta > Ptychoderidae > Ptychodera > Ptychodera flava. The sequence goes on along the minus strand of NC_091946.1, from coordinate 38,457,262 downwards.
CGTACAAGAAGACGAGTTTGACAAAAATCCATGTGGGTCAGAAAATCGTGATTTTGCGGTACCCTTCAAACCATGACGGTAACAGCTATTGAGTCCCTATATTTTGTCTGTTAAAATCCTATTTCTTATTCTAGGGATCCCAAGGCTTCTGAAAAATACAGGTTTGTTATCCTGTGGGGTTGGGGGGAAGGTGTACGCAGACGCCCCCTCTAGCCCACGGCCTAATAGATTGTTAGTAATGCTTGCTGTATAAGTAAGACAAGGAGGCATAGACAATTTTCCAAATACGTCTTATCAAAATTATTTTATAGAAAAATATTTAAAAAGTAAATTATAAAAATAGACAGTCATCAACAATCTATTTACTTTAAGGAGAAAATGGCAAAATGACTATATGTGCGCGTTTTTAAGTCTTCTTTTTAAGGCTGTGCATTAGTTCATTGCATAACAATAAAATGCCCATTCACGATATACCAATGTAGCAAAACTTGAAATTTTAGTGAGTAGAGACAATAATGCTCAATTTTGACATTTGTTTTCTTCTTCAGCACATTGCAATTAGGAAACAACATCCATAAATCTGTTTGATTTGCTTCATTGGGACGAAACAATAGTTATCGTATTTTCTTCCGGTTAAAAATACTGAATTACCAGAAAAAATCGATTTAAAGTTATCCAATTCTATTACGTCATATTTTTTTACTAAAACCTTATGCATTTTAGAAAGACCAGTATCTAAGCTTTCTAAAACTATAAGGTATATGGTATTTCAAGCCAGTTTACTTCATCAAGGAAAGAATGTTGTACTCCTACCCCTAGCTTTTGCACACCCCATACAGATACACGCAATTCAAAATTGACTCCAGAGAAGTAGTGTATAGTTAAATATCTAATGTTAACACTTTTTTTCTTGCTTAATATGTCGGAATAAATAATTTAAACACAAAAAGCTGTCAAAATTTTGCTTAATAAAAAGTAAATCACAATTGTTACATGGTATTTTGGGTAAAAAATTTCAAAATTGTCAAAAAAATTCATTTGAAAGTCGTCTTATTCTATGTACACAAATTAATTTTGCTAAAGTTGGTGTTTCTCAGAAAGAGCAGTATCTGAGCTGTCCAAAAATGTAAGGTTTGTGCTATTTCATGCTAGTTTACTTAATTTAGGGGAGGATATAGTACCCCCTACCCCTACCCATTTTTCGCCATTTTTTGCGGTACATACAAATCAAAAACCAGTGCAGACAGGTAGTGCATCCCAAAATATCCAATGTTAACATCTTTTTTCTAGTTCAGCAGATCCCCCCCCCCCCCACAAAATACCCATGTAGTAGGTTTATGGGGGTGCACGGTGGGCCCCTCCAGCCAACGGACTATGTAGCTCTAATAAGTTTAGGGTGGACAGGGAAAAATAGGGTAGGTCGGGTTATTGGAACAGCACATTTTTTGTCCTGCCTTTTGCCCCTCTAAAATAGACCATCGGCTTCCTGTAGGGAGGAGGCATATTGTGTGTGACTGATACATTATGATCAAAATGCAATGGAAATGTGTATTTCCTGTGCCTGTCATTCAAGTACATTAATTGAGATATTGAAACTTGGTTGCAAAGTTTCACTGCACGGTCGTCTTTGTAATTTGCAAAACAAAGTCATAGTCTTGTTACTGTGTCCAACTAGATTTGACTGCAATTTAGCTCGTTCCAAAGCGACGGACCCGATATGTCACGCCAAGTACTGACCGAATTTTATGTGCCAGGCTCTGGTAGTCTGTGTGGGCTCCATTTCATGGATTTTGGTAGCCCCAGGGAAAAGTTGGTAGTCTGTGGACGCGGGACTACCGCTAATTTCGAGCCCTGATTATTGACCACGGCACTGTCTGTGCTTGTGAGCACTGACAATGATTTTCAGTGTGGTCAAGAGAAATGACAGCAACAGGTCCGCTATTTAAAATACTGGGCACTCTAAATTAAGTGTTTAAGGCCCGATGGTATGTACGATGATTTGAACGATTTCTGAGAAAAGTATTTTATCCCAAAAATGGAAAATATACTATAGACACATTCACAAAATAGAAGATGATATTTGCATTATTCTACCCAATTACAATTAAGCAGTCAGGGAATCTGACAAGTGTCTTCTGACTTTTTAAGAGCTGATGCCTTTGTTTGAACAAATTCCACCTCCGTACAATCCACAGTACATCTACACACCTATGTGATGTATGTATCAGTTTCCCGAGATTTTGCCTTTGATGGACAGATGCCTTTAATACATACAGCCAGCCAGCCATAGATGCAGACAGACATACAGACATTACTTACCGAACTATAAGTATACCTGACTATTGTCATACAAACATGACAAACGGGAGTTTAACACTGGGCCCAATGGTAGGAACTACCCTGTGAGTCCAGTTACTCAAGTAGTGGGCCACGTACTGCACCCAGTGGTTGAAGAAGAGGTCTAACTTTTGCCATAGGAAAAACTGGGTTCATTCATAACCATGGTGGTGAAAAGGTTCACGAACACTGCCTTAAATCCCCTTGGTGAGTGTATTCAGTACAGCAGTTTCAGACAACCCTCTTGATAATGCGTAATTTCACTAATAATGGTGGCAAGCAGACGATACAATTTCTTGTTAGCTAGATGAATAGGAGTCTGGGGGTTCACTTCATGAATTCATCTTGATGATAAAATTACTCAATCCAAATCCAGCTGAATCTATGACTCCTTTGCAATGTCACTCATTCAATCAGCAATTTCTAGTTGACATTTTCTTGTTTATACAGGACATTGAATTTTTGTTGTTAACTTACCAGAACTGTTACTTTTCAATTCAAGGATTAGTAACACAATATTCTGTACTCTACACACTGACAATTTTCCAGATCTATTCCAACAGCATGTAAAATACCAAGTATTCAGACTTTCAGCACGGCCAGTGATCCAAATTATTTTTTCAAATAGAACTGGAAGTGGCATATTTGACAAGTGTTTACATTTAATACTTTAAATACATAATTTAATAACTAAACATCTGCTCACAAGCTAAATACTGGGTATTTTAACATGCTTTGGGGCAGAAACTGAGGAAACCAAGTCAAGACAAAGACACTGCTGAACATATAGTCCAAACTTATGCACATGCACACACACACAATGTTAAAGTGTTACTCTGATACAACCCACAACTTCACAAAGACCTCTGAAATCAAAATCACTGCCATCAACACTCGGTAACTCTATCACATATACTTTTTAAAGAAGTAAACATCAACACAATGTTGCACCTTGTATAAGGTTGATAGCTTTATTCATCAAAGCTGGTGTTGTATTTCATAACAAATTACATCACATTTTTTTTTCCATGTTTGATGTTATTTATTCCTTGTCCTTAACAGTCTTTGTACCACGGAGACGACCAGTACGACGGGCAGCAATGAGACCAACCTGTTATTGGACAAAGGAAAGATTTAAGTTAGATCAAAAGACACACAGCATAATACGCAATATAAACCACTCCACACACCAGTATAGCATAAAATTTTGACCAGTTCATGGCATATGTGCACGAGCAACAGCAAATGCATAAATGTCATGAACTGGTCAAAATTAACAGGTATAACCGTTGCTGAAATGGTTTATTGGTATATCATAACAGCATATTGAAAGTTTGAAACGTCAGAGAATTAATTTCTCCAGCTGAGAGTTCGCACATGTTCCAACTGTGGTATATCACAAATACAGCAGTTATTTTCATGTCTACACCAATCAAATCGCTGTATTTGCACCACAGATATATTGATATGAAATAACTATGCCTATCATTCATATGTTTGATTTTATATACAATGGAACACTGCCAGCATTTCATACTTTTAGTGTCTTCAATGCACATATTACAATACAACTTACAATTCTAACAAACCAAACATGACCTAACATTGTGGTATTTTGTTGGTGCAAGTCCATCAGTTTGATTGAAAACTGACACAGCCAACCTTATTCACTAAAGTCTACAGCGAAATACCATTGGAATTTATTTTCCACTAAACATGAAGCATATTCCCTGCAAAATGTTGAATTTTGAATGCTTCATGCTATCAAAGAACTGAGAATGTACTTAACGAATGTGTAGTGAATAAGGCCTGAGATTTTAATTTTAAGGCAGAGTAACTTTTAATTCGAGTGACACAACTTGCAGTAAAAACAAATCATATTTTGTTGAACATTCGATCTCCAATATCAGTTCTTCCCTGATATGTTGTACAATTACACCATCTTCACAGAATACCTTACAGATGTCATATAAACTGATCTGTCTAACCAGGATTGCAATTCTACCAATTGTAAGATACCCTACACATCAGACATTTAAACTGTGATGTCAAGAAGCCAAAGGAACACTGACATAGAGACAAAAAATTCCCAGAAGGCATCAAACTCTGAGTTACTTCTGATTAACCAATTGACAGGGGTTCTTACCTTACGACCTGATGATGCGTCTCTTCTAATTGTTGATGGTTTACCGATATGTTGATGGTTACCACCACCGTGTGGATGTTCAACAGGCTGCAAGATACAAGATACAGTCAGTCTTACGTATCTGTTGTCACAGATGTTTACCTCAATGTATCAGAATAACTAGATCATCATACTTGCAATGCCTATCTTTTCCTTCTACAAATCATTTTACCGATGGACAAAACATTACAAGGCTCCATTTCATGGTTCTATGTGTATCAATTTTCATATTTTTCCAAATATAATTTTCCCAGAAGTAAGTTGCCTCTTATGTGCAACCAATCAGCTACCTCCCTGCCTTTGAAATAGACAGACATCTCTGTAATATTATATGTTGCCATAGAAATGCCTATTGGGTAAGGTTGCATTTTACTGGCACTGCTTAGGGACATGTCTTCAAGCAATTACTGGCACTGCTTAGGGACATGTCTTCAAGCAATTACTGGCACTGCTTAGGGACATGTCTTCAAGCAATTACTGGCACTGCTTAGGGACATGTCTTCAAGCAATTACTGGCACTGCTTAGGGACATGTCTTCAAGCAATTACTGGCACTGCTTAGGGACATGTCTTCAAGCAATTACTGGCACTGCTTAGGGACATGTCTTCAAGCAATTACTGGCACTGCTTAGGGACATGTCTTCAAGCAATTACTGGCACTGCTTAGGGACATGTCTTCAAGCAATTACTGGCACTGCTTAGGGACATGTCTTCAAGCAGTTACTGGGACTGCTTAGGGACATGTCTTCAAGCAATTACTGACACTGCTTAGGGACATGTCTTCAAGCAATTACTGGCACTGCTTAGGGACATGTCTTCAAGCAATTACTGGCACTGCTTAGGGACATGTCTTCAAGCAATTACTGGCACTGCTTAGGGACATGCCTTCAAGCAATTACTGGCACTGCTTAGGGACATGTCTTCAAGCAATTACTGGCACTGCTTAGGGACATGTCTTCAAGCAATTACTGGCACTGCTTAGGGACATGTCTTCAAGCAATTACTGGCACTGCTTAGGGACAGGTCTTCAAGCAATTACTGGCACTTTTTAGGGACCGGTCTTCAAGCAATTACTGGCACTTTTTAGGGACAGGTCTTCAAGCAATTACTGGCACTGCTTAGGGACCTGTCTTCAAGCAATTACTGGCACTGCTTAGGGACCTGTCTTCAAGCAATTACTGGCACTGCTTAGGGACCTGTCTTCAAGCAACTACTGGCACTGCTTAGGGACATATCTTCAAGCAATAAATCTCCAACTCCAGTGTATTCCAATACCTACTATGTACATTACTCCAAAAAATTAAAGTGTGGGTGGGACATGTACATATATTAACAAGGCTGCTATGTTATCACTAGAAAAAGTCCTCTTTGTGATGAGTTGATGTTGGAAAATGTCACACTCTATTGGTACAGTATGTGAGAATAATTTTAAAAAGTTCAGAATTTTCAATCTTTCAATGTACAATAGTCAACACACACTGTCAATAGTGCAGGTAGGTAGGTGGGTGGGGGAATGTAACACTTATCATGCCAAGCCTGTCACTTTGCCAGCTGCAAAGTCAGTAAAACGCAAACTTGAGCCAAAACCTAGACATATTTTTACTACCTTGGAATAGCATGTTATAATGGGTTATGTCAAGAAAAGTTATGTTTATAGCATCTGTGTTTCAGGGCCTTTAAAATGTCCATGTCTTTGTTTAAATGCAATACATGTGACTTGTTATGCCTTACTTGTGGTATTATCAAATTTGACCTGATGGTGACATATGAACTTGGCCTGTCAAGAGATAATCTCAATACCTGTGCAGAGTACAACATTGGAAGTGTGATAATATCTTTGGAAAAAACTTACACGGTATCACAGTTTTATCAGAATATGTATTACTTACATTCATAGCCACACCACGGACACGTGGCCAGCAGTTTCTCTTGGCCTTGTATTTGTGATAAGCACGTCCTGCTTTCAACAGAGGCTTGTCAATTCTTCCACCACCAGCAACAATACCTACGCAATAAAATGATAATTGTAAGGTAACATGGTACATCTTACATTGTTACACGACACTGACTGAAATTTCATGATGCTCTGTCATGTCTCTTCCTTTGTAATGCAGTAACCCTTGAGCACCTTCCCCTGTCTACGGGCATGTAGAAATTATTGAAGTTTAACACATATAAGTACGGCTAAAACTACCCTGAAAATGGGCGATTTCTGCCAAAATGCCTGGCAGGATAACATGCAGGAGAGCCAATCTTTTGCAGGCACATATTATGGGGCGGTTTTCTACTGACTTGGCAGGATGGCGGGCAAGGGGTCTCGGCAGGAAGAGGGTTAAAGCACGGTTGTCGTCGCGCTGCGATTGCACGCTGTACATTGCCGACAAACCCTGCAATGACAGTAGTTTTCTAAATGGCCGAAGACGGCTTCGCTCTTAACAAAATTGAAACATCCCTCTAGATGTGACAGCACCTGAAGATCCCAGGTCCTGCAATTGCAGTGGGGTTTGCGCACGTAAAAGAGAACGTGGGCTATGTCCATGCAAAGCATTTGACCAGTTTTGCAAAACGACATGCACAAAAGGTGACACACAAATGAGCAAGCACAGCGCGACAACCGTGATTTAACTCGTCAAAAGATAAAATTTTCTTGCAGCATAATAAGTATCCTCTCAGTACACATATTGGCAGATAGATGACTGAAGCAATGAGAGCAGATGAGACATCACATACCAACCATTCCTCTGTTAGCGGAATCTACAACCTTTTTAGCTCCCGATGGTAACTTAACTCTGGATTTGCCAGTGTCAGGATTATGCGACACAACAGTGGCATAATTTCCAGAGGCACGAGCAAGTTTACCGCGGTCTCCGGTCTTTTCTTCCACGTTGCAGATGATGGTTCCCTCAGGCATTTGAGCAACCGGAAGTACATTTCCGACTTGAAGAGATGCTATAAATATGAAAGTGGAGTGAAATATTAATATATCCTCTTTCTACAAGGTTCCATAGACAAACCATTGAAATAAATGCAACTTGGGAGAAAGAGGATTAACATCTATAATTGTAGCAATTGACCAATCACAATGTTTAATTCAGGTGTTTTTGCTAGCAATGAAAATTAATAGATTGTGATCATAATGCAGCTTCAAACAGTCAAAGTTATGATCATATCATAGATGGCAATAGTTTCAAAGACTGAATCACTGGGATATAATATGATGTAACAGTGCAATTGTAAGATGCTCTTCTTGTGAATTATAGAAAGGGATGTCATCTTGTATTGCAATGCCAGTTCAATGGTGAAAATTTCCTGAAGTTCTGAAAATGCTTACATCATTAAGCAAGATGGTTACAGAAAAAAACATGAATAATTTTGTGAGTCACATAAGACACTCAGATTTTGCTTGTCCAACCATGCAATGAAATGTCTTGTATTCTGGCCTATCTTACACTGGAAAAACTTTGAAGATGTAATTACCTTTTTTACCACAATAAATAAACTGTCCTGTGTACATGCCCTCTGCAGCGATGAAATTTTCTGTCCTTTTCTTATACCTGTATGGATCACGGAACGTGACCCTCGCAAGGGGAGCACCACGACCCGGGTCATGGATGATGTCCTACACAAGAAGAAAACAATGATAAGATAAAATAAAGTTGTCTTTTTATTTTTATTCTGGAGACTAGTCATCTAATATGATGGGGTCACTTCACATCATATTTCAATTTCCTGGCTGCAATGTGTCGTATAAACTAACATGACATATGGGTCCATAATGTTCCCTTCAACCCAAGATAAAGTTATTTATATCAAGAACGTGCATTACAAAAAATTCCATGGAATTTAGACTTTAGAGATGTGAAATTTTAGTAGTAAGAAGAAACTGTGACTGTATAATTTGAAAAGAGGAGAGTAGGCCTTTAGGACATCCAGGATTTCTGTGGACAGAGAAAATAATTGAAAAGTGAATGATTTGAATCAAGAGCTGCATTGCATAACCTGGTTGACAAATGATCATCAGTTTGGTGCACACTGATATGATTTGGTGGTCATAACAGTTATCTCACTTTTGTGACCTATGTCATGAACAAATTTTCAAAAATCTTCCGTTGAAATACATGTAGCAAGAGAATGAGTTTATAATAGTGCTGTTCACAGTTACAGGTTTGTTAGCAGACAAATTTTATCAGTGATGCATGTAAGGTTGCAGCTTGTTGTCTGAGCCACGGAGGTCTTTTGGTGTTCATGGTAACAATGACAGTTGCCTATAAAGTTGCCTTTTCGTCATTCTTGCATGCATAATTTCTAAAAATGTAATCTGAATTTGCAGACGAACATTGATTTTTGGTTATGAATGACAGAATACTGCTGTCAGTTGCAAACAGCCCTGTACTGACAGTGTGTGAAATACATGTATGTAGGCATCAGTGTGACCTCTAACAAAAAAGACTTCAGGAAAGTTTTGAGTCAATTGAAAAATTTCTTAAATTTTCGTGAGTCACAATGTATAATTTTCTATTCAACTGAAAATGTTCTTGCGTCACAGATAATATTCACGAGCCATGGCGCACAAAATAGGCTTGGAGGGCACACTGGTAGGCATAGAGCATAGACAAAAGAGGGATCTTCCTGTCTAATGTCTATGATGTAAGCAAGATAAATCTGACCATAGTCTCGAAGTACTTAGTTAGAGAACCGGACAGGTCCTACTAATTACTGCCCGTAACTGCCTGTTGACTGTCAATCAGGAAATTAACCTGCCAATCAGTCGATATCCCAATACCAAAGACCACAACAATTTACATAAAGCTACAAAACAAGAGTCTGTTTTACTTACAATGCGCGAGTCTTGTCTCAGAGCTGTCATCAATATCTGTAATTCATATCTATAACTGGAGTGCTAATTTCCCCACAGGCAGTGACGGGTAGTGTTCAGACATCCAATACGATCATATGATCAGCGTAGCTACTCGTTCGAAAATAAATGTTTTTAGGGTCTGGGATGACTGTCTGGTTTGGTTTTATAGATGGTCTGTGGTTTTGAGATATCAACTGATTACAGTAACTGGAAGGCTTATTCTTGATGGGCAGTGATGGGCAGTGGTCGGACGTCGGCAGCAAGTGGTAATACATGTGCGATCACTGATTAGCATTGCTAGTCTTTCGAAAATCAACATTTTTCGGGTCTGGGACTATTAATTTCATTTGTTTTTGTAAAGAGTAGTGGTCTTTGGTATTGAGATATCGACTACAGTAATTGGAAGGTTAATTTCCTGACGGGCACTGACAGGCAGTAATTTAATAGTAGGACCCAAACAGGACTGTGAATGACACAGGCACTTGTAGTTGAGATGGTGACCATGTCACATTAGCTGCAAAATTGTAGCGCTACGGTGAGGCGGTCGGCCCGTGATTTGTGGTTTTTGCGACTTCGCTCACCAGTAGCGCTACAATGCCGATGGCCCTGTAGTGAAAATAAGCGCACCCCACTGGACCAGGCGCGTTGATGTGAAATGCTACATATTTACTGCATTTGGTCGTACCGATTTATCACTACTGAAGACTAAACAGTATACGGCACTAATCTTGTTGTTTATGGGGTTTGGAATTTGATCAAACACGATGATCGCGTTCTAAAAATATTGAGCATGGGGCATCGGTGTTTGTGGGAGCCGCCATTACCGAAAGTTGGTAATGACAGCTCCCAGAAATGTTTCGGAACGCAATTGTCATGTTTGAACAAATTTCAAACCCCATAAATGACAAAGTTAGTGCAGTATACTGTTTAGTCTTCAGTAGCGATAAATCGGTACGACCAAATGCAGTAAATATGTAGCATTTCACATCAACGCGCCTGGTCCAGTGGGGTGCGCTTCTTTTCACCTCTACAGGGCCATCGGCATTGTAGCGCTACTGGTGAGCGAAGTCGCAAAAACCAAAATTCACCGACCGCCTCACCGTAGCGCTACAATTTTGCAGCTAATGTCACATATGAACGTCACCGGAAAAATCTGCATGAAAAGTGAAGATAAACGTTTATATGTCACTTAAATCTCTCACAATTATGAAGAGGCTAATGGACTGAATTGTCACTGCACAATATCGTGTATCTCTTAGTTCATTATTGAAAGTCTGTACATACTTCGGCTACGACCAAGCCATGCATACGCAAAAAACAATTGGATGCGCCATCATATGGCTACATTTGTAAAAACAAACTTACCATGACTATTCCTTTGAGGTAACCATTTCTCTCTGAATAATCTAATGCGCGTAACTTGGCTGGACCTTTCCTGTGTTTTGTATGGGCTTTGAAGACCGACCCCGGACCCTTACGCTGGCCTCGGATAACACGACCCATACTGGCTGTGATGGTTAAAAGGAACAGTGTTAGAGTTTAAAAGTGTTGTTACACTCGTGGGAAACATTCTTACTGTTCGTATACAGTGGCAACAGGGGCTTTCTTCACTGCACACATATACAGACCATCTGATCTCTCGCTTCATACCTCAATGTACAGACGTAAGCCCATAAACAAGATGTATAACATGGGTAACTCATGTGCTTTATTGTTACATTTAACTCTTTACAGACTACATTTTCGCTCGAAACCCCAAAATTTGTTGCCTTAGTATTATCCGCTTCAAGAACACTAGATTGTTATGAAAAATATCGCCCCACAAAGGCGATGTTTGATGATGTTAACGTGCATCGGGTTCTATCTCTCACTCACCAAAATGGCCGACGAAGGGAAAAGGAAGATTCCCGGATGTGAAAGCGGCTATGAAAGAGCGCCCTCAAACTATTGGCCTGTCACTATTTTCTACAGTGTGAGACCTGTCGCATCCCTTTGGAAGCAACACGGGATGAAAGTTGCACAAACTATCCCTTCGATGGGGACGATACTTCTGACTGCTTGCCCAAAAAGTTAATTTCAGTGCCTGAACAAATTATAAATTAACGAAAATATCATCAAAAGTATTAAAACATTAACTTCCGTCATACAATTTAAAATTTATTTTCACAATCTCATGAATCTTGTCTGTTGCCAAACACTACAAGGACAAATACCAGCTCTACTGATAAAATAGACCAAAAATAACAAATCTAAAATAAATTGTTGGACCCCAAACTTAAATCCAGAAGGCCATTGACGACACTGACGAGAGAGAGAATGTTAGTTTTGCAATAGTGAATAGCGCGGAATATTACTTGATGATCTTCTTCTGATCAAAAATGATCGTGTTTCAGTTTTGACTTTCGCAGCATTAGATGCGATAGTGGCGATCGATTGCAAAGACCATTAGAATTACTATTATTGATCGAGAAAATGTTTCACCTCATTCATTCTCACTCCTCGAATCATCGTGATGAATTCAAGGAATAAATGTTTCTTGAGATTTTTTTTGATGTCTTGGCCTCAGGTTTAACGGTCAAGGAAAAGTAAAATTATTTCGTAAACCGCAAAGGAAACTAAAGCAAATAGATTGTATGGCTGCACTGCACTGAATAAGCCTCACACACAGACAAGAATCGCGGAGAGATTTCGATTCAAAGCAAATGGCTTACTCTTCTTTGGGCAAATATTATATGTTTATAGCGAGGTTGAGAATAGCAAATGGATGTAGATAGGAAGAAACATTCCAGAATTATATGGGAAATGTAAGACTCAAATTTCTATTGGCTTTTATAATTGTCACTTCATGCTGTTCGTATTAAGAAAGCGCCTGAAGAGTGATCAAGTCTATGGGCAATAACAACATCAGTCAGGCTGTTTTGAAAGCATATACCGATCTGTGTGTACATGCCGCAAAGAACTGCGCTGCAAGAAATATTAAATGTATATATCACCTAGTTCATTGAAGTGAAGGAAATTTACAAGCTGAATACAAGCATGACCCTTTTCGTGTAGGGCAGATGTGTTTACCCTTGTAGATTCTACTGTGAAGTATTGTATGGCTTAACCGATTTGTTAATGTACTGACGACCTGCATGGTCAGAACCAAGGTTTCCTTCTACAAGAATCGTTTTTCCGCGTCTTCTATTCCGATTAAATCATCTGATATCTGTTTTTGTTCAACAGAATATTCAATTTGGTTTACCTAGCAGAATAAAAGCTCTACATCCATTAATTATTGCACGGGATTTTAACATCAACACTATAACTGGTCCAAGTTATACGAGCCTACGTGTACGCACTATGTAATGTTAACTTGTAGAATCGACGAATGGTTTGTAACAAGTATACGGCGTTTTGTTCTGTACAGTTGAAGTATACTGAAAGGATATAGCATCTCGCCAACTCCTCAATGAAATGTTTGCTTTAATATCTTAAAAACACATCCATCAACACCTGCTGGTAAACGGTGTAAGCTGAAACTTTTAACACACAAACTGTCAAGGGACTGAGCAGATATTACGGGGGAGGGGAGACAGGTGTTTTCTGGGGATGAGTCGCAATTTGTCGCGCAAGCATTTGTGAAGGGTCACGAAATTTCATGCATGCCTTTGTGGGAGGGTCATCATTTTTTGCACAACTACTAGAAGCAAATGTTTCGTCCATAAATATCAAATCATGACACAAGATAGTCTATTGGGCAAACTATTAACAATTTTCTCCAACAAAACAAGCTATATCTGTACTCTTATTTATGTTTGATAATTTATGTGAATGTACTTTGCTTGAAGTGGGAGGTAAAAAGTGCATGTGTGTACAAGAAATTTGATTTTTGGATTTCATTGAAAATGTTGATGTTCACATAAATGTGGATCTACTATACATGGGAGTCTTTTTTTTCCATTTAATCTCGAATCAACAGGTTGCCCCAATAACAGGTTCGTTTGAAAATAAAAATATAATACAAAAACAAAAAATATACAACAATTACAACGAATTCACAAAAAAAAACCCAGCAACACCATTAAGGATACACAGAAATACATCCAGATAAAAGTAATTATTCAGAAAAAAGGATCTTACATAATCCATGACGAAAATTACTAAAGTTATTAAAATATCTAAATTTTGCTTGTTACTAATAGAATTAAAATATGTCTGAGATCGTGATAGAAATGAGTGTTTCAAGATATTCGTACGTGCTGACACTGGTCTAAAAAGAACAGCACGACGCAATGTAAAAACAGGAACGTTAAAATGAATCTGTGCAAGAACATCTGGTACACTATAAACTGAGTGAAGGATTTTATAAAGAAAAAGAGTGTCTAAAAATTTTCGCCTGTTCTCCAATGTGGGAAGGCGAAATTCATAACATAGGTTACTATACATAGCCTTTGAGTAAGCCATCGATGAACGGAAACAAAGATACTTGATAAATTTTATTTGGACTCTTTCTAATTTCTTTATTAAATATAATTGATGAGGGGACCAGATGGGTGAGCAGTATTCAACGTGGCTTCTGACGTAGGAGACATACAATGTTTTTAAAACTTTGATACTATTAAAATATTTAAAATATTCTTTGAGAAAAGTAATGAATATTTGTTTTCAAATATAAAACTAGCAATATCTGTGCATTTATGGACATTGGATAATTGACATAAATTTATGTGATTAGTATAGATATAGACCCTAAAATCGTTTTTAGGGTCTATGGAATAGGGTGGTTACAAGTGCACATTTGTAACAGAAATTTGATTTTGGAATGTCACCGATACATAGCTCACTATACATAGCAGTCTGTAAGAAAACTATGAACACTTTTCTACAATGCTAAATTAACTAAATCTGTGCTTTTATAAGTGTCTGACAAATTGAGACAAATGTACTTGATCAGATAAGGTGTTCGAAAGTGAACAGCAAATGTGATATTGGAATTTCAACCAAAAATGTCAATTCACCGGTCGTAGTAGTCTAGGGTTAAACTATTAAACATTTTTCCCGATAAAACTTGCTATATCTGTACATTTATTGGCCAGTATTGCTCAATAGTGACTTATAGGCTGTGATAAGTTTTTTGACACACAATAATAGTGCTCTCTGTACAATTACAAGCCAAACACTATATGAAGGTAAATAGCCAACTGCACTGCAAGTAAACGATAGAATTATTTATTGTGAAATGCGATCGTTTTTATTGAATTACTTGAAAAAACTTGCATAAAAGTGATTATTTGTAAAGGTTAAAATTTAATTGCTGAAAGTTCAAAGGTCAAATGAGTAAATTATGTGTCAATTAACATATTATTGATAATGGACTATGACACGCGGGGGCAGGGTCACTCTTGTGCATGAAAATTGGGGAGGGTCACTTTTTTCACGCGAATACTTTTGAAGGGCCACTATTTTTCGCGCAGCATCATTTTGAAAACACCGACCCCCCCTCGTTATTTCTGTCCAATCCCTTAGAGAAAATTAATTTCACCACAGATTCCTTTTAACCTTTTTCGACCCAAATATGATAAAGCGTAAAAGATAGACTGCCTGGAAGGCATTGAAAGTTCTTTAGTACTGACACATGAATACAACACAATATGTTTCTTTTCCGCGGAAAGTGTTTTTAACACCCTTCGGAGAATTCACTTCAAATTTTGTACGTACTAACGATGGGAATCATTGAAGAAAGCATCATAAATCGTTCATATATGAATGATACACACCAGAAGATGAAAAATACAAGTTAAATGCAAGGATGGGATCGACAGGGACATACAGAAAATGTTTAACCTTTAGAATGTCATGCCGTCATTGTGTGATGACTTTGTGGGCTTCCTGACTTTTTATAAGAACTTAGGTTGAACTCTGCAATCAATCTAAATGCGTGATCTGTAGCTAAAGTACATTAATTTTTCTGATATCAGGCGCAATGTAGCTGCGTTTCATACCTTACCGTACCTTATACGCCGAGTTTCATCGATGATCCACGTGAGTCTGTTCAATAAGTGAAAATCGTGTTAGTATGATCTTTTAGATTACCAACAATTCACCAATCTTGGAGACATTTGGAATGGCAGTTTTGATTATGATTCTGAATAAGTGTTGTCAAAGCCGAGGATAGACGCAATACACGTGAAGGGACTGTCACGATAACTCTTTAAAATATATGAGTTATTTTTGTATTATAAAACAAACCAATATTCTTCTTCTTCAACAATACCGTAGGACACATACACACACAAAAAAACCCCCGACATACTGTGTTGACAAGTTGAACACAAGGCATTTCGATGCGATTTCGGAGTGTAACAGGAAACTGCAATAACACTAGAAAATAATCAAGTTACATCTCATGACATAATGATAAACAGACATAGAAACATATAGATACATACATTATTGCAGAAGCCTTTAGGTCTCCATCACATTCGTACTTCATTATTTGCTCTTTCCATCAAGGACTTGAGAAGGTTGCATGTCTATGCATTGGGATTGTCTTTGACAGATCCGAACAAACAACCGTACAGACTGGTTAGTATTATTGCTGACATTGCACTATACAGACTATACAAGCCTGTTCGTGCTGAACCTATGACTGATGATCATCGTCATTTCATACATCTTCCATTTACTAACAAAGGAATTGATGCCATTAATATCAGCAATATACTACACAACAAAAGGTTACATCAACTATACCTGTATACTTTAAGAACCAGTCTGTACCTATTCTGTCATATCAATACCCAAGACAATCTCCAATAAAATATTCAATACAATAAGGCATTGCGGCACTTAAAAATTGATGAATTCCTTCAAACACCAGCATCCTGTGACTGCTCTACATCTCCCTTCAAATATACTCCAGTTGGCCATGTCATCACTGGTGATCTGAACTTGGTTGAACATCACCACCTTCGTGAGATATTATCTTGTGGACCCAAGTTCAGAGAACCTCGCAGGATCAACTGGAACCATAATTTTAAGATCATTATGGACTCAGTTGAAGAATATGCCAGGAATGGGCTAAAAGGGAGGATGTAGAGTTAGACACACTGTCAGAATGGGTCAAATCTGTGAGGAAATAGTGCGTGGCCGTATTGGTCGACTAAGATCACATGTTTGCAGAAGACCCTATTCTGTATTTAAAGATCCTGATGCTGTTAAGTGTTTGAATGATATCCATGACAAATATGTTGTCGTCCCTGCTGATAAAGCTGCCAATAACATTGTATTTGTCTGTAAGAAGTATTATTTTGAATGTCTTATAGACGAACTTGGTGTAACTAAGACCTCAACCAACTCCACTTACAGACAATCAATGTTCAACAAATCTGAAATTTTGGCAAACCATAAGTCATTCATGGATAATTTTAATATTACAACAAAGGATGACCATAATAAGTTGCCTAGCTTATACTGGATACCAAAGCTCCACAAAACACCTTACAAAGCTAGGTTTATCGCAGGATCTTCAAAATGTTCAACAACAGAGTTATCGAAGATACTGACTTCTGTTCTTTGTACTGTTAAACGGGGACTTCAATCATACTGTGATGTTGTCTTTACTCGGAGTGGTATAAATCAAATGTGGATATTAAAAAATTCGAAGGAACTCTTGGAAAATTTGACATCAAGATCTGTTTCAAAAATAACATCTATTAAAACCCTCGAGTTTTCCACTTAGCATACCACAATACCACATGATAAATTGGAAAACATCATCAACCAAGCATTTTTCTACAAAAAGGCTTCACGCCGTTACAAATATGTGGTATTGGGGTATAATTCGACATATTTTGTTAAAAATACAACTAACGCTAAAGTGTTTTATACCGAGAAAGACATTATCAGTATGCTTGATTTCCTCATTGACAACATATTTGTTGAATTTGGAGGACACATTTTCCAACAGTGTATAGGAATTCCCATGGGCACTAACTGTGCTCCCTTACTTGCCGACTTATTTCTGTTCTCATACGAGGCAGAATTTATCCAGAACCTTATCAAGCAGAAAAAGGTCTCTGTAGCTCGTACTTTCAACCTTACATTTAGATACATAGACGATGTTATTTCATTGAATAACTCTGAATTCAGTAAATATCTCGCTATGATTTATCCTCCAGAATTGGAGATTAAAGAAACTACAGAAACGGCCTCTTCTGCTTCATATCTGGACATTTTACTTGAATTTGACTCCAATGGTCACCTTTCTACTAGGCTATATGACAAGAGAGATGATTTCAACTTTAGTATAATTAATTTTCCACACCTCATCAGTAATATTCCACTCTCACCTGCTTATGGGGTATACATTTCCCAGCTTATACGATATGCAAGAGCATGCAGTTCATATGGTGATTTTGTAGAGAGACATGGCCATCTCTCTTTCAAACTGTTAAATCAAGGTTACACCAGAGCAAGACTTGTCTCTACATTCAAACGCTTTTTTGGCAGGTATCGCAAGCTGGTAGATAAATACAATATCTCTCTTCGACAAATGATCACTGATGGCATCGGTGACATGGGGCCTTAGTTAGTGACCACTACCTATCTGACTTACAGATTGACATCAGTAGTAAAGTAAACGTGGACAACTGGGATGAAGTAAGAATTTTACACCCCATTTTATTCATTTATCTACATGAAGCGAAGGAAAAATTAACCATCCATGTAACTAAAGTATAACCCTGACCTATATACGAACTCACGCACGCGCAGCAGTGCATTGTCCTGAACTAAGCGGGGAAATTCCCTGCTGAGTCACACACAACATGTTTATACATGTACGGGAAATTCCGTGTGAGTCATCACCATCAACTAGCCTATATAAAGGACCCCGTTGTCAGTCAGTCGCGGAGTCTAGCTGAAGTTAACTAACTTTCATATCCATTCAATCCATAATATCGTAGATATCGCTCCAGCGGCGGACTAAATCCTTCTTGTTTTTGTATTTCTAGCGCCTGATGAAATATGTCCTGAATAAGTTCTGACCCCGGAGCCTCTGTTGTTGCACCTTTTTCTTGTATTTGTGTAAGCAGCTGTTTATATTGAACATAATAATGTTTATATTTCTCTCGTCTCTTTGCTACACCAGTTTTCCCTTGTATCACATCAATAACAACACCTGGTATAGGAGTTAAGGCTAACAGTACCGGAACTGTTGGAATTGCTGCTATGACAGCAGAGCTTACAAGAATTCCCTTAGTAATATTGAGAGCCATATCAATTCGACCCATTAATTTGTAACTTCGTCGATATGCAGCACTTGTTCTTTCTATGTAATCAGCCAATTGTTCAACGCTTTCAACAACTGAGATGTGCATTTTTTACTGTATATGTAAGGGATGATAAAAAATAATTGTAGTAATATAGAAATACAATATGGCAGAAGGAGGAGAAGATATACCACTCAGGATTTCGATGATGCAAATGTAAATGACGATGATGACGCTACTGCTGAAACATTCTTTATAGAAGATGATAATGCTCTTGCAGAAGCCGATCCTTTCCTTGCTAGCCCACAGGAGGATATTTTAATTAAACAGAGAAGAGAACTTACAAAAGATATGGCTGAAGGACTCTTAGACAAATATAGGATTACTAATACGGATGCACGAACCGAATTGATTTTAAATGCTGAGATTATTGGTAATGATCTGTATTATAAAAAAATCAGAGTTACAACAGATAAAGGAAGTAGATTTTTAGAGAAATCCACATTAAAAAAGAAGGCAGGAGGTTCTGAATTTGTAAACAAAGTATATGAATATAGAGAGCCCGAATTTGTGGGACGTGCATTGCATTCTAAAGATGTGGAAAATGATAAAATACCAGCTGAGAAGATGACGCCAGAAGACATGGGTGTATACAAAGATGAACTGACAGAGTTACGGCGAGATGCTTCTGGTAATGCAGATAAAATACAAGCTTTTGAAAATAAAATCGAACAATGGAACAATCTAAACCCAGAATATAGAGCTATTAATGATGAATTAAAGATTGCGAATATGCGTCTTGGCGAGCTTAACAATGAAAAAGTTAAAATAAGGCTAGAGAAAAGAGAAGTTGAAAAACAGTTAGAGGAAATTCCTGTAGAACACACCCAAGCAAAAGTAAAAGCTGAAAAACTACTAGCTGAACTCATAACAAGAGAAGCTAAAATTGACAATCGAATTGAATACGAAAATGGCAAGATCAGTGGGGCACGTGAAAGTCTGGCGTCGACTAGGTCTCTTCGTGATGTAATTTCCGATCCAGAATTGTCACTCAGGCTGAAGCTAACAGAATTGTCACTCAGCTGAAGCTAACAGAGTTATTTAAACGAAATGGTATAACAATCGCTGCAATACTGACTGCCCTTGGAATGACAATATCAACAATTGCCCTGGCTGTGACTAGAGGAGGAGGGGGAGCAGGGGGAGCAGGGGGAGGAGGAACAAACGCAGGAGGTTCAGGTCCGCCCAAAGTGTATACAAAAGCGAAAGAAATTGTAAAGCAATTTGGCGAATGGTTAAAAACATTGGCCGCAAAAAGTGCTGCTGCAATACCAGGTTTAATCGGCTCCCTCGTCAGTTTTCTATTAAAAACAGCAGGATCGGTTGTCGGATTTGTCGGAGAACAGCTATGGATATTTTTAAACTGGTTTAACATTAGTCATTATAAATAAAATTATGTATTAATATATGACACCCCTACGGCATCAACATGTTTGGTGAAAAGAATATTGCAAAGTTTCTTTCCAAAAATAAAGACCTGTTTGGTTTCTCTGTCGAATTGGAATGGTGCAAACTCCGGCGGGTAAATCGTCATATCCTTCGAGCAAATCCAGGTGTCCGACTCAAAGATGATAATCTATATCATAACATTTTAGCTTTCGTGAAGGAATGTCAGAAGACTAACTTCTTTAAGCGACTAGAATTCATAGCTGTATTCCAGGATACTGAGGATGACCAAGAGGCTCATCATCTCCAAGAATATTGGGTTCTTCGATTGATTCGCGACACAGGCAATCGATTTATCTTTCAGGCAGACGGAAATATTTACGTAAAGATGTGATTTATTTTCTTTTTTTCTTCTACTATATACATTACACGAAAAATGGGGTACGATAGAACATTATCACCGACTTTCACCAACCGAATACCGAATGGAACAAAGTCAGAAAGAACTCATCACGTGATTGCTCATAATCCAAGTGAGGCAGATCCAGGCCAGACACTTATCATACGATGTCCAAAGTTAGAAAGCGGAGTACTCTTAGTTCCAGATACTTTCGACCTGGTTTTTGATCTCGAAGTAACGGGAGATGAATATAACCGAGTAGTACAAAATGTTGCAAAAAATTTGGTGGAGCGTATGAAACTCACATTTGAGGGTCAGACACTTTTCGATTTGAATAAATATAACCTTATTGAATGTTATCGCGATCTCTTCAAACATAAAAAGGAGAGAACTAACATGACACTGTACGGAATTCAGAACGAAAATCTAAGAAATTAAGAAGCGGTTCGACCGATGGAGATCAAAACGTCGTGGGCGATAAGTTACTTTTCGACACATATAAAACAAAATATGCTATTCGTCTCACTCATCCCCTCATAACAGGTCATGGAGTTGCATATCCAAAAGCGTTAGGGAGTCATATTGAATGGGAAATTACGTTGGCACCCGCCCCCCAATTACTTGTCAGTAATCAGGTTGTTACAACCAATTATAAATTAAAAACATTCAAATGGAATACGAGACAATTTCTGACCTCGATCTCGCGAGGTCAACTGCTGGTTATTACAACGGTGGAAAAAGTTACCTTTACGAGCATATACATTATTTTAGAACAATCCCATTCAAAGAATCGGACACGGTTATCAATGAAATATAAATGTACCACGACGTAGCATTAGAGGTATCGCTATACTCTTCACTAAAAATCAGAATCAGGCAGAACTGAACAGTGAACTTTTCTTTAACCCATCCATTGAATCTGTGTCTGTATCAATCGAAGGCATTGCAAATAAAGTGTACGCTCAGAAGATGATACCAAGACAATTTTGGCGAGAGGTGCGACGGTATTTTGCTGAAGATAAAGATTGGTGTGAAATTGATATAGATGAGGCCGATTATTTGAAGAATAAATTCTGTCTGTTTATCGATCTGCGTAGCTTTAAAGATATTGAGTTTCATGGAAATGATTTAAAAGTAATGAACACAAAGGACGGAATTCAACTTGAGATCCTGAAGAAAGATGGCTCGTGGGGTGGCGATGACGCTCACAATGATAATATATTTGCCCACATTTATGTTATCAGTGATGCCCTAGTCTCTATTGAAAATAGTAGATTAATGTCTTTACAATATTAACCATGACCCGTCGTCCGTCCTATCGGCCATGTTTCTGCCAGCCATTCGCCCGTGTCTGGATTGTATAACTGCACACGTTTGATATCATTTGGCGCCATCATGATTTTACTACGCTTTTCACTACGGATTTCTCCAGCCTTTTTCCGTACAAACTGTACAAACTGTGCCGGCTCCGGCTTCTTCCCAGTTTCAAATAGATCTTTATAATCTTCAAAGTTTAAATGTTTTCTAACACAAACATCTTTCACCCCTTTATTTTTTTTCGTCTCCGAAGTTGGAGTTCGAAAAGCATACACTTTCGAGCGTATGCCAACAAAATCAAGAATAGGTTCACCATTCAACTCATCTTTAAATTTACCTATCACTTTTTATTAATCTTCGGAAAGTTGGGGGCCACCATGGGTCCGCTCATCCCACTAGTATCATATATAGACTTCTCACCATTCTTTTCAACATCTTCTCGGACTATATCATTGAAAGTTACGTCCGGATCCGGGATCGGCACACTGTAAACAAACTATCAGTATCCATGTAGGCTAATCGTATTCCAGGGAACTGGGCCCGAAAGTAATTGTAATGCGTCTCATACATAAGCAGCTTAGAAAGTTCCAGTACTGCGGCGCCGATGAAAACTGGTTTTACATATCTATGCTCATCCGTTTTCAGTTCCAGTAGGGCACTGTCGCAGGAATCACCATCCTCTTCGGAAGTTATGAAAGTTATATGTTTCATCTTTGGATTATACTTCTGAATCTTTTTACGTCCACTATCCGTGCCGTTCCAGTCCGAAACAAATTTAAAGTCTCTGTACTTTCGAACATCTTCTATTGTCTTACCGAACATTGCATTATTCATCAGCTTATAGAAATTCTTTTCAAAATCTGTCCTCCCCTTTGCCCTCATTTTAGTGTTAAAGTCAATATATTTCGCGAGACATGGAGCTTCATCGAAAGCAAGCACCCGATAAATCTTTTTCAATCTCATTCCCATCCGAAGATAGAATTCCAGCAACTTGTAGTGTAAGACATAGGACTCTCTATCCATCACACTTGTAATCAGTCGACCGCCCTGCCTCGAAATTCATAGTGATGCGGTGCTAATGGCAAATCGCTGTGTTCTAGATGTAATTCGGGGGGATATTCTAAGTCTACTTCTAGAAAACTTGGTGGAAAGGTGGAACCAGGTCCCCACGCTCCGCCGGCTCCGCCCCCCGCTCCCCCCTCGGCGGCCCATTCCTCCCACTCTTCCATCGTCATCCAATGAAGTCCGCCCGTAGGCTTGCCTGACTCATTGCCCAGCCGTAGAGATTGTTTGCATCGAGATATTTTATTTCGGTCACCGGCTTCTCTGGATCGTAATTCCCGTAAGCAGGATGATTTGTCTGTAAATAATGAATATTACACTGGCTGATGCCGCCTCGAATTCCCCGTTGTACGAAAGTCATCTGCTCAGCATCTTGAATGAGTTTAAACTTATTACCCGTGTAAAGTAACATAGCATCCCATGTCAAGCCAGGCGCTGACATATAGTGGGCTGGATCTAACTTGTACGCTTCTAAACATGTGTACGGTCACGGAAATTTTCAAATATATTTGCAAGAAGTAGAACGTCAGTCTCACAATAGAATTCCATATAATCACGAATCGTCTTACATCCAACTTCGTCCCATACTCTTAATGCATGTTCGTAATCAGACTCCGAAATCCCCTCTTCCGTCAATTCGCTATAAAATTCCTCCCTCTCCGGGAGCTCACCCTCTCCCAGTCTGTCAACTGAGTCTAAATATTCGTAGGGGAAGAAACCTTTCGCCCTTTGAATGTCCGGGTACGAAAGTGGGGCCGCCGTCCACCCATCCTCCGGCACAGTTTTTGCCAACTTCGCCAATGACCCCATCATCAGCTGAGCACTGTCCATAAACTTTATAGAAAAGAAACGTCTCTTTATCTCCCTCTTCCCTCCGGCAACAACAATTGAGGCGTGAAAAATAATGTTTTCGAGAGACCCATAATTCCTCCATTGCTCGTCTTAGCTATGATTTTAGGCTCTGGTCCGGAACCCCCATCATCTCCTTCGGTAACGATTTCATGTAATTCTTTCAAAATAAAAGAACCATCGTATCCCTTGAGGTTGTGAAAGTAGATAGGAATGGTTCTCGACGGCCGGCATCCTTCGCAATAGAAGGTCGCCTCCTCCTTCACTACTCGGTATCCTGCCGGCTCTCCACATGCAATACAGACTGGATCACATCCGTCGCGCCGGTAATTAGAAGGATCCCTCATCGGTATTATTTTCCAATAATACGATTTAGAATAATACTCGGCCCGTTCTTTCATATCCTTTAGAAAGTCTGTAACACAGGAGAGACCTGTGAATGTTCTTTTACCATAAACAGTGGGTCGGCCCGGGCCTCGTTCCGAAGGTCCCCACCCCCGTTCCACCATAACATACGAAAGACAAATTGGAATGTGCCGGCCGGTCCCCTTCTCATAATTGCCTCAGTATCTGCATAGACGACGTAGGGAGAAGGAACCTTCTTCCGATGTCCTTCAATTGACACACTTCCTTAGGAAAATCTGGCTGGGCAGTGTCTGTTCCACAGTATACCTGATGTTTTTCTAATTCTTCTGTTGACTTAAAACCTCTTTTACAAACCATACAAATACACTTCCGTCTGCGCTCATTCTTTCGATTAGTACGAGAATTACGAAGGCGATTTTCCGCAGTAATTGGTACGAAGTGAGAACGGCCGCCGTCTTCGCCAACTATCAGTAAGATATTTGCTATTTGATTCCTATCGGCTTCACCTTCGGAATGGGCACTATATAACACAGTTATGTCGGACGGGGGAGCGGGATCATTTTCGTAGATCTGAAATACTTGAAGTTTGATGCCTGGATTTTGCTGCTCGAAGCGCCTGAATACAGTCAGATCGGCGGGCGTAGGAAAGGGAATACCTTCCCAACAGTAGTCAGCCATAAATGGGGCGTACGTATTCCATTTTCTCCTTACCTGACCACATTTCTTTTCACGAAACTCGGGTCGGCCAACTTTAAACTTGCTACGATGGCGTATTGAAAACAGTTCTCGCTGCCCGAAGGTAGCACCAGATCGCTAACACAATGCTTATTTTTTAACCATCCGGGAAGTTGGACTGCGCCAGCCCCCGGGCCAGCCCCGAGTAAAACTTCTACTAGAATTACTTCAAAATTAAGTATCTCCTCGAGAACGAGACCAGAACCCTCAACATTTTCAATTGTATCAAGCATACGATCGTAGCGATCTATTAATTGTTGCCCCACATCCGATCCCGATCCTCTTACATCTTTTGTGTATGTATCATTTAATTTAACATACAATGAACGCGGTTGTGTATTACCAGTTTTCGGATCCGATAATTTGACTTCCATTTCGGTATAAACAGAGTACATCTTTCGGGCCCCTTTAACCATACCTTCAATATCCACCAGCTCCCCGATATCCTCGACTCGCTTGACTTCAGGAAATTCTTTTCGTAAAACTGCTCCCTTGAATGCTGTATGTAATTGACGGGACATAATAATCTTTATGATATATACTATCCTAAAAATTTTTTAAAATGAAAAAAAATAATTATTCTATGATAGGTCATCAAATCCACTATAATATTTTTGGCAGCATTTATTTGTTTATATATCTCGCCTAATCTTTCTAAGTCGACTAGTTCTTCCACATCTTGAATTTCTGGTTTATTAGGCGCAGCACAAAATATTAATCTCTCAACAGTGAAAGAAAGAGCACGCTTACTGAAGCGCGGTTTAAATGCTAAGAATTCTATCTTACTACCTTTTCAGATATTACGAGGTACAATAGCAGGATTTTCTCGGACTGGCAATGGACTCACTGTTTTAAAACCGCAGTCAATTTCTTGAACCATATCAATACATGTAGCGAAATCGTGATTTCTCCCTCTCCCTCTTTTAAACTGAAATTTAAAATACGCCACTGGCTGAGGCCCCTCGCTCCCTCGCTTCTGATACACTTTAGATGGATTGTAAAATCCGCAGGAATTATTCTTGGAGTGAGCGGCCAGGCTTGCAGCATAACTTTTAGCAGTGCTTGCATCGAAACTTTCACCTAGGGTACGGAATATTATTAAATCAGTAAACTTTTGAAGACTCGGTTGCCAACGGACACACACCCCATCACATGTAGCTGGATCTTTAGAACCATATTTAGGTCCGATGTTGAAAACTACTTCTAGCTCACTGTCTACGTATATGAAAGGATCTACATATTCACCAAATACTAATTTGCCTCCATCATCAATTTTGATGTTTTCTCCGGTTTCAAGTATTTTTATTGCATCTGAAATAGAAAGGATTGTCATTGTCTTATCGTATATATCTTAATAAAAAAAAATTTTAAAAAAATTTCTATGATATAGTATCCCAAAAATGTCATACATATTCATAAATGGACCAACTGGAAGTGGTAAGAGTTACGATGCAGTAAATTTGGATCCGTATCACGTACCAGAATTTGACACTAGTTTTTCCAGCACATTGCCGACTTTTATAATGGGCGCTCCCCGTTTCGATTGCCGATTTTCAGAACCAGTTTATAGAACATACGCTTAGTTTACAATGTCAGGCTGGGAGGAGGAGGGAGGTTTCCCTCCCTTCAGACACTACATTATTTGTGACTCTTCCATAATTCAACATCTGACTTTTTCTCGAATCCGGGGCGTTTCCACGGAGTGGGAAGAAAAAAAGATTGTTTCTAGAGCATTTGACCATTTACCCAGTTTCATTATCATATTCAAAGATATGCCTGGGATTATTGCAGGCGGAATGTGTTGACTCGAGCCAGGTCGTACGAAATAGGCGCCTTAGAAGAACTAGAAGAGATTCACAACAAGTTCAAACAGACTTTCTTAAATTTGCCACGACTACAGACTTCCATGT
Source organism: Ptychodera flava (assembly GCF_041260155.1). Classification (NCBI taxonomy): domain Eukaryota; kingdom Metazoa; phylum Hemichordata; class Enteropneusta; family Ptychoderidae; genus Ptychodera; species Ptychodera flava. Next base: position 38,430,544 of record NC_091946.1, on the reverse strand, counting down.
TTGGTAATTCGGAACGCTCTTACCCCCCTCGTTCTCAAGAATATACTTAATCCAACAATTGATACCGAGACAGTCGGACCAGTAGAATATCCACGAGCTTTTGACTTTGGAATTGCATGGAGCGGCGGCAGCCAGGGATTTTTAATAGACGGTTTCAAGGAGGAGGAACTTGAAAAGCGTACTTCCCACCTGGTCAAGAACAACTAGAACAACCTCGAGTCTCACTAAAGAACCTACACAAACTTCTTAACGCTTGTGAATCTGTGTGTGCTTATAATGCTTCGTTTGACCTACGAGCACTTGACATTATGAAAAGTGGGGACTTTGAAGTTACTTGTCTATGGCTTATGTCAGTTGTGTACATTATACTTCAACCAGAACTTATCGATAAAGCTGACAAGGGGGACTCGAAAGAACGGACTGTGGTAACATGAGAAGTCGTTTTGAAGATCTTGCAAACTTAATATGTTCAGGAACCGAGTTACCACCTCATCCACATACGGCCGAAAAAGATGCAGTAAGTGAACATTACTTACGACAGTACATGATAAATACTTGGCCAGGTGGGGGGTGGAAGTGGGGTGGTAAACTGACACTTTCGGCTTTCAAGAAATTAAGACTTTTCCATGGTACTTATTGAATAACTTTCGTAAATACTTACGTTAGTACTTACGTAGTACTTGACAAGTACCATGGACAGGAACTTACGAAGTACTTACGTAGTACCAGCACAGGAACTTACGAAGTTCTAATAACATTTTCCTCCGGCTCCCAACTATTGAAACTTTCTGGATAACCTTTCCATTTTATCAGATAATATTTCTTTCCTCTAATTTTTTTCGTCTTCAAAATTCGTTCTACTCTGTACAGCTCGTCCGAAAGGGCGCTCTGAAGTTCATCAGAATAGAAAGTGCCGAGTATTTCCTCTCCATTCAGATCTTTTATTTTGTAAACTGGTGGTGTTCCCAAGCCAGCTGCGTACACAACTTTTGAAACTACGAAAATCTCCTCTGTCCAATTTGGTAAATATCCTTTCTTAAAAGTGGTCTTGTATTTTGTAATTCGGACACGTTCTCCCGGCTTGAATTCAGGGTTGGCTCCCCCGGCTGCCAACTCAGGACCGAATAGTGTATAAAATGCCTGCCAATCGTTCTCCTCTGTTACGTCCCTGGGTTTCATTTTGATACTTCCGTGAACGGTGTTATTGTAATTCTCGAGAAGGTGGGGTAGAATAGAAAGCCATTCACGTGTCTGTCTGTATGTAAAGTATTTCCACATCATCGTCTTGAGGGTCCGGTTAAAACGTTCAACGACGCTAGCTTTTTTGTCACTGTAGGTGTGAAACCAATGAATGCCTGACTCCTGGAGCCACCCCTGCATTTTCTGATTAGTAAATTCCCGCCCCTCATCTGTCTGAAGTTTGTCGGGTCTTCTCCCAGATTTCTTAATCACATCTTGTAGTGCCTTCAGAGTGTCATCGGCCGTTTTTGACTGTATTGGCCTAGCCCAGGCATATTTACTGAGTACATCGATTACTGTTAGCATGTATCGAATGTTATGATTCTCTTTTGCGAATGCTGCAGGGAATTCCACAAGGTCTGCTTGCCACTGTGAGTCTATCGATGTTACAAAAACGCGTCGGCCGCCCGTAGCATGAGAACGAGGTACCGGTTTATGTAGATTATAAGTTAGCTGAGTTTTTAACCAGTCCTTCACCTCTTTCTTAGTGACGTGGAGTCCGCTGGCCCGTGCTGCGTCATACAATTTTTGTACACCTCCAAAACCAGTTTTCGGGTTGTAATATAATTCTCTAAGAGTTCCTTCGGGGGTGCCTTCGGCTTCAGCTTCCATAATTGCTATATTATACGAATAATTTTATGTCGTACGGATTCCGTAAACGAAATACTAGTTTACTGAATGGCCTACTTTTCAATTGCTTGATTAGGCCCACGGCTTCCCGTTCTGACACCTCCATTCCATATTCTTTTATAATAGTTTTGTTGTCTATCTTGTTCGGTGTGTAAAATAGTACTAACATCTGTATGTTTTCCCTGAATGGTTTACTAATACTAGTATATTGTTGAGTCAGAACCCAGACAGATAATCCATCGTGTCTTGCGCTGAAACCAAGTTGGACTAAAACGTTACTGCGCTTCTTCATATCTTTGGACGAGGCGCAGTCATCGAGGATTATTAAAGTGTTCGTTCCAGCCCATTCTTTATGTACGTAGGTTAATGTATCATCCACTGCATCGAGTCCGACTGGAAATATAAACACATTATCATCGGTGAAAATGAATCTTCTATTATACGCTTTATTATTCATGAATGTTGGGCAAATGAATATCACATATTCGAATTTCCTTAAGTACGGACCGGTGAGGAGGTCCAACATAAATTCTGTTTTGCCAGAATATGTCGGTCCAGTTATAATCATGTTGAATGGTGGGGTTACGTATATTGACATTTCCTCTGGATCTATATACTGTAAATTAATGAATCTCTTCTAGTTCTTTTAAGTTACTGGTTCGAGTTAGATGAAACCCAGTCACATCGACAGCATCTGAATGAACTATATAGTTAGTGACTTTATTCCAGTACCTACAATAGTAATGAATATTGCTAAAGATAACAAACCAATTTTACCATATTCGTGAATAGGGTCTGCAGATGCTGCCCGTTCTGGGGAGGGGAGGGGAGGCCCCCGAGTCGTGTCATTGTGAGGTGACTCTCCGGGCTCGTCCTGCCACTTCACAGGATCTCCCCCCTCCTCCCCTCCTTCCATCTCATGTACAGCACTTTCTCGAACTTCCGTGTTTATATCACCGTTCACCCCGAAGGACATAGATTCTGTAGCGTATTGCAATTCATTATTATAACCTGAGATCGCCGGGCCCGAAAGAATGACCATTTCAGACGGTAAGAGAAGTAAATTTGGTGAGACTGCCATATCAAGTTTGACACCAGTATTCATTATTGTGTCTTGATATCGCCTATAACTGATTACTTTGTCGGTATTACGAATTTCATCTTCGAGGAGAACGCCGAATTCTTTTCGGACTTGCTCTGCACTGCCAGTATCACCCACAATGGTACTGCGAATATTTGCTTGTGCACCGAGTATGCAATATACGTAGGCTTCAAGACTTTCGTTGAGGCGAGCGAGACCGGCCTTTGTTAGTCCCGAGTCTCCTGTCAGAGGAATGAAACTATTATATTGTCCCTCCGATCCATCATTTCGGAAGAAATAGTAGTGCGGTCGTTCTTTGTCGGGTAGTACATGTTTTTTCTTTCCAAAAATGGTATGTGTATAGAAAACGCCTCCGTCGGAGGAGAGGAAAAAGTCATGACCGTTGTATATCGCTTTTGGCTGTCGAACAGGGCCACGATTAGTGTAATATTCATATCCATAACCAAGACCCTTATTTTGACCTTTTCGATAACGAAAGTCGGACTTCGTTGGACTTATATTTCCAAATTCTGTACATAGAAGTTCATATTGGACGAGATTGTACGGATTGTCGCCCGCTTTGAAGGTGGGGGTATCGTCTGGAAGTGCAACGCCCATTTCATGAAGGATCCGACGTATTGTAAAGTATACATGAAAACGACAGAATGATCGTATTTGCGGCGGAAATTTCTTATCGAAGAGATGGGCGAATGATATACCACAACCAGTAGTGCTGCACCATACGGCGAAATTTAATTGCTGGTCCCAGTATTTCATGTTTGGACCGCTCAGCCAGACATTACTTTCTTTGCTGTTCTATGAGTGATTACGTTATCTTTAAATATATCCCGTGGATGAAAGTAAATTTATCTGTCGGCGTTACATATATTTCTAAGTCCATGAGAATAGGTTTTATTCCTCCATTAGGTTTGGAAGGAATATCAGCATGCTGTACTGTCGGTACGCTCGTCTTATTCAATTGAAAAGCAACTGGAATAAGTCTGTACTCATTATTCGTGTTTCTATATACATATAGATTTAAATGGAGGAGAATTTTCCATACTTCGGAATCGTACTAACATTCCAGACTATGTTAATACTTTATTTCGGATTCAGGTTTAAACGAATTTTTATTTTTTACTAAGAATAGATAACATACTGCAAACAATGGAGAATTTAATAAAGACATCGGCAGCGGCAAATACGACAGCGCATTCCGAAGGGGCTTCGGCGCCTTCGGTGCCTTCGGACAATAATCGATCCATAATAGAGACGAAACGTGAAAAAATACTCTGTGTCATCGCAAGTGGTCAAAGTAAGTTATTTTTTGGTAAGGAGATTTCAGTTGCTGACGTAGAAAAATGGAAAGATGAAACGGTGGTTAAAGCCTTCAAAATGTACGAAGCGAAATACAGTTCTCTTATAAGTGATACCATCACTCAAAGTTTCATAGATCTAGGAGCCCGCGCAATCAGTCAGGTAGTTCCAATCGATGATCGAGATAACTATGCCACTGATCTTAAAAAGGATTTTATTTTAAACAGTGAAATAAAACGATTATCAGGACGGATAGCTTACACGTGGGGGCCCGTGATTGCTCTAATTTCCACCGGTTTAATTACGGGTAAACATTAAATTTTAAAAAAATCGGGTTTAATATAGTACCTGAAATAAATGGATTCAACTTCACCGACTCAGCAAACGGCTCCGCCAGGGACTCCGTCAGGGACGATCCTACCACCAACACCGGCACCTCCGACACAGCGCAACATAGAGAAAATGACGTTACCGACGAAGAATCCAGGGAGAGTTGCTGCGGGCAAGCGACTAGCGGAATGGACAGGCAAAACAGGGAGAAGAAACTAAAAGCAATGGAGGGGGAGGGGGGGGAGGGGATCGATGCGGTAGCAGACCTACCGCCTACAATGAAAGAACAGTGTGATAATAATTCACGCTGGTATAATAAATGTTATCTTGTTTTAGGAATTGTGGGAGTTTCATTGACTGCATTAGGGCTATATTGGGGGCGTGCTCGGCATACCCCCTGTCCTCCCCGGAAACCGCGGGAACCGCTTCAGAAAGCGAAAAAAACAGAGCCCGTAGCGGCTCCCTCCAGAACAGTTCCGAGGGGAGGGGAGGGGGAGGGAGAGGGGGGTGTTCCCAGCTCCTCTACATTGTATGAGATGGATTAACTCCCATATTTTTTATTTTATTTTTTATTTTATATACTAGTCAGCAATCATGGATATTAAAACAGTTGTAAACACAATGTACGATGGTATTGTAATCGCAGGACTTGCGATGGGATATCTTATGATCTCCAGCAAATTTCTGAAAATAGAGGTTGGCGATCCAAGTCGACCAAATTTAACTCGCTTGGCAAAATTAGGCGGTGCGACTGCTGCCGCGGTTGCGACCAAAGATCTCCTTGAACAGAAAAATATTATTCCTGCAGAACCTTATACTGTGTAATGGGCACCTTTGGAATAATAATAATATTCATCGAACACTTATACTTAGTAATATATACAACGTACAACAATGATCATTTGGATTGAAAGCCAAACAGGTGAACCAGTCACTGTTAATTTTTACCCTTGCATTGACACGACACAGTTTACGAAGATAAGACTGCTAGAGTGCGGACTATATAATTCATGGCATAACATAACATCAACAAATAATGTACTAAAATATCAAGAAGGTGACCAACCGAAGAAGACTAAATCAATACGTCCAGGTAACTACAATATCGATACGTTAAACAAAGCAATCGGGTGAAGCAAAAAATTAATTTTGAAAAACATCTGCCGACAAACCATGTTTATCTAACTTTGGCTAAAGATATTAAAGTCTATTTCAATGCCACAGGTAGCTTCGCCAACGTCGTCGGCTTTTCAGATAACCTGAGAACAACCCAGTTATAAAAGTACTATGAGTCCGAAGAAAGTGGATTTCTTAACAGTCACTAAATATATAGTTCATTCAGATGTAGTCGATGTTACTGGAAATTATGTTTCATTTGGTTCGGGTGCCTCCGGAGGATACATACAGGGGAAAGTATCGAACTGTTTACAAATACTTCCCATCCGGGATACGAGAGAAATAAGTGAAAAGGTTACTTACGATTTTAAAAACGGAGCAATTTCTATGCCATTGAGAAAAGGGGGAGATTACATGAATTCAATGCATATCTGGATAACAGATCAGGATGGGAACATGATCGATTTCAATAACTGGCCAATTAGCTTTTGTATTGAATTATTGTAGTCCCGAAGCGGGCCCCTACCGGTGTAACCCTATCGGAAGATAAACCATCCCACGACCAATCCTCCAGCAATATAGATCATCTCATATTCTTTTGCTCAGGACTGGGTTGATAATAATCTGAGAATTGAACTGCCCCTTCGGAACGGCTTTGCACCGCTTCTGCTTCTTCCAGGATTTCTGCATCTGTATCTCTTAATTCTGCCGCAGCATGCGCGTCCTTTGCCTGATTTTCTCTTTCCCAGTCAGCCTGGAGTAATCTTTTTCTGACCAGACATTGCGATCATGTTCAAATTTTTCTAATGCTTTATCATGTCGAATTTTCTCTTCAATAAGAGCGTCACCATTACCAGAAAGCTTTTGTCCGATAATATTTCCTCCTGTGAACGCCGTTGCATTTAATACAGCACCGAGAACTGTCATTCCTATAGCTGAAGCCATGGTTGTGTATATTACAAGGTATTATTTTAATTTTCACTGTATATAGGTCCCTACGGAGTATGTCTGATCCAAGTGGCTTCGGTCTAGGTACAATTCGTATGCAAAATCTTGAGCTTGAAGATCTGAGTGATGTTAAAGTTAACAATAATACTAAGATGGCTGCTAATCATAATAAGGATTACGTCCTTCGTTATAAAGACCGCGAAAAATATTTCGTTTTAGCCAATGCCGCGGCGCCACCCCACGAACATGCTGTAGAATTTTCCGAACTTAAAGACATTGATGAAACTGTAATTGACGCCACAAAGGCTTCGAATGATTCTACTCCTTTTGCTCTGACATGGGATTCAGCTAGTCAGAAATTCATGCCTTATAATGTGCCGCGTAACATCTTAGATATATTGGATAGTGAAATTGCAGGAGGTGTTGCTGAACCACCAGGAACTCCGAATGTGATTTATTTTGATAGCAATGAAACAAATATAAATTGTTAGATTTTCGTAGTTGGCTTACTCCTACAAATCCATACATTGCACTTCTTGGTATACCAATTCATCTTAAAATTAGTCCTCTTAATACAATAATGAAGGCAGATAATACATTAAGAAGGTGGATAAATGAGGGGGAGAATTATTGCTCGTATACAGCTAGCGGAGTTCCAGTTAGATTATTTTGGGACACAACTTTAAAGAAACTGGGTCTTAAAAGTGTCGGTGATGAGGCAGCTGTTCTCACTTTACAGACTGTAAATCAACAGATGACAGATAATATGAAAATACTTCAACATGGTACAGTTCTCATTAGATGTGTAAAGTTAGCTACTGGAGACGAGTTTGACGATTTGGTTGGATATTATGCTATGAAAACAGATAACAGAACAACTTGTGATATTATCATAAGTATTGATAAAGATCGGGGAGGGAAATGAGTATTGAATGTTTTGTTGGTGGGAATAGAATAGAGAACGACTTAGGAACTACATTTGTACGTAGAGATAAAAGAGTGAACACTTTAGATATCAGTACCATTCATCTGAAACGTCTCATATTATTTGAAGTAATGGTCTTCCGTCACATTTAAGTTCAGAGGAAATTACTAAAATTTTATCTATCAGGTGAACAAGTTCGCACCGATAGGAACTCTCGTGTTCAACATCAGCTAGACTCCGCGACGGCCGGCCGGACTGACAACAGGGGTCCTTTATATAGGCTAGTTTGATGGTGATGACTCACACGGAATTTCCCGTACATGTATAAACATGTTGTGTGTGACTCAGCAGGGAATTTCCCCGCTTAGTTCAGGACAATGCACTGCTGCGCGTGCGTGAGTTCGTATATAGGTCAGGGTTATACTTTAGTTACATGGATGGTTAATTTTTCCTTCGCTTCATGTAGATAAATGAATAAAATGGGGTGTAAATTCTTACTTCATCCCAGTTGCCCACGTTTACTTTACTACTGATATATGGCGGGTGCCACATGTGGGGCAGGATGCGCTTACTATTTTCGAAACACCTGACATCACTTCTTGGTCTTTTGGCCAGAGGTCCATATATCTTTCTTTCATGAATTTGACTTTGTTTGTGTACCGTCTATTTACTGTCTGTTCTGTGCTGTTTTGTGTCTATGTTTACACTATTGTCTTACAAATTTTGACCTAGTGTTATTGGATTATGGATTGGTATGATTGCGATTATTATACATACAGATACATAGATACGTACGGATACATAGATATATAGATACATAGATACAAATATACATAGATAGATAGATAGATAGATAGATAGATAGATAGATAGATAGATAGATAGATAGATGCATATATACATGCACGCACGCACGCACGCACACACACACACACATACATACATACATACATACATACATACATACATACATACATACATACATACATACATACATACATACATACATACATACATACATACATTCGTCCAAGCAGCCAGGGTTGTTTATCGGTCATTTCTCTGTCTGATGTGATTCAACTCAACACAGCACATGTTTGCTCCCTTCAGTGAATTTGACATCTAAAACAGCGGCTCTTTGAGCTGAATTGTGAGTAGTCGCATAGTCACGAAAAAAACCCTGAAACTGTAGAAAAGCAAATGTCATCGTTCCAACTTCTGATTTTCTTTTCCGTTCACACACTGTAAGCAATTCTGCAAGTAGCGTATCATCGTGGTATTCGTGCTTTATAGTTCACAGAGAGAGGTGTGTCTTTAAGCAATTTTCAGACAAACATTTTTCGGTAGATGTTAACTGTTGTAAATGATTTTGTGCACGTAATGCACAGAGAAAAGTGGGCATTCAAACCAATGTTCTGACAAACAGTTGTTTTACTGCGCAGATGTCACTGATGAAAGTGATTTGGAACAACCTGACACATCGCAAGGACGAGATGACTTACTCGGACACGCTGGTGAATCAATCACCAAAGTTTGGTTGATTGCAGGTTCCTTGAGCAATATTTTATTGTATTTTCTAGAGCTTCGTGGATAATTCAGAATGACGTCAGTACTTGCTAGAATTTGAATGTTTCGATGGCAAACAGGATGAGCATGGTAAGATACTGTTGAATATAAGTGTGTAGGACAGAAATGTGCATGAGAGAGAGAGAGAGAGAGAGAGAGAGAGAGAGAGAGAGAGAGAGAGAGAGAGAGATTTTGTTTAATATTGCAACAGCCTGTCAAATATGCTATGTGACAATCCGGTACTATGTTTGTTTGGGTGTTTTTGGGGGGGGGGGTTAGCTTAACACGTAGGCTATACGATGAAAAAAATTAAGTTTAATAAACTTTCTGTTTTGAGGCTAGCATTACCTTTCAACAGAGTGATCACAGACGAATCCAAGAGCAAAACACTCAGATTGAATATAGACCCTCAAAAAAAGATTTTCTACTGTCTATGGACTGAATGTTTTATTTTAGTTTCATGTGTTTTATATTCCTTCAGCCCTGTTGGAAATTCTGGTATTCATTTTATCACCCTGACGTGTATCTCTATCGCTATCAACATTATATGTGAACAAGCAGCGCACAGGAATGCAGCAATATTGAAATGGTATTTACTTATATTGGACGTCTGCACACGGTGAATCCCCACTCAAGAGATTTATCGCTGACCATGCACTTGCCGTCAGTTGCGACACACACGTACTTATGTATGAAATTAAGTCAGGCAAAATACACCAAATGGATATCGTTGCCTCAAAAAGACGTGTGTACAATGATATATCATATATGATTCTACAAACAGTACTCTGATCTTGCATCGAGGGGCTGGATGTATGGTGACACATAAATTGTCGTATTGGAGTCAAAACAACAGCCGTCCATGTTTAAAGCTTGGGACTCACTATCTTGTGATAGTTTGAGAAGTCGTCATCAATTCCAGCGCTATTCAATGATATTTCTCCTAAATCCCAGCCCTGCGAAGATGTTCGCTCCCGCCTTCCAATGAATGTACTTATGAATTAAGATACACACATAAATATGTACATATGTATGTATACATATAAATACATATGTACATTCATGTACCTACGTACTGTGTGCAATCAGAAATTATACAATCCATGATGGCATTTCTGATTGGACTATCATTTGTATATCAGTTATCACAGCAACTTGTGCGAGCCATTTACAAAATACATAGACGTGTAGAATTCCCTAACGTCCAATTTGCCTTCGTCATTCCGTTTATGCGTTTCGAGGTTAAGGTGAGAGATTTTCTTATAAGATTGCATGCATTGGATAAACATCTATGAGTATTTCATGATTGTTCTTATAGCTCTTACAGTTTTCGTACTGAGGATTGAATCTGCTGCTTTGTTCAAGAGCTTTGCAAGGACATTTCGATATTTCGTCTTCTCTGCGGCAAGTCAAATACTTCTATCGAAGTGCAAGCAGAAACGTGATTTCCGACTGATAAAAAAACTTCGAATATGCTGAAGACCTTAAATCATATAGTGAAAACGTCTGACGCTTTATTTATTATTGTCACATCGTGTAAACAGTTTCTCGTAGAAATGACAGAATTTGGTCAAACTTTGCTTTGCTTGTCGAGCACTTTACAATTGAAAGAAAACTAGTTTGGCAATGGCGCATATATTTTCAATCGCGAAGACACATCTTCTTTCTGCGAATATTGCAAGAGACAATTTTTCATGGGAAAACCGACCGCTTTAAAGTTGGTATTTTTTCTGTGAAAATTGCAAGAGACAATTTTTCATGGGAAAATCGACCGCTTTGAAGTTGATATTTCTGGACTATCAGCATATAAATTCACATATTTTTCCTTTCTTTGAGGGAAGGGACACAAACATGGTAATCTCATGTCGCACAATATACAATTTGCGTGTTTTCTGACGGAAGAAGTCTTACAATTTAAAGCAGTTCAAAAAATCTTGCCTATTGAGCAATCTTAATACAGATATTACATGGCTTCTTCTGAGTTTCAAAGTCCACAAGTAGGACTGTCTCTCACCTCATTTTTCATCAAAATTTAATTTGACGAAAAAATGTGTCGTGAGATTTTAAATTAAAGTATTCTCGATTCCGCTACTTTTAGGCTTCACACATTAATCAACAGTTTGACATTAATATTAAGACGTACGCTTTCTCTGACGTGAACGATTTAAGTTTGCGAGTTTCAATCATTTCATAGTGGTCAGAGCGACTTGATGATTTCCAGAAGATGATTTCTCTACTTAAGGGAGTGGTCAGTTTCTTCGGCCTGGGGGGGGGGGCGGTGGATTATTTTTTGCCGACGTCAAAAAGTGGCTGACCCCCCTATTCCAAATTTTGAAAACAGGGTGACCCCCCTATTCCAAATTTCGAAAACAGGGTGACCCCCCACCGCGCGACATAGGTAAAACAAAAGGTGGACATAAATTATATATATATGTATCTAATATTTACGTTTTACATATATTTATATTTTAAATAGTCATTCTATGTTTTAATGAAATTGTTGACATGTCAGTTGTAAGATAGGAATTTAAAAGTGTCAATCTTAAAGTTTGAATACAGTACATTTTGAATGAGCTGTATTTTGAATGAGCTGTGAATGTATTTCACACTTTCTATGCTCTTTAACCAGATGTCCTGAACTGTTGTACAGAAATGGATGTCAGTCATTAATATCAAAGGAAAAGCAATGAATCAAGAACTTTGATAGGTGTTAAGACTTGCCAACCATCCGATTAAATCTCCTGAGGAGCCATAGAGAGCTTTTTTAGCCAAATCTGATGTGTACAGTGTCTGAGAGGACCTTTTCTTGTAACATTGAAACCATAAAAGCACAGCTAATAATGACAAAAACTGCCTTTTTTAACTGTTATTTTGTTCATAAAAAAGCATCTTTGTACAGAAAACCTGAGACACACAGGAAAATAATTGCATCAATGAGAAGGAAAGATATCTTGTCATTTTTCTATCTCTAAAATAAGTCACTGTATCAAATATATATTGTGAAATAATAGTGCATGTTGCTTTCTCATACTGAATTCTCATAGAGAGAACAGAGAAGTATCAGGAATTTGTCATGCTTTTCATATGAAATGCAGATTTCATAACGGTATACACTTTCACTTAGCAAACATCAAGATATCTCTGACATATATCTCTGATTTATTAAAGTACGGCGCCCGAAGGGCGCGCTGAAAAATATGAAACATCCTGATATCTCTGATGTATATGCCTTGTATATTAAAGTCATGCACCTGAAGGGCGTGCTGAAAAATGTCTGATATATTAAAGTAATGAGCTTGAAGAGCACGCTGAAAAATATTGAACATACAGATATCTCTGATATATGTATGCTTGATATGTTAAAGTTGGGCGTGCTGAAAAGTATGACTGATTATTAAAGTTACGCGCCCGAAGGGCGTGCCGAAAAATACAACTGAATGATGAAATTTGTGGCTGACACTAGCATTTTAGGCAATGATGAGCCTGTGTTAAAATTCAAAAACACACTGACCACCCCTATTGGGCATTTCAAAAACATGGTGACCCCCCCTATCACCAAAGTCAAAAACAGGGTGACCCCCCCCCATGAATCCACCGCCCCCCTCCCCAGGCTGAAGAAACTGACCAGTCCCTAATGGAGGGCGTTACAGTATAGTATCATTGAACGTGACGTAAATGAAATTTGTGAGCATCTCTTTCTGATCTTTCAACGACACAACTTTAATCTAATCGTTGAATAACTTTACATTTGTATTCTTGGCGGTTTTGTTTTTAAACCGGGTGCCATCCACCCCTGGTTTGACTATTTTTTTTGCATGTCTTCTCTTGTTAAGTCTTTTGTACCGAGTATACCGTTGTCTTGTCGTATAATTCTATTCTTGCACATAAACACCTGAGAAAGAATGTTTGGCTGATTCACAGAGTCGGTGGCGTTTCCGTTGCTCGGCTTATTTCAACGACACCAACTAACCCCTGTAAGTATTTAAAACTCTATTTCTTTCTTTATTTATTTCAGATCTCAGAATTGCTGCTTTGTTATCTTTGATTTGGTTTCAATCTCTACCAGTTTCATTTTATGGTAACTATCCCAATTTTGCTTTCACTTATTTGTTGCTCTGAGAATAGCGTGTAAATCTATACTGCTGTAGGCCCAATCTATAGGCTCATAATGTGTAGTTTTATTCAGTGTTTGTTAATATTTGATTTTATGTCCCATAAATGTAACCGTTTATTAGTATATCGAAAAAGTTAAAGAGTCTGGGTTATACCCAAAGCAGTATCCTCTGAAAGCCTTCATCGGGAGTTGTTTTGACATTGTATCAATGCGAAATGTAAACGACGCTCGAAATGTGTACTTCGCCTACAGGTTGAGACTCCGATGCATATTGTGGATCACGGACGAATGACGTCGCACGTCGTAATATTGATATGTATGATATGTAAATGAGATATCGCGGCACTTCTGAAATCTGATTGACAAATAAAGCTAAAATCAAAAGTCTAGCGGACGCAACGCCAAGGTCAAGCAACAAAGTATCAGCAAGCAGCATCATACTAAAGTAAAGGCAGTTATCGCCATGGATGTGAGCGACGGTTAATCTTCAGACTCATCATATGATGGCATGTTTTTGCGAGGATGATCGTGTTGCGCATTTCCCGCATTCATTTGATAAAATTAAATTTTCAGATATGTCACGAGTTGTTTTATCTGGCTGACTGGAAACAAAACAGGTGGGACCGGTTGGACGTTGCCTTGGTGACAATGTGTATTACTCGACAAACAGATTTGTTAATCATAGACGAACGGTAACAGACTTTGCTCTTCCTGTCACGTTGACTAAGGGTTTGCGGTAATTCATGAAATTTCAAAAGTAAAATGCGTCAATATGCCTACTATGTATTGTAAGGTGAAATAGGGTACATCGACTTTGAAAAATATGTTAAATACTCTTTAAAGGGACATAGGCTGTAACTTGTGGCAAGTTTTTTTAGTTTTCTGCTTCTGTATATCAACTACCGTGTCTGACCCTAATCCATTTGTCATGCTGAAATTTCAAGTATTCTTTTTGTCAACACAGCTCAAGCCTTGTATGTCGACACAGTGTAGTGATCATTGTTTATTGTTTACAAATCAATTCTAGTCCGGACTTGAATACAATTTTCAACAATAACAATGGAGATTATACTCATATAGGTTGTGTTGATATGCTAAATACTTGGCATTAAATTACAGTGTAGGGATTCAATGCAGAAAATGTAGGGAAACCACAAAACAAAAGTTCTGAAAAAATAGCCAAAAGATACAGCTTATGGAGCTTTAACTTTCTCGCCTGGATAGAGGTGCGACAAATCTCTCAAATTAAGGGGACATCAATTAGGTGGCAATGAGGGACTGAGGTATCAGATAGCTTGGCAAACTGGCATGTCAATCATATTACGGATCAGTCTTTGCTCTTGCTGCCACATTTAGTTGACTTCGAGACGCGACTCTGACAAATGGCGGTACGTCACTCTCATTAATTCAAGAGGTTCTTAGATCCATCGATCAAACCGGTTTGGCAGCCTATGCTGGTACTACTGCAGCTACTGGTAGGCCCTATTTTGCGTAAACTAGTAAACAACAGATATCGATACAGATTCATGGTACAAGGTATATTTTAGAATTTTCAACTACTATACTGGTAAAATTAGATGCTGCAAAACACGCCTTTGATCGATCACTGCTGGTTTGAAACCGTCGGCGGCACAGCAAACCGTGGTGGAAATATGTTTTAACAACTAAAGAACATTTCGAAAAAGTACGCGAAATTGAAGTCAAAGAAATAACCAATTATCGCGAAATTTCTCGCCTTGAAAGACGAAAGACAAATCTATCAATTAAAGCTGCAAATGAACAGCATTTAACCCTTGGTCACTGGATAAGAACGAGTACTGAGTGAGGAAGTGCAGCAGTATGTACATTCTCTGACTGAAGCCCTCGCAATTCACAGTTATTATCTTGGTGAGCTTTCAGAGGTTTGAAAAACTCAAATAACCTTCGTATGAACATCAAAACGGCGAAAAAAATCGACTGAGTCGGCTTTGGAGGGCACACCCACTTACAACTTTTACTTGCTGATATTAAACTAACTACAGCTCACCACGCCATATATGCGTGGGTAGAACTTGACTACAAGGCATAGAGAGTGATTTTAACAGTTGCTGTTCTTGGCGAGACAGACTCTTTAAGATGTGTGAAACTTTCGTGTCAAAACAGAAGATTTTGAAACTCTTCGTACTGATATCGCGTAATACATTAATTATCTGCTATTACACATTGATTCGGGCATACAACGAATCATCGTTGGTAAACTCCTACAGCGCTGTGATGTAATAATGTTTTTGGGACACAGTCACTTTCTGGCTGCAATTCCGCTATGCGTCTACGCGGCCCATAGACGTGTGTATAATATACACAAGTATATGGGCCGCGTAGCTAGTAGGCGCAGAGCGGAATTGCAGCTAGCAAGTGTCACTGGATTTGGGACATCAAAGCAGACAATATACTTTCTGCGATATATGCCAAAATATGTTTGAGTCAAGATTAACAAATTGCAGCAATAATGAGAGATGACTTCATCAGTGATGTTTTAAACATATTAATGGTTGTGTTACTTGCAGGAAAAAAACCAAGCTCCGTTGTTTTGATCCATTGAAGATTTGACTAACGTACAAAGAACCATGAGCTTGTACGACTTCAACGATACAAGGGGCGAGGACGCTTCGGGATTGATCGAGAAAACAACCACCTACGAAAAGAAAGTTCGCGCAATCATCGTCGTTGTTGGCGCTGTAGGCATTGTCAACAACTCTCTCGTCTTTTTCGTCTTCTATCGTGTGAAACGTCTGCGAACACTAATGAATTTTTTCGTCTGCTCACAAGCTGTCATTGATTTTATTTCATCCTTGGTCATTTGCTTACAGCACGTGATACCTGTTAGCCACATTCCTGGTAACTTCGCCGGTGATTTACTCTGCCGTGTCTGGGTGTCAAGATATGTCATGTTTGCCTGTTTCAACGCTTCAACGTACAATTTGGTAGCGCTAACGGTGGAGCGATATTTTGCAATTATGTACCCTCTAAAATATGTTGCTTACTTCAACATTAAAAAGGCATGTTCTTTTGTGGTTGTCAGTTGGGTGATAGCGTTCGTTTTCACCACATATGGTTGTCTTTTGATTGTAAGGGTTGGTAATATTTGTATACGTGCCAATGTTAGCGCTGCTACGCAGGCCATCGTAGGCGCAGCCTCGTTCCTGGTTCAGTACCTGATACCAATGTGTGTCATGTTGTTCGTATACATCCGAATCGGCATGGAACTGAAACTTAAAGCGAAGTTTCCGCCACCTCCTAAACCATCGCCAAACATCACCGACCAACCGACATCGAACCCGCAAGACGATTCCATCACGCGTGCGCGAAACAACATTTACAAGACCCTGTGTCTCGTCTTTGCCGCATTTGCTATCTGCTGGACTCCGAATCAGATATATTTTGTCTTGTATAACATTGACACAGTGCGATACCATAGCACAGATGTAATAACTTTTACAGCTATCTTGATATTCTGTAACTGTACCGTCAACCCGATCATATACGCGTTCAAATATCGGCAATTCCGTTCCGCGCTGAAAACTGCATTCTCGTATAATGGTCAAGTGACCGACACATCAGGTATCAACACACTTACATAATTACACTTATGTACTTGGTGATGAGTAGATTCGAAACTCGCCTCAAAAGTTTGAAGTGTGTGTGTGTGTGTGAAGTGTCCAAACGCCACGGTGGTAGATTACAACACAAATCAACATTGTTCCGTTTTAGCCATTTTCTGTATGTTAACTTAAAGGACCAGTAATGCCAACTTTTGAAATTTTTTTCACCATTTTTGTTTTTGAATGTCAACCTACTCAAAGCATGTTGATATACACAGTGTTCAGCTTGTCAACTCAGCCAGTAAGTGTGTAAACTGCATCGTAATTGCTGAAAATTGAATTCTGGTCCAGACTACAATTAAAATGTAAACAATAACAGTACATTTGACACATATAGATGCTAAGATGACAAGCTAAATAGTGAGTGCTTCAACATTCTTTTGGGAGTAGAATAAGAAGTTGCAATTGATATACAAAATAAAAATAATGAACAAAAATCATTAAAAGTCAGCATTACTGGCCCTTTAATGGGACATTGATAATTTCCCTAACATGACGTCACTTCCTGGTATCTTTGATGGAGCGTACCTCCATGTAACATTCAAAATTCAATAGTGTGTTGTGAGAAAAATTCTTTAGCTTTCGCCTGAAAAGAATGTGCTGTGACAATTCAGCGAAGAATTTGACAAATAGTATGAGCTGCTATAAAACAACAAACGTGTAGATTCATACCAATAAAATTACCAAGACGTCTGAGACGTAAGGATCTGTAGGGTTAGTAAAACCGTTCGCTTTTGACGGGGACAATTATAGTTGTGTTGAAATTTACTGCTTTACAACTTGTGATCGATACTAATGTATAAAGCATCTTTACCATATTCTTTTCTATTATGTGAGAATTTTCTGAAATTTCCAAAAGGCCTTACTCAGAATGCTCATATTTATTCAACACATTTCTATGAAAATCAATTCTCCGGCACTTCAAATTTCTTCAATGTTCGTTCCATGTCAACATATCACAGAATCTTATCTGTAAGTGAAAGATAATAGTTCTGGTCATTTAAACAAACTGTGATTCTTCAGCGTTGCTTTATTACAATGCTCATTTTGAACCAATCAGAACAGACAACGACAAATTTAAGAAAACAGACATTTTTTCTCCATCTTATTTCGTAACATCTGCATTTGAAATTACTGTATTGGAAAGCATGTGACCTGATTAGGGACTGACCATAGATTTTGGGAGGTGGGGGTGGTCACAGTCAGATTGTGAATATTATTTTACAATTGTAAGATTTTTTGAAAATTTTTTCAAGTGAGTCATGATGTGCTTATTTTTTTCTAAATAAATCGTTAGATTTATCATTTTTTTGCGTTCTGATATTTTATTTTTTTGCAAACTAGTCTGAAGATTTCTTTCTTAATTTTGTGCTTTGAAATTCTTTTTTTCTGTTTTTGACCACCCCCTCCCAAGATCTAATTGTCCATACCTTAGAGCAACCCTAATTATTTTCCCTTGGTATTTATTCGGTAACTATTGTGTGCTTTACTTGACTTCAATTGTTTGTAATAGGTGTCTTTCGCTTTCTCATTCTTTGATTGTTATATTCTATTTTGTATTGAAAATCGGAGATTTTATCGATAACACCACTGAAAAGTCAATATGACGTAACCATGGTAGCTGTACACTTCTTTGATTTATATGTATTCTAATCCATCTACAGTAATGTCTTTAGTTTACAAATTACTGGCACATCTCCCAAATAGTACATCATGAAGGTAAGGTTCCAAAACAGGAATGATTGACCTTTTGTAGAAATGATATCATTCATCGCACAAGTATTTACATGAATAAAATAAAATTGTATAACTCAACGTTTCCTTACTGCTATTACAGAGAGAGAGATGGTCTGATCGTATATCGTCTGCAAAGATTATAGTTTATGTTTAAAATATAGCGAAGGAATTCACATTGAAATCGACTCGAGTATTTTATTGCAGTTTCGCATGTTACACAAGTAACGTAGTACGCGCCTCGAAATTCAAAGATTAACTTTTTGCGCAAACTTCTCAAAGGAAGCTTTCAACCATTCTCTTACCAGATCGAGAGTACAAGTGAGGGGTCACCGTAAAAAAAGATACTAGAGAAACAAATTACTCACTATTTTACAGATACTGAACATTCAAAGTAGCCGCCATCCTTGTTCTGAGCCCTCGGGGAAAAATTGACTTTTTGAATTTTCACAAAATTAAGCTGGTGAAAACTTTTCTTCGAAATGCGCCCCTCAAACGATAGGCCAGAAAGGAATTGTGAGAAACACAGAGTCCGAATATTTGTTCCCGAGTTGCATTGTACCTTAGAGCCATTGGACGAAATCCCAGAGTCTGGGAGTAGCTGTAAATATATTAAGTGAAGTGCTGTTTTAAGTTGCGTAGGTGTTGTACTCTAGGATAAAACCTACTCCTTCACGAAATCAAAATTCGGAGAGTGCCCTATTGGAGATTTCGTTGCATTGTGTCAGTTACCCCTACACTGTCTATGATTGCGGTACCAGTATGTCGTTAATGATCCTGTGACCATTATCACCTTCTGAGCACCACTTTTATTTGTAACTGACAGCTGATTAACATGCACAACGGCTACTTCTCTCAGCAATGGACGCAACTGACAGCGTACCGAAACAGATAACTGAAACATGAAATCATTGACAGTAGTTTCTCTACTGTCTATACGATTAAATCAGACAACATTTCGCCAATACGGCTATTCACAAAATTCACAAACTATTAACATGTTCACGGTTGGTACAGAACTTTATTTATCTGTACCGAAAAGATAGATATCGATTTTCAGGAGCAGTTATTCACGGTGTTTCCATGCGTAGGTCATTAAGTAAGTCATAGACAGTAGGATGGAGTCCCCTGTCTATGGTACAATGAACCCCATGCAGGTAGGGTGCCTTTTATACCCAACCAGCATCTCCCTGCTTTCATTGAATTTCACATTTTCATGCCGGTGTACTTTTCCAATAATGTAGATTTCTCTTCGTCAGTAATGTTTTTATCTTTCTAAGACAGTCATGGTTTGCGTACAGGTATCATCTTTTCGAGAATGAATTGTGATTTTGCCGCAGAAATCCTCCGTTTATGAAGCAATAGTTCGACTTTTGAAATTTGAGATTTAGTTTCCATGGTGTCATCTCATAAATTTGCATTTTATATTATTATAAAATGTTTTAAATATCTGTCGATCATTACATAGAAATATACGTAAATACCAGGTCAAACGTATCTCATGAAATCAACTACGGTCTGACAATTTGAACGTAAAAACTAACCTGATATTGAGAACTCACCTTGACATGTAAATAGACATATAAACTCACTCACACTCCCTCTATCGCTGACTGCCTGCCTGTCTGTCTGTCTGTCTGTCTGTGCCAACATTCTGCCTTAATTAATGTGCCCCAACATGATGCAGTTATTTAACATTCAAGTTTTACCTGAAAATGTATATTTCGGAACAAGAATTTCTTTTTATTTAACATTAAACACGCCTGAAAGGCCTTTAATTTAATGCGTAATCTTGGTTCAGTCGCTTCCTAACGCGCCTATGGTGTTTTATTCTGGTGTTGAGACCGTTTGGCTTACAGATGTTACAGTCAACGAACGATATCTCTGTCATATCAACAATTACCATCAAACGTCAGCTCCTGGAACAGACTTAATTAATGACGCCCTCGTACCTTCGATTGTGAAAGCAATTTCGTACCGGCCCGGATGTCACAAAGCCCGCATCTTTGCATTCCAGCCGCAAACGGCATCCTGAGGGGGTACCATTGCGCGTCTTGCATTATGTTTCGTCACCGTTGTAGTGGGCAAAATTCGTCTTATCCAATTTCGATCATTTGTTGTACCGTACTGTAATTCAATTGTCGGGAAACTTTGTTCAGGCTGAATGCGTACTGCTGGGTGCATCTGTTATCGTTGTGACTGAAAAAGCTAGAATGACTACAAGACCGACAAGGCCGTTCACAGTGTACAGAGCGTCGTGGCTATTCGATTGGTATGATCGCGACCAGTCTGATAAACAGAACGAAAGACGGTGAGTCATCTATCGGACAATCCTAGCCAAAATTGCGCACATAAAGCTTTACTACATTTTTCACATGAAAACCCGGACATTGAAGGACATTCTGTCTAGATTTCGGATCTGAAGGGTTTTCCATTGCACAGGGTTAGCGAGAAAATGGATGGATAACTTGTTCGGGGGTAGAGTGGCTACAATGAGATATTTTTCAATCATATACGATAGTACTTTCAGTTTTTAATTCTTATTTAACTCAATAGTGGTATATAAACCTTGACAATAATTTTTCAAATTTCGAAGTTATATTGTTCACGACCTAAACCTACAATCTTATTCATATGTGTATCAAATCACAGAAATTGTGGTCAGAGAAATTAGGGCAGTTCGAATCGCTACGCAGAAATTTAAATCTCTGCAATATAGGCACCTTGCGTGGTTGTCAATTTGTCTGCTATTGTCATGGTCTGTTTGTCGCGTCCTCGGCAAAGTGGAAAACTTGTGTTTCCGGTAACCCGACCTACCCTAATTGTTTACCAACTGACTGTAAAATGTTTAAAACCTTCAGTAAACAAAAAAGTGAAATAACACAAGCAACTTCTCAATGTAATTCAGCAAATGCGATCTTAAAAACTTAAAAACCATGGTTGGTTATCATTAATCATAAAGATCAGGGACATCCTGAACATAACACAGATTTTTGAGTTTATCATGACTGTTGTACTGTACAAGATATGAACTTCATCTACAAAAAAACGCGACGTCGACTGTAAACCTTGATGAAACTCAAACAATACATTTACTTTGGTTGTGATATAACAACACAATATCCAAACATCTTATGAAGGAAAAGTTTACCGCTACATTGTTTTTAACAACAGCGAAACGAGTAGTAAGAAATTAAAAATTACAAATTCACGATTCCCAACCTACCTACCCTGTCTTTGAAATGATTGTATTAGGAAACACTCATACATTTTTATTTAAACCTGGTTTTACAACTTTGCTGTTATTCTTCATACCATTTTGTGTCACCGCTCGACCAAAAGGCCATGCAGTCTTCGTTTCTGGGAATGGAGAATTTAGCATGGATGAATGTCCTCTATTAATAATAAATGAAATGTTAGAGTTATTTGTTAAAATGAAATGGCATAGGAGAATTTAGCACAACTTCTCGAATTTCATATGCCTTATTTGATGCCGAAAACGTTCAGAGTTGAATTACTGTTGAGTCGAGTAGCTAGACGTGCTCGTTTTTTCCAGTTCTTCGTCCAAAGATAAATATCGCAAAAAGTAGACTTGCAGTCAGTAGACACAGAATCTCCTATGTGTGTTCCTACGATCGGTGATCTTCAAGCACTTAGAATATTATCTGATTGTAATATTCGGTTCATTTCAATAACATGTGCATTATAGCATGGCAACATTTCAGCGGACATGCAAGATCGTGACATTCTGGTAGAAATTAAAAAAACGTCTTCTTTAAGGCAAAGTACACATTTATGTTAAGATGGTGTTCCGATACCGTTACCTCATGTCGAGAAAACACTTGTTTTCATAACAGGGACAATGTTGACGCTCTACCGACACCTGAGAATGTCATGTATTTTATGAATGCTTCCATTATGAATCTCGATCGAAAACACAATATCTCTGAACATAATGTACCCACACACTGGAGCAGTTAATTGCATATCATCAAATAAAGATACGCACGCTTTAAATGCATAGCTGTTATAGTTGTTCGATTGGCGAGAAAAAAGATGATAAAGGTAATTTGATGTGATTGTCAAAACATTTCCGTTCGTCTACGTGTCTTACTGTGAACATGACAATGTTTGGAAACGAATACATAACGTTTGTCGAATACTGACATTGATAGAGCTAAACTCACAATTTTGAAACTACCCTGTAAAGTTTACATTGTTTCTATTTTTGTACATCGGTCAAAGTTACCTAACCTAAGCTTACGTGGTTCAAGTATATACGATTATATATTAATTTGTATATGTTGTAAACAGCGGGACGCAAGGTGAATGGCCTAATTTGAATATAGGTGTTGAATTTCCTCTATTATGTTCTGATCAAAAGACTTTTATAATTATTAGCCACAATATTGATCGATACAGTATCTTTCTACTTTAAGTTTCAAAATGAGTAGCATGACAGGTCATCATATCTATTCAAACGCGATGTGCTTGAAATGAAATTATGTGAGATTTGAATCCGTCACTTTATGAAATGTTTGATCAAAATGGATAAAGAGAGAAACAGAGAGTCGAACTGGTAATGTGACTATTCTCATTGTTGGTAAGAAATGTTCAGGGGATCAAATGTTCAGGGGATCAACTTGAAGACGTAATAAATCTTTCATTATCGTGTGAAACCATGACAACCAGACTGAACTTGTCATTTGTGTGAAAAGCCGTTGCAAGCCGATTGACAATTATATTAATGTTAAAAATGGCAAAGTAATCAACGTACTTGATCTGACATTAACTCGTCCTTCAGACGATGATCAAACAGAAAAATACACTGTAAATCTAGAGAGATTGGAAGTAAGAAAGAACTTGGCCATAATCTATGTACTAATAAACTAACCCGGCAATATTATAACTTACTCTTCATGTCTTCAGAGGATGAATGTCCTCTATTAATAATAAATGAAATGTTAGAGTTATTTGTTAAAATGAAATGGCACTGACAGCTATGGTAATTGCCACTCATCATCATTGAGTGTTAAGTGGCTTAATTATTACTGAGTTATGCACATATTAGGTTAAAAGTAAGTGATTAAATCTTCAACCAAGGGCAAACTGCGTCAACGGATAAAAAGTCAAAGAAGAGCGATATCGAGGGAATCGGAGGACAGATTGCAGATGGTGAAAATGTTTGACTGTCGGTTTCAACATCCATCACTCCCTCAGTAGTCACATGTGTGACTATCCGTTTCGAAATCCATCTCTCTCTCTCTCTCTCTCTCTCTCTCTCTCTCTCTCTCTCTCTCTCTCTCTCTCTCTCTCTCTCTCAGAAGTCATAAAGGAAATCACAAACGCGTTGTAGTTCAACATTCATACCCATATCGTACTTCAACTAGGGATTTTAGGTCACATGACATTCGTGTTGAACGTACGCGTTCGATGCAGGTCTAGTCCGAACTTTCGTGTTAATTCTTAAATAGATCAAATAATCAGAGAAAATGAAACTGTAGTGTTGAAGATTATTATTTTAACTTCATTTTGGGAAATTTTCACTTTTGTACTACGATAAATGGCAAAGCAGCACGACTACAAACTCACGCGTACCGGCGATTTTGGCGTCCATTATGAGCGTTGTGCCGTGATCTCGAATGTCCCTCGAAGGAGATCGAACATATACCTCTTTGATAGGTTCTCCGCATGACTTATTCCGATCGCATCACTATTTTTAGGGGTGGTACGAAAGACGAGATCATGGGCTTCATTTTGAGGGGGCGAACGTTAAAATCGGCCGAGAAAAACTCAATCAATGATCAAACTTTGTGTTTTGTTTGTGTTTTTTTGAAAGAAAATCTTGATTTTCTTAAACGTTCGGCCCAAAAATCAATTTTATGATAAATATTAATTGTAATTTTGCAATAATTACAAGTCTGACGATGCGAAAAATGATGCTTAAGGATGTACGATCGGTAAAATTAAAAGTAATGTCATTTCTCTAAATTGTCAATTTTTGGATTCTCCTTTGTAAGTATTATCAAAATGTGTGATAAAATATAGGGGTCACCGCGCTCGTTTGTGAGATAAATGACCATGAATTTTGCCATTTGTGAGAAAAAATGCTGAGTCAGCATTTTTTCACCAATGCATTTTCTATGGACGAAATAATTCAATGCTGTTTATCTCAAAATTTAGCGCGGTGACCATATAATTTTATTTGATCAGTATTATTTATTTCTCTAGACTGAGCTTTGTGCAAATTTTCATGAAAATGACATTAGTAGAAATTGATTTTCCAGCAAATTTCAATGTAATCCTATGGGAAGTGACAAATTCCACGCGCGCGTACCGCTCGTACATCCTTAAGGTCCTTTTTAGCGAGTATGGTTTCACCCCAAACTTTACATCCGGGCACTCCCAGGAATCACATACAAGTAATCAGCGCTTCGCCGCATGTTCTGTGTTGGGAGGTCTAAGCTGAGTTCCGACGTTCACGATTTTGCAGCTAGATTTGTCTGATTTCTTATTAAACGCAAGGATCTAGAGATATATTTATATACTTTACCCTTTCAAACGTTATCTTGTTCGAAGTAGTTTGATTTCCGGGTGATATTTTTCGATAGACACTGAGAAGTTGTCAAGCCAGCACTGCAGTGTAGGCATACTCACGTGCACCGCACTTTGCCGATACCATACTGAACTGCTCACGTACGTGCACCGCACTTTGCCGATACTATACTGAAATTTTAGTTTCGATCTTTAGTTCCCGAGAAGGGGACTATTTTGGTTCTCTCTGAAGAAAAAGGCCGTAGATTATTAATTTGTTCTTTCCTCATTGATGGTGTTCCGGACTTTGGAAAAGTTGGTTTTTATACTGGTTTGTATTTCGGACCGCTGACTTCGAGGGTCTATGGTATTTCCGGGGCAGCGTAATTTTGCATCCATTTTAATGCAGTTGTTCATTCTATAAATGCGTGTTGCTGTTTTACGGCATAGTAAAAGGGTTGAGAACGAAGTTTTTTGACTTTTTGGAAAAGTTCTCTGTAATTGTTAAACTTAAAATCTACATTAATCAGACATATTTCATTATCATTTAATAAAGTTGTAATCACACAAAAAAATTTAAAAGAAATTCAGAAGTTCAAATTAAAAAAAATATAAAAAAATATTTTGTTAAATTTAAATCAAGTTCTAAAATGTCACAGGTATCATTAGATTGTTTACAGGTATTGTTGTTTATTTGTTTACCTTGTAAACATAATCTAAATAACTTTTTTCATATATGCAAAGTAAATATGATGGAATATGATTATCATATTTCTGTTGATGTTCACAATACATAATGCATACAGTGATCAATGTCACAGGTATCATTTGATTGTTTACAGGTATTGTTATTTTGTTTACCTTGTAAACAGCATTCTAAATAATATTTTTCATTTATAATAATTAAAAACCATTGAACATTTCATCAGCAATATCCACAAAAATTTCATCAATTTTCGATAAGAAATGCTTGGGTTATTGCAAAAAGCACTAGAAATTGCAATTCTAGTTTCCTCAAACATTGTTCAATATGGGGTCACCTGGTTGTAATGAAAACTACAGGTGTCTACCATGGCATAATGATGTCAGGTGTTTCGAAACACCTGACATCACTTCTTGGTCTTTTGGCCAGAGGTCCATATATCTTTCTTTCATGAATTTGACTTTGTTTGTGTACCGTCTATTTACTCTCTGTTCTGTGCTGTTTTGTGTCTATGTTTACAACTATTGTCTTACAAATTTTGACCTAGTGTTATTGGATTATGGATTGGTATGATTGCGATTATTTTTCTAAATAGGAAGCTGATTTTTTCAAATTTAACAGGACATATCTCTGCACGTACTGAACCAATTTTCATCAAACAAAATGCAATCAATTGGTCTTGAAGAGAACTTTCCTTTGATATATAATTTATCATTATTGTAGCTATTTATCAATTTCATGTAAAATCCCTACTTCAACGGTGAATATTAAGTTACGCAATCATCTAGGTTCGGGGTCACGGTTGTCACCGGGTAATTTGCATATATGTCTTATTGTATTGTACTTTCACAGTGTCATATGATGTAAAATACTTTCAGTTGTTTATTAGTCGTTCTTGTTGCGCTTTTTTGGCGAATTTTGTTTGATAGGAAGAGAAGCTTGTGCTGTTTAACATTTTGAAACATGCTCAGTGAAATACTGGTCAACTTTGCACAACCTCAACTCTGCTTCCAGTCGGACAAAATTAGGTCCTAACTTAGTGAAACATTGTACAGTCTGTTCCCTAAAAAGTCAAGTTCCGTGCGCGTATGTCACCATGCATGGCTGAAGCATAGAAAGTCTCGTTTCTATACTGTCTATGGCTGAATATACATCGTTACATAAAGTTTGGACCTCATGACAACTTTCGTAATGGAATATTAATTAGCAGTGCATTTTATATAGATAACGATAGACGCTTTCCCTTACATTTACTTGGAAAGCAAGTCGAAATAGGAAAATCCATTTTGTCTAGTAGTCACAAACGAAATTATTCGTTTTCATTCAGCAAGGGGATACTCTTGGACAATACTGCAGCTATAGTTATACTCTGTGCTATAAACTGCATCACAGCTACTAAAAATTGTTCAAGCTGAGAAGCTTTTGTATTGAGGTATTATGCGCCTCGAAAATGAAAGACTTAAACTTTTGCCCAATTCTCCTAAACGAAACTTTCAATCATTCTCTCACCAAAACAAAAAAATCAGGGGTTACCGTGCGATTTTTGGTACTAGACTCGGAGAAACAAATTACCTGACATTTATCCAAATTTGAAATTCAAAATGGCCGCTATCCCTGTGTTACCTTTACGGGGAAAAATAAAATTCTCAATTCTCAAGTGGTAGATCAAAAAAGAATTTGGGAGTCTAAATATATCAGTGTTCCCGAGGCGCATTCTTCCTTAAGCAACTCATGGGATCACGTGACCGGGGTTATAGGCGCGTGCCCAGCGCAAAATCGCTCAAAACACGGTCCGTGCTCGAAACAACCTGTTGCGTGACTAGCATTAATCTATTGAATGCATACTGATGATGTGGTAAGAAGAGTTCTTGAACATTCAAATTTAATTAGCGCGGCCACAACGAAAGAGAAAACACTTTGTGCGGGTACTTATTTATACATGAGGTACGTGCTGTCATGCAACAAACAGGCGTAAAATTAATCCCATAACGATCATAATTCAGGCCTACCAGTTTGACAGGGAATTGTCATTAGTTACGCGTGTTGCTTGTTTTCATTGAAGTAGGCACTGTCGACCAATGGGTTGGTAAATGATAATTAGAAATGCTATCTTAGTATGCGCTATCGTTTTGGTAATTGTATGTGTGTAGCATGGTAGGTAGGTAGAATGTCTCGCTTCTACTTCATAACTTTGGTTGCGAAAAACACGAAAAGTGTGTAAACTTAAGGAAGATATATATAGTTCAATGCTAGGAAGCATGCTAGAAATGTTTTGAACTTGTATCTGCTGAATCCGAATTACGCATATAAAATATTCCGAATTTGAATAGGTGAAAATTAAAATGCATTTATTGAGCAGCCGCGTTGGTGGTGTAGTGGTTAACATAGTTGCCTTCCAAGCAATTGTCCCGGGTTCGATTCCCGGCCAACGCAGGACATTTTGGTATTTTATGGAAGCTATACAAAATATATTTAATGTGTGTTAGCAAATCATCATAAATTGATATTGTGCTGAATTTCTTTTAATCCAGGTTATTCGTTTTCGAGCCTTGTTATCTATTATTACATATGTAGCCCAAGAATGATAACAACCCCAAATTTGACACCAACCACATGAAAATGCCAAACTAGCCGAAACCAGAAACTATCTTGGCTATCACAAATTATTTTTTTAACGTGAGTCCCAGATAGCATTACGGCACCATGATTTCATGTCAGAAGAGCACTCATACAATAGCATTAGCAGGGTAACAAAAACACTCGATACAAATTATACTGTGAAAATCAAAAATGACTGTATATTACTTTCATATTCCATTCACAATATTTTTATACAATGGTCTGAACTACTCTATTACAAACCATTCTCCAAATAGTGAGTAACTGTTCACAAAATACTTCAACTTCCAATGTTCAGCACAATTGCTTTTTTTATAATTGTGTTCACAATAGTTTTATACAATGATCTAAACCACTGTTACAAACTATTCTCAAAAGTATCGTCTCTACAAATAAACACGGATATAATTCTCAATTTCTCCGTTCACTTATAATCAACAATACACATAATGAATGCTTAGTAAACTATTGACACTGAAGTGACATGTACGCTGAAAAACTACAGATCATAGAAATAAATATTCACCAAGGAAATTAGGTGTTTTCTTTGTACTACGCACACTCAAAAATATCTTTCAAATGAAAGCATGTTTTCACAATTACATCAAATTTGTCTCAATCAGCACGGCATCAATCCAGCGTGGACCAAACGTTTTCTGTATGTTGTCCAAGGTGGCGGCTCAAGGAACACTATGCGATGCCAATGAAATGTACGGAACGGTACTGACAGCTTACAGTTCTTTCTGAAACTCTCACGACATCAGTAATGAACGAGTTCTGCTTACAGACGACTATTTGCATAAACCGCATTGCACAACATCTGGTACGCTGGTATTGTTTATGCAAAGTCTAGTCCAGCATACAAATAACAGCGACGATGACTTTCACAACTCTACACGGCGAATACAATCTCAGAGTTCGAATACAGAGTAACTCTAGGACAGAATAGTTCTGCAGAAACTTCTCACAGAGACTTCAACAGTTCTGGCTTTAAATGTACAACATCTGGCACTTTAGTCATGAAAATTCTAGCACAAATACTCACAGTTTCTAGGGCATCATTTTACAAGTGGTATAGCCACAAACTGATGACGTCAAAATCGCCGTACACAAAATACAGACGCCCCGTAATTGCGGCACTGACTAACTAATAAGGTTAAAATAATATAAATTTGCACTTTCTTCAAATCACTGTCACAATTTCCGACTGCTTAGTTTTTGTATTGGGTGAAGTACAGTGGGGGCCAGGAATTGGGGTTAGCTAACCCCAATTTCTGGCTCCCACTGTGCTTCACCCGACACAAAATCAAGCAAATGAAGACCATCACAGACTTTTTAGGGTTAGGGTTAGTTAGTTCATGTGATCGCGGCAATAATTCCGTCTCATTCCGGGTACAATATGTCCCCTCTCACGTTTTATTCATCAAATTTGTTGTCATCTACAAACTGACCCCGACGGCAATGGCCATATTGACCCCTTTTCAATATAGCCGTTGCCAAAGACGGCACACAGTTACATAACAGAATTCAAAGTTCATTCAAATGCAAATAATAATCAATATGACGGTCAAAAATCTTTGTATGTTTTCATAAGCATTATTTCTTCTACAGACTGAAAATCACACCTGTACATTAGTTCAAACTCTGTTATTGATTGGTTTAATTTCTTGTCCACAATTTTTTCCCCTTTTTATCTTTGCGATCATGCCTCCGAATAGATTTTTAGCTAGGCTGTATTATGGAAATTTATGAATACACGGATGTAACAAAAACAACTCTATAA
The DNA here is from genome assembly GCF_041260155.1 of Ptychodera flava. Classification (NCBI taxonomy): domain Eukaryota; kingdom Metazoa; phylum Hemichordata; class Enteropneusta; family Ptychoderidae; genus Ptychodera; species Ptychodera flava. Next base: position 38,400,264 of record NC_091946.1, on the reverse strand, counting down.
TGAATTCAAGTTCCGGAAGTCCAAATACAGCTTGAGTCGACACAGTGACAGGCATTTGGTGATTTGAGTCATTGGTCGCCATATTTGTGCTTGCTTTTTAATTTCTGTTGACCGACATACGTAATGCTAGACTTGGTTCAAGTCTGTGATTTGTAATGTTTGAGTGGAGTGAACGCAATGATTTGTATTTTGCTTTCATGTGAAACGCGCGCGTGAGTGGACGCGATGAGTAGGGGGAACGCGATGAGTGGAGTGAACGCTATGCAGCGGAGTTTCACCCGGAATCACACCAGAAACTAACTCACTATTGCGCAGACTCAAACTCGACGCATTCAATAGCTGGGAAAACCTGGTGTGAGCTGCCAAATTCCGGATAGGTTTGTACGAAATAGGAGAGACACAAGAGAAACTATTATAAATGATTTTATTTTTTTTTAATTCACCGACTTGAACCAAGTCTAACGTAATGCCAATACTTTATCGAATTGTTCCTGGGGGTTACAGTATTATTCTGATAGGTGACAGGGGCCTTTTTCTTCGTTGTTCAAGTTTCCTCAGTTCTCTTATTTCACCGCTAATCATTGTCTTCATTTTGTGGATCCTAAAACCTTCGCCTACACCAACACCTTTGAAGGCATGTGGATGCATGTCATGCGAACTCGGATTGGCTTCACATCTTAAGACTTATTTCCAATTAATCTTTAAGAGTTCATGTGGCGGAGGCGTTTCGACGATAAAGCGGAGGCGTGGATTTTACTTGTTCAACGTATTTCAATTCTCTGTCCTTCAAGTTTACAGTCCCCTTCATCGATTCATTGCAACTCTGCACATAACACCATATTATGCCAAATGTTTTTAGACGGTCTAAATCTAATATCACGCCTAAGTTTACAACTCAGGAGGCCACTGCCGCTGATGTGTGACACTGGGAATGCACAAACCTGACGAAGTTTGTGCTAGTGACAGTGTATGGGCCTTAAATTATTATATTTGCAGCGAATTTCGTTCGCTTCTGTACTTAATTCACTTTGTCGATTGGTGAAATTTTTATGTTATTTCCGTGGCATATCCAACGAATTGATGTCCACGTTTTCATCTACAATAGCAATGAAATATTGTATTTCATACATGTTGAGTGATGAACCACTTTTATAAAAGTGTATCCAGTCAAAAACGAAACACACACCTTTTGTATTGTAAAAAAGGGAGCAAATGACAAATTCAAAAATAAATGTCAAACACAAAGTTTTCAACATATAAAACATCCTAAACAAGTGACAATTTTATACTTTAACTGTGCAAATACAACAAATAATATGAAAAATATTCAAACAATAACAAATCTGCACAACGTTAACAAACACGACAATGCAGAGAAAAAAATAAAGACAGGCAATAAAGCAATCAATGCAGAGGCATAAATTCAATAAAAGAAGAAAAATGCGTAAAAGACTTTCAAATCATTACAAGTGAACATTATAAATTAATCAGTTCCTGCTTAGCATTATCATCCTAACGTTTATATGAAACATTGCATCCCTTTCTGGCAACTTGTTCTCATGGAGTACAGGTTACAGGTAGTGCTTCACATGCTGGAGGTTCTGGGTTCGACCCTCGGCAGTGGTAATAGTTGTTGTGTAAAAAAGTAACTAAAGATAACACTTCTCTCTCTTGTCATTAACCAACCATTGCTTCCACCTAGGTATCAGGCTGGCTGAAGAAGACGTGGATAGAGTAATAGGCCTCGACAAATGAGGGACAGAAGTGAAGATAGTAAAAATTGGGACCCTTCTTTTTCAATCATTTCCCCCTAAGTTTCCAAGCCCCACTCTTACCCCCAAAATAATTTATCGCCCCTTTAAGAACGTAACCTTTCACCTCATTTCCATAAGTACGCAGATCTTTGATGTCATCAGTTTGTGGCTATACCACTTGTAAATGGTGCCGTTTCTAGCGACGAGAAACAGTTCACTTTCTGTCTTTATACGAGTACAGCTTCTCAGTGTGGCGGTCCATGCATAGCAAATGACGATGCAACTCAAATCACAACTGGAGTTCCAAAACTTGTCATAACTTGACTAAATGAACACTACAGCACACCAAACTTCATCGTTCTAATGTTGAACACGTTACCAACACTCGACTGAAGTTGCAGCTTCAAAAGTCCACACTATGGTATCTCTTTACAGTCAAAATTACGCTGTCGCCACGTTTAGACTTCAAAACAACTACGCACACGTTTACACGACCTGCACTGAAAACCAACACTGTGCAACGACCACGGACAATTTTCGATTGTCCCTTTAAATTGAAAAACCAGACAACTCTTTGAAATTCATACGCCAAATGAGTTCTTCAAAAATATACTAAAGTTTGTTAAAATGCAAACAAAATAGACGTTCCTGACTACTGATATCATACAGAGAGTACAATATAGAAATAAAGCATGTCATTTTGATGGTTTATAATGCAAACAATGATACCTGAAACAACCCTTTCACTCGCGCGATTTTCAAAACACTGCGCTTCACATGATAACAGCATCTGGAATACAAAAGTGGAATTTCTCACTGTATGTGTTACAGAAGGTACTGAAACCTACTGAAATACTGTAATCATTGTGTTATAAATCCATACTGCCGACAGGTAAGTATTGTAATGGCTGAATAATGTCGACATAAACTACAGTGCATATACTGCTCAAAACTTTGTTTTTAGTTGTTTATGTTGCGTACCACTTACTGATTAGCATAATAAACACAAACTAAAAAGCGCCCTCTATAAAGGAAAATTTGCAAGTTTTGTTATATAGCAATACAGAAATCGATGTCAAAGTAACCATGGGTTACACATATTTACCACAGTTTATTCGCATCGAAGCGCGCGCGTACTACCGGTATTTGCAGTGCAGAGCAATACCAAAAACAGTTTGCCATTCCTTTATGTTAATGAGTATTTAAGTTGTTTGCACACATTGAAATAATTGTTTGTTCTATTTCTAATGGTTGTTGGTATTGAAATTCTTAACGATAATCATTACATTATTATGAATGCTGACAAATGCTACTCAGAGACAGCTATATAATCATGCATCACGGTGTATGTGTATACTCAGAGCGCATCGCTCAATACTGGAACTGGTCGCCACTTATCCACCTACTGATACACTCTATTATTGTAACACCAGTACAACGAAGATGTGATAAAAAGTTTGAAGAAATAGAGCCACACTCTCTGTCTCCATTCCTACTAAAGTAATTATTTTAAGAGAGTGCATTCCTTTGAACACAAAATACTCCGCTTAATATCGATGAATAATTTGCGTGATTGTTGCGTGGTAGTACAGAAAAACGCCAACAATCAACTTATTCTCGTTCTTTGAAATTCGCTTGTATCAGAAAATCTGTGGTCGATGGAACCAGTATATCCTCACCGTACGTCGATGTAACCGCCGGGATTACTCAGCATGGAATGGATCCATTCAGCGCAGATGATGTCGCAATATCAGACATTTCTACCATGAAGGATATGACAGTTGACTCGAAATCTTCAAGCCTTGGTGAGATTATCAAGGACTTTGCGTCATCTACGACTGCGCATGGAGTCTCACTTATCGTTAGTTCAAACGATTGGAAGGGGAAACTGACCTGGTCTTTGATCGTTTGCGCTGCTCTCATTGCATTCACAACGCAAACTCTGTTGCTTGTATTGCAGTATATCGAGTTCAATGTGAACACAAAGGTAAGACTAGCTGTGATATCGCAGCGGTACTTTTAGCGTATATCGAACACTTTCGACCCGAGCGCGTTCGATATACCGCTGCGATATCATAGCTAAGGTAAGACAAGTGTGAACGCGTAAAATCCTCATTTTGCTTTTATCCTGCATTACGTCATCGTCGTAATAGCTGCACGTGTTACAATGTGTTGATTTTTGCGTAGGTTCGCGGGCGGAAATGAAGCTCAGGCTTTCGAGATGGGTGTAGTATCAAGATTTCCACACTGGAAAATTTTTGTCAAAGACAATCTTGGTATCATTAGCACATAATTGTTGCTTCTCTGGTGCCTATGCAGTGATGTACCACAACCAATATCGTAGATCCAGCAATGTTTTCTTTTATGATTTTCTTCCAGGTTGAACTGGTGAGTGACAGTATACGACCCTTCCCTGCAGTCACTCTGTGCAATACAAACAAACTAAGACGATCAGCTGTACTTGAATCTGAATACAGAGAACTGCTCATAGTTGACAGCCAATTAGTGTTTCCACACTATGGTAAGTACATCAGATAGAAGTTTACGAAAGAAAACATTACATGTCATAGCTTTCGTTTGACAAGTAAACTTTAATATCAAGATTGTAGTTTTTCAGTTGAGTGATATCTGCAAAATCTCTTATTTTTCACCTTGAATCCATATTCGCGGTATTTCCTTCAACTTAAAGTCAGAATTGGTAATTAAGGGTGAGACATTGAGATATTTGCAAAAAAATATCAGAGCAGGAAACAATTCATGTTTTTCGTGAAATATTAACATAATTTCTTATAAAACTCCACAAATCACCTCATCCTCCACGTTACAAAACAGCATTTGTGTCTTAGTACAAGTTACAAGTATCTATGACGAACTGGCAAACTAATCGCATGTTAAATGCTAAATTTCGACATTAAGTCCTCGTAACAAACCACTTTGTCACAAAGAGAATATCAATATTCGTTAACAAACACAAAATAACATTTTCAAGCTTCACATCCCTATCAGCTTACCCTTTTCTTTGTATGACATTGATATAATAGTCTCAAAATATTCTATATTTTGAAATGTCATCTTTACTTCCCTATTATTGAAAGTCTGTCTCTTTTAAGTGCTGACAACTTACAGCACTGTCTCGGTTTTGAAATATCAGAAGTCCCTATTTCAGATATCCCCATATGGGGCGCTTCTTCATAAAACATTTTATTTTTCAAATGTGATTTTCGAGAGTTATTTGTTCGGCCACTTTTATCGCCGACTCGATTATTGAACTGTTCGTTTTCTACCGTGTCATGGCAGAGCATTGTAATCACTTGAACTCTTCAGCAAGTATTAAATCATTTGTACTCCACACAGGTCCGTGTTCTGAAGAGGACTTCCAATGCGGCAGTGGTACATATTGCGTCAGGAAGTATCTTGTCTGTGACGGTATCAATCATTGTCTAGACATGAGCGACGAACGCAATTGTACTTATGGTAAATATGTACTACTGTTCAGAACGCAATATTTCCTATTCGGTGACGGAAACCTTGACGGCTGTGTTGTTTTCAATTTGGTTTATACGCAACGTCATTGCATTATCTTGCAATTTGTTCATTAATTATGACCTTTCGACCCAGGGCAAGGGTTACTTGGATGACAGACGAAGGAATGAACGGCTAAAAGAATGTATGAGGTAGAGAAGTGAACAAACGGACCAAAGATAAGACAGCATTGGGAAATTACTTGCCATCCAAAATATCTGCCCTATGGTATCAAGTTCTATACTCTATTGAAGTAGCTGTAACTCTGGAGATCTTTTAGTGACACTCATAAGTACAATGTCGTTTCCATCGTCCTGGCAAACATACAGACAGAGTGTTTGTCTCAACTCTTATTCCATATTTGTTGACATAGACCAGATATGGTCTTTTGATCCAAAGTATCCCGAGATTGTTGTCTAAAACTTAGTTGGTTTCTACCTGGTGAGTGTAAATATTAATATGATGCTGGAAATCCTGTCATTGAGTCGCTGACATGAATCAATTTTGAAGGACAGTCCTTTGTAATCTTCTGATAACATTATTTGCAAAACTTGCCGCAGGTCAATGTGGTAATGGTCAATTCAAGTGTGGAAGTGGCAGTCAATGGGGATTTTGCATCGATGATGACTACGCTTGTGATGGTAAAGAAGACTGTTATGAAGGAGAAGACGAATACAATTGTGGTAGGTCTTACATTCAGAAATAATGAAATATAAATTTCTATGAAATGTCTCTGCGGCGCATGGCAAGAAATACAACATATTGAAGAATCTGTTCATCTTAGTGTAGTCGTTGTCTGAAGCCTTTTTGTGAAATTTATCTCTGATTTATGTTCTGTGTTCCGTTGAAGCAGATTATGAGTGAACAACAGCCTTGCACATTCCTTCATGCTTATCCTTTTCCGGAAACATCACTGTAATCCATTGACAATAATGGTTTTCACTGACGTTACGGCCATCATTGTAAATAGGTACTGACTAAGAGGGTCTACTTACCTGTAATTTGACAACTATCTATCCCAGATGAAATATGTGATATCAACACTAAATCTGTTCAATTCTGTCTAGTCAGTTATGGTTGAACTGTTCATTTGATTTCTTTATACAACACTTAGCCACGTGACCCTTTGCTGTTGCCGTGCATTTAATCCCGTAACTCCCCTCCGGGCCATCCTGTTTTCAACATGCAAACCGGTAAACCATCACACTTTTAGTCACTTGGTAAACCTAACAATGCATCAGTATATCCCAAAGAGAGTTGAGTTTACAACCTTAAATATAGATAAAGTGTGGCGGTTTACTAATCTGCACAATGCATCAGTATATCCAAAGAGAGTTGAGTTTACAACCTCAAATATAGATAAAGTGTGGCGGTTTACTAATCTGCATATATGAATTGTCATGCATGAAAATTATTCGCGGAGAGACTAGACGCACAAAAACAATTTTGAGCTAGCTACACCTTTATGTACATTAACAAGATGTAAGTTTAAAACATGCTGTAGGCAAATATAAATACAATCACGTGCATAAATTCTATTCTTAGAAAAATCTTTCGATAAAGACTTTGATTTTATAAATAAAGAAATATTCGAAAAAGTTAAAAACATTGTCAAGAAAAATCTGTAAATTGTCTTGTTAGAGGTATGGAAGTTACAGAGTCATCTATCATGGATTCTTCCGACTGAAATGAAAGTACTGGGAATGTGAGAATTAGTATTGACATAGAGGTCTGATGACATGGCATTGTATAAACTAAGAAGCGCTTGTTCCAGTAGATATTAGTAAACCAAAAGTAATTGTCGCTAAGTTCACACTCAGCCCCAGAGCCACCTCAAAGCCAAACGCAAGATAAGCTTTGATCTACGTTCACACCGCATTTGGATCTCAAAACTCCTAGTCACTTATGGACCTCGTTCCAGGCCAGCTGTTAGGCAGTGAATTGGGTCCAGGACTGTGAACCTTTCACAAACAATGTGGGCTGGTCTAAAATTTGTGCTACCTCTGAACCCACGCCTCAGACCAAAAATAAACTAGGCCGATCAGGGGTGTGTTCACAAGTGGTGTCGACTCAGGGGCGATCTGAAATGTGAATTGTGAACGTAATGCTCTGGTTATCTCTGTTAAGTTTGATAAATCGAAGTTATAAGTTAAATTAAAGGCTTAATACTCTTCAAATGCAATCTTTGTTCAATGTTATCCTCTATGGTACAAGAATAGCAATGTAACCGTAAATCCTTCCGCCAATCTAAGGCACTTCTCTGAGGTTGAAATAAGCTTATGTTTAATTGGTAAGAGTGATGCAAATGAAAGACAAAAACAATTCACTAAGTTTGCAGGACGCTTTTCTATGAATGGACCGAGACTCACATATTTTCTTCTTTCATATATTTCACATATTTCCTTCTTTCAAATTCTCATAGATTGTTCAGGAAATGAGTTCCAATGCGAATACTCGAAGCGATGTATTTCAGTGAAGTATACGTGTGATGGCGTCATGGACTGCCCTGATGGAAGTGATGAATTGACTGCTATTTGTGGTGAGAATATGACAAAACTTTTACCGTTTCACTTCAATTGAAACTAAGAAATTTTAAATGATGAAATTGTTACATATATCGATCCGTGATGTTTACGACAAAGTCCTGCAAATGTGGCGCAGACAACTTCAAAGATGCATGGCCGCTGAAGTGACCTGGGTAGTTCGCCGCGTATCAAAAGGTGAATGAAGGATCTGTCGCTGTTGTGACGACGGTTCATATAGTTTGATGTTATATCTAGAAATCATAATTTTAACAACAGTTTCTATCGTCTAAAGACACAAATGAATCATTAATAATCGTGACTTTTTATTAATTATTCCAAAATATCACATGAATCTAGATATAACACCGTTCTCTGTCTTACGTCTTTTCAGAGTCAGGTAAAACCAACGTCGCCCTTGGTAAGCAAACGATTCAAAGCAGAACCGGACTTTATGAATCTGAAAAAGCCGTGGATGGATACACAGAGGGGTACCATATGCTGAAGAGTTGTTCGGCAACTGAGGATGAGTATGAACCCTGGTGGACAGTCGACCTCGGCGATTCCTACAAAATCCATGAAGTCATAGTTTACCTGCAGGAACATAATGATTTTAATTACGGAGGTAAGACAATACAATTACATTGGAGAGTCCAAGGTTCTGACAACTATGTCTTCTGTGAAAGGGCCAATGTCAAACTTTGGATTATGATTTCTTTACCAAGAGCAGAAAGAGAAGAAAAATGTAATAATATAAATAAATGAGAGGTGGCGTACACATACCTGTGTTAAAGTGTGAATTCCCCTTTTTGTTGTTCGTTTTCTGATGATGTTTTCCATTGTTTCTAGAAAACTAATGCAAAATTCGTAATATTTTCACCTGAAACCAGTTTCCTTTCTTGACGACCGTTCTTAAACCACTACTACCCTTTGATAGCTGCAATAATTGTAGCCCACGGGCCTTTGTTTGCCATGTTGGCTATTCAGCCCCGATCCGTAGATGTACAGATACATCCCATAGCAGATCTGCTGTGCAAAATTGCCACGTTTTCTCTGAAAGTATTATACGGGCCGGGGCTGAATAGCCAACACGGCAAACAAAGGTTCATGGGCTACAATTATTGCAGCTAGCCTTAGATTAAATCGGCCGCTTTTCTTTGACATTATGGAGTTTTATATTAATCGTTGTAGGAGAGTCAGAAGAAAAGTGGAGATAAACTGTAGCATTTCGTTCATGTCTGGCAATCCATAGCGAATACTTCATGTGCTGCTGCAAAGTCTATTATATTATGTTTGTCACTTTTAACTACAATTCACGAGGTTGCTTGCCTAATTTCACGGAAACAGCAAGAACATCTAAACAGTAATTATGACTACGTTTGTAACGTGATTAAGTGTGTTGTGACTAAACCTCTCTATCATTATGTCAAATCATACTCCTACTCATCATTTATTGTCGTATATGACTACTCATCCTTTATTGTCGTATATGAAGCAGCATTCTGTCCTGAGATGCTCGATGAAATATCCCAGCCTCTAAAACGTCGATTTGTGTTAAATTCTATGGTGTGACTTATGAGGCCATCCCGTAGAGACTTGAAGGCTAAGGTTGTTTATATTTTCATGTGGAAGCATTGATCAACTAAATTGACAGCCAGTACAATGGCGGACACAGGGCTTATTCAATGCAAAACTCCATTTTAACTATACGTAATGACAGATTGAAGTATTGATCACGTGCCTGCAAGAGGGTTTCTCTATCGATTGTTACGGTGATGAAGCAGGATTTTTAAAGATACGTTGAGTAGTTAGAATGTTTTACAAAAGGGTAATGGATTTTGCATAAAACATTTCTTATATGAACAGAGTTCAATAAGAATGGAGGCGATGTGATCGTGGGATATGGAAGTGGAAGAGATGTAGTTGGTGATCAGTGTGGTACTGGAATTTCTTACCTTCTTGGTCCAAAGATTACGTTCAAGTGTGGGCCATCAATTGGTCGCAACGTGCTTGTCATCGTCGTTGGAGTCGACGACAAGTTACTGCTGTGCGAGGTGCAGGTCCTAGCTTCAGGTCAGTGCTTAAGTTTCAGTGGTCTGGCTGATATCAAATGGTACGCATACAATGTCCAATGATATCATGTACATATTACAGTGTTTGTAACATACTCGCAAGTACCCTAATGTCCTTAAGGAAAACAATCTCGTATCCTGCGATACAAATGATGCCAAAAGAATTCGCCGCTTGAAAGATTAAGTTAAGTAAAATCGCGGGATAAATCTCATTTGAATAACAACTTTCTGACAGAAAATATAACAATATCAAGCATAGACTGTTATACTTTATATTGTAGAATTGTGGGTCATGGACTGCTATACTTTATATTGTAGAATTGGGGGCCATGGACTGCTATACTTTATATTGTAGAATTGTGGGTCATGGACTGCTATACTTTATATTATAGAATTATGGGTCATAAATGCAGCCCTTGGAATGAGAGCAGAACAGAGCAGCGAATATCCAAATGCTCCAGCCAGACTCGCTGTTGACGGTATCAAGAATACCAACTTCTGGTTTTGGAGTTGTTCACAGACAGACATAGAGTTTGAACCATGGTGGAGAGTTGATCTAGGGAAAAACTACACCGTGTATCGTGTTACTATCGCTAACAGGCAGGATTGCTGCAGTAAGTTCATCGCTCATCCATGTTTTGCAAATAACTTATCGGGAGAAGGGATTACCAGCTTACTGCGTATAGCAGATTTTATTTGTCATATTGTAGTTCATATTATTAATTTTTCTTTTTTTTGACAAGTAACTTTTTTCGTTTTCGTTTTTTTAAAGGTGAAAGGCTCGCTTCGGCCGTTGTCTCAGTTGGAGCGGAGTCCCTCGATGTAGTGACTGTGGCTGGAGCAGAGAATGGAACAACTATCTGTGGAGTCATAACATATAAACACATTGTGAACAGCAGCGCAATCATTACCGTGACTTGTAAGTCGCCGCTGATTGGACGTTACGTCAGCATACAACTTGTCAATCAAACCGAATACTTGAATCTCTGCGAGGTCGAAGTGTACGGAATACGTAAGTAAACAATGCTTTGTTCATGTTTTCAAGACAACTACAGTGTCTTCTGAGAGATATTTGCATATAGATGTCAACGATCTGAAAAGGTACCTGACATACCAATCCGAAATCAGAAAACGTTAGTCACGCCCACATATTTACATGTGCAAAAATTACCGAACACGAACATAAGAGTGAGAATATTCAACACACAAGGGCGCAAAGACAGAACCAGCAAAAGTGTTGTTGTATGGTCTTCAGGATATAAAATAAAGACTTGAAATCATGTGTATCTAAAGCAAAATATGGTGTAATTGTATGATTTCATGGTATATTGCACCTTCCTAAAAATTTCTTCTGTGCCATGTGTGTAAATGTTACCTGACATTAGATCATAAAAGATTTAGATTGAATGGACTGCAACCAACAACATCTCCAAACTCTGGATCTGCCCTTAGAACATCGGCTTGTCTTACTTTAGTTGTGAATGATAAAAGTTTCGAACTTTGCTTGACCAAAGCGTTATGTGTCAGAGTCTAACCCTTTGCAATCTGACTCGATTACGTAGGTAATTTTTTCATTACTTTAACCTTCCGGTCATTTTAATTGTCGCACAATTAAACAGCAACTTGTTATATTTTATCAGCATTTATAGACGAACTACCGAACGTGGCATTGATGAAGCCAGCTGAACAAGTGAGCATGAGCAGTAAAGGTGTACCATCCAGGGCCGTGGACGGAAACCTTGACACCGATTATGTAGTCGGTCAAAGCTGTATACACACTAGATTGGAAAATGAACCATGGTGGAGGGTGGATTTACTGAAAGAGCACCGAGTTTACAGAGTGGTGTTTATAAACCGGGGCGATTGCTGCAGTAAGTTTTAAAAATCACACACATCGATCTGTTTGCCTCTATGTATATGGCTCGATGAACTTAAATGACTTTCAGCGTTCTATAGATATATACTCTTGTTGTTGAATGAATGTATATACACCAATTTTGAAGTAGTAAATCTATACATATGTGTTTGAAATGATTAATAAATGAATATAATCGGAAAAACTGTTCTTGATCTGACATCGGCATATATTGCCTCATTTTGCGAAGAGGGTATCATGATCATCTTATCGGAGTTCATCATCACCGAATAAACCAAATTAACATTCTTTTGAATCTGTATCTTTCACTTGACCAGAGGAACGAAGTGATGGTGTTGTGTTCAGAGTGGGGTCAAGTTTGGAAATCAAGAAAAATCCCAAATGTGGGGGACCGTTAGGAATGCACGACCTCGTATGGACTGTAAACCACATCGACTGCCTCATACCGCTGATTGGCAGATATGTAACCGTACAACTAGAAAACAGGATTCAGTGGATGAATTTTTGTGAGCTTGAAGTCAAAGCAGAAGGTTGGTATACAGAAATTTGTATTTTAGTGGACAAATTCATAACTAAACGGCAATATGCGTAAATAAAAGTTTGTGCTTCCTAGGGAAGGGCGGACGGAAGCTTATCTATTTTTTAATTTTTATTATAGTGTGACCGATCAAAAACAGCCAAATTCTGCAAAATTCATGCCCGACATTTTGAAAAGTCAGAGGGTTTTACATGTAACAGGGTAGGTAGGTTGACGGAAACAAACATATTTTTATTTGGCCTAAGTAGAGATTTATCGGTCATAGTAAGTGCGCCATCGATATGTTAACCGAGATGACGTGCACTGACCATTACAATGTTTCTGTAAGACAATCTCCTCCATGCCGAAAAGAAGAATTTTATTAAAAATTCTTGCATACTTTACGCATAAAAAGCGGTCGGTTGATGGTATTAGCCATTGCTGTAAAGACCCGTTATCCTGCTGTACTGCATTGAACAACATAAAAGACGGATTCGCTGTCAAGGCCAACTTCTATAATTATTCCCTTCACCGCAGCAGCATTCAAACAGCCAGCATCAGCTACGGACTAACACGTGGATGTAGTATTACAGGTAATGCAGTTTAGACAAGCACAGGGTAAAATAATAGTACTAATAATAATACTAATAATACTAATAAATCTTCGGGAATCGTTAAGTTTCGCAAACAAACACAAGCAGACACAAACAAACTCGCAAACTTACAAGTTTTCAAACGATGACACTGCACTGATATTGTGTATCTTTTCTTTTCCACAGAATACATAGACCACGAAGCGCGCAATGTCGACGTCAATTCATTGCCACTATTTGAGAAAATAAGTCAGAGAAGACTAGTTGGTGCTACATCCATTGATATACCCTTGATGTCCGTCAATCAGTGTAGTTACGAGTGCCTAACGACCAGGGATATACGCTGTCTATCATTTAATTACAAACCAGGAAACATAACATGTTCGTTGTTGGTGTCCAGCAGGCTTGGAGACAGTGGCACGGATTTACTGACAGACTCAGACTACGACCATTACGAAGTTCTGATTGATGGACGTAAGTATTTTCCCACAATGCGTCATAAAGTGCATCGTGAGTGTACTTGGGCAAGGGATATGAAATACACATAGAGCTGCTGCTAAAGATGTTTATAACTTTAAATTTATTTAGATGAGAAAGAGACTCCATTGTTGCCGCAAGTTAATGCAGTAGGCGTCGCTTTTGTAAGAATGTCAATCACCTTTCAACAGTTCATTTGCAAGTAAGTTTAGCGTTAACATGAAATCAAAAAATTGATTTTTCCTTTCCCATTAGTTACTGATTTCTTGAATAATGGTACGTCCTGCCCAGAAGGTTACTTCCAGTGTGAATCAGGCGAATGTCTGCATAATTATCGAGTATGTGACATCATTCCACAATGTGTTGACGGAAGCGATGAAAGAAACTGCTCTCGGGGTAAGTTATGGAATTTTCAGATTTGTTATGGGAGTGGAGTCTTGTGGGAAACCTGCAATTAAGTAGTTTACATCCAACCTTATCTGAGAGGCCTTCTTCTGACTAAGTGCCATGGAAGGCCTTGTTCAAATCTCGCGCTTCGCAGGAGCCAGTTGGATTGTTATTTAAATACATCGGTCGATATGAATAAAAATCACAGTGCTGTAATTACTTTCTCAGACACTACTGGCATACTGGTCCTTCACAAAACATTTTCACGCAGTAGACGCATACTAGTATACAGTTCATTACTTCATTCAGACCATATTGGGGTTATAGAGAAAGTAAACATCAATAAGCCTTGTAAGCAAAAATAAAAACACGATTGCCCGGTGGGATTCACATGTCGGGAAAATTTCTGACGAGACCTTGTTTGAAAAATACTAAAACAGTTTGCAAAGTATTCTTAAAACTATAAACAGTATTTATTTTATTTCAATTTGTCGTAATACATCTTAGACTACAATTGTCGAACCAGGTTGGCGTGTTAGTAGGCCTATAGCTGAGCAGTTTCCGTTTTTTTTTATTTTGAACTAAAATATGCAGAGTAAAAGTGCAAATATGCAGAGTAAAAGTGCAAATATGCAGAGTAAAAGTGCAAATATGCAGAGTAAAAGTGCAAATATGCAGAGTAAAAGTGCAAATATGCAGAGTAAAAGTGCAAATATGTAGAGTAAAAGTGTATCAAGAGATGTCGTCAGTAACGTTTTAGTTATAATTTTATCATCACTGAAAGTTGGTGTGAGCATGCGACAACACACTCCATTCTAACCAAACCATGTTTAGCTTTATGATAATATAGATTTGGCCAAGTTTCCGAAGCCTTGCCTGCATATTAAATTAATTAAATTATCACTTTGCGGCAAATGTGATGTCTTTCATTGGACGATGACATGTTTTCAAGTTCGTCTCTTGCGAATTATTCCTCATGCCAATCCCAGTGAATATAGTATGATTCACTTGAATTACTTTACAAGGCAGAATATCCAATTCATGGTAAGAACATTCCTTGAGCACTTAAACGGTACTTACAAAGCTTAATGGAGCATATCAAATATTCTTCATTCTACAGCCTATGAAAAAGATCGTGTTTTCATGCCATCATCACCTTGGTTCAAACAATTCCATAACATCACTACGGATCATTACGCCTATGAAAAGTTCCTTTCGGAATATCGTCCGAGTCACGAGTACCACGCTGTGAAGGGCGAAGATCCGCCTGATTGGATAGGATTTAAGTCTTACAGTTTGTCTCCGGAATACGGTACCTTCAATGAAATATTAAAAGTTGGCAAGGACAGAATCAGTGAGCTGGGACACCAGAGCCGTGACTTCATCTTGAAGTGTTCTTATCATGGCACAAGATGCAATGCAAGGTGAGACAAATCGATCTTAAAGTGTTGTTATCATGGCACAAGATGCAATGCTAGATGAGACGAATCGATCTTAGGCGTTTATAATTGATAGGAAGATAAATGGGAGAGATTAGGCTGTATCGATCACTTACCCCTGTCTAAAAAGTCAAAACACAAATTACAGCGTTTTAAGAGAAACCATCGAACATATAATACACCTTACATAGACATTGTAATAAGCGTAAATAAATGACGTCCATTATCGGCAATCACGCTCTCCAGTTGATTACAAAAGGATTCCCTAGATATTGCGTCAAGTTAACATGCGACATAAAAGAAATAACATAAATTTGGAATTATGTCTTTTCTGCAGACTCTGAAAAATCGATTTTTCAGTAACTCGACAGATTTGTAGCGATGTGGGCGTTGACTTCACTGCTAACATTTTAGTTTCGAATGTTACATATTTATTTTAAAATGCCTGAGATGTATGTCATCCATGTGTTCACATTATTCTTGTTTGATTCTCCAGCGATTTCCACACATTCCAAGATGAAAAATACGGAAACTGCTTTACATTTAACAATAACGGGGACAGATTTGTGAGAAATCCAGGCGCTAAGGACGGTAGGTAAACGTCAAGATGTTGTATTCGTTTTCAAATCGCATATGAACATCTCAGTAAATCTCTGTTGATCGCAACAGAAAAACCAAAGTAGAAAGCAATGTCAGTATATTGGATTAATTATTACCTAACCATGACTGAATACCTTATTAACATTCATTAAATATAAACAAATAACATAAGTCGACTATGCATTTGTAGTGACAATGCTGGTATACTTGTCTGTGTATGTAGCAAGTAATTGGCAAGACAGCATTGAGAACTGTCACAATGAGAAACCTGCAAGGGTTCCCCTGGAAATGTTCATGGACAATTTTTCAAGAGAGAAAAACTGCGAACTCTTCTGTCGATGCTCGTAGCCGTATTTGGTTTACGAGGTAAAGTAGCTTTACCATAAGTTGTCAAACTAGGATGAAAAATTTGACCGACGATGTCTTAAACCATCACAAGTCATGTAACGAAAATCAGATTCCGTTATCAGTTTTATGATAATAAATCAAAAGAATACGATTATTTATTCTTATATTATATCTCAGCATATAAAGTATTTGTAAACTGTATTTCTATCACGGCATCTGTTGTACGTATATTTTACCAATCTGTGACACTCTGATGTCATTGACGCAACATTTGAGGTTTTCATTGACTTCTCTTGGTAATATTCGCAGGTCCAACAAAAAATTTACGTCACTTGTAAGAATTATCATGCTGTTTGGTTAGCTCTTCTTTTCAAAAGTGTTCTGATATCGCATCGTCTCTTATGGACAGGCGTCGACAGACAGTCATCAGAATTTGAACGCTCGCGTTTTACATTTAAAATAAAAACGTTAATGTACATTGAAGATCTGAGAGCTTGGTAGAAAATAACAAAGTCGTCGATTTTGTAGTCAAGAAAACAAGATTGCAACAAGTTGAAGCTGCGAGACAAAGCACAATAAAGGGTGGTACATTGTTACGTGCAGAGAAAACGAGCAAAAGGTGAACTCAGCAGTTAACGTTTAAACAAAATTTATTACGAAAATAAATCTAATTGCTAAGTCAGGGATAAAATACAAGCTTTAAAAGTGTACAGACTACTTATCTCAGCTGGGACAGCAAAGCTCCAGTCTCAGAGTTGTAACAGTCAGTCGGATGAATGAACAGTCCTTCGGCTTGCAGGCTTGTAGTTGCACAAAGTCCACAGAGTAAATCCAGCGTTGGCAGTGAAAGTCATGAAAAGTCTTGAGAATGACTACTGCTGGGTTTCCAAACACATGTAGTAACACACAAGAGACACGATCCCAAAAGTCTGACTGGAAGCTGTGCACGTCCCTTTTTATACACATGTGTTTACATAAGGGCATATAAGAACAATCTAGAACTTTTATTGACATGCTAATTACTGTTCTAAAATTATCTCTCTTACACAACTAATCAACTTTCCAGAACATTCCAAACATGACTAATTGATTTCAAGGTTGTGAGGTCATTAAGGGCAGTGACCTTGAGAATATTCTAGACTAATTGGACTCAGGTCATGATGAGTGTGGGGGAAATGACCTACATAACAACATATATTTGGTTTTTGGTCCAGGTTTACTATTGACACTGTTCACGGAGCAGGAGGAATACACCGCTGTGTACGGAAAAGATTCTGGTGTACGAGTGATCATCGCACCCGCTGACTTAGCTCCATTACCACAACTGAACGGTTTTACAATCACGCCGGGTTCAGTGACGTCGATTGCTATAAGAGAGGCAAGTATTTCTCATTTATCTTTGTTGTATTATATTCACACTTATATTCAATAGTTACATGATTATTCACGCATTTGGACCATGCAACAATATTCTGTGATATATTCCACGCGAACAAACGATATACATGAATAGCAATCGAATATCTTCATTTTATATTCAATCATTTTAATATCCATGCTAATTATCACAACATTTTAATTATTTCACTGCAGAATCAACTCACTAGAATGTATCCACCCTGGGGCAACTGTACCTATGGTGAAACAGAAGACCTCTTCAAAGTTGAAGGATTTCAAAATAAATATTCTGTTCAGGTATATATGATTTGAATAAAGTGATTTCACAATTTTCATTCGGAAACGTTTTCCCCTACATTGGTTTACATTTCATTTTCGTCTTCGTTTTCTGCTCTATTACCTTCTACTTGTCAATTCCAACTCTCTCATCTATTAACTTTGTCACATTCATGTATGTCAGCGTCTCATTAGATGGTTTGGTTTTGGCATTTATATCCCTTTTTGCTATAATGTAGTGGCATTTACATCCCCTTTTGCTATAATGTAGTTGCATACAGGCAAATGTTTTGTCAGTCTATCGTTGAATTGATGTGGCACGTAGTATGCCTGTACATAACGGTCTCGCCTTTCATCGATTTAATCTGACCGGCTGACAGACTGACAAATTGACATTAATTTTAATCACTGTTAACACTCACGCAGCGTACACCATGTCCTGTATTGTAAGTTTTACACAGTTCAGATTAATATCCTTCCATTATTTCTACAACTTTGGCAAAAGTTTAATTCCTTGTCTTTCATTCACTGCACAATGCGTCTTTCATAATCTTTCGCATGATTCTATGAAAAATCCGTAAAGTTAATTAATGTCGATATAAATGTATATTTTATTACTGCAGGCGTGTGAAAGCGCATGCGTACTGAATGCCATGGAGCGATACTGCGGTTGCACGGATTCTATCCACAGAAATGCCAGGGTCTGTAAACTCCTAGACGAAGATGAAGGTAATGATTTCTTAATCTCTCAGCTTAAATGGTTTGCGACTTTTATTTTCGACTGGTACCTATATTGTATTGAGACATTTTAAGATAGAATGCGCCTTTGGTCTCTCAAACTTTTACGATTCTTTTCTTATCTACGGCTTGTGTGGGCTCATTTTAAGACTCTTGGAGTAAGAAAAATTGTCACCGTCTTAGTTTTTCGAAAATAAAAAATTCTTTTCCTCATAGAGTTACACGGGGATGGCAACCATTTTGAATTTCAAATATTTGTAAGTGTTAGGTAATTTGTTTCTCTAGCACAAAAATGTGCTTCCCCAAATATTTTATTCTTATTCTTGATTTTGTAAGAAAATAGTTGAAAGTTTTATTGAGGAAAATTTGAGCAAAAGTTTAAGTCTTTCTCTTTCGAGGCGCATGCTACCTTAAATATTACCAGCGTGATTTTCGGGATAATTAAGTCATTTATCGACAACGTTATTGCTAATACAAAGTTCTAGCTTCCTTTCTTTCACTGTTGACAGAGTATGTAGATCACTATCAATTGTAAAATTGTAAACTTTGGATTGTGATTGGCCCGAATGTATTGAAGTTAGATAAGTGGGGATGTTGAATATAAGTAGTTGATACACGTGTACATGTTTTAGGCAAGAAAACAAGAAGGTTGAGGTTGATAAATATGAAAAACCTTCAAACTGGATTCGGTGCTTTAATCGCCTTACTTACTTTGAGGGAGTAAATACAGAAAACAATTACGCACACAAAAATGACCGGAACATTCTTCCTCGGGTCGCTGTCTGACTTTCTCTATTTTAAGTAGGACATACCACATTCGTAAGTCAATAAACCCTAAAACTGACTGTAACCCAATGTCGAAACCCTTTATGTTAGATTTTAATAGGTTCCCCCAAAGAAAGTCATCTTTGTAATAAATTTGACACACCTTTCATGTGATACCTAACGATTTATTCTGGCGTTAGACGTCAAAACACTTCTTTTCCCATATATGCTTCATGTTTCTGTGAACTACTTTCTATAACAGATCGATGTAAAAACCTGATACACTTCTTCTCAAGAAACAACATGTTGCCGTGTGATTGTCGACAGCCTTGTCAGTAAGTTCAGTATTTGGAATTCTCATAGAGACTTCCTGAATATTTTATTGGTACATTTTTAAAAGGAGGCAGTCGTCGGAACTGCGCATGCGCGACTTTCCTGTTTACAAACAATGTATTTCGTGCATGGTATCCCGATGCATCAAGTCAACATAGCTGCAACATTTAAATTTTACGATATTCATTGTTAACAAACATGTTAACTTTCATCAATCGCCAGCGTACCCTAGATCCAGTATTTACATCAGTCATGGGGTCCCTGGCAACCTTTGAGCAGTGTTCCGACGACTGCCTCCCTTTATTACGTAGCGGTTATAACGAATAAGAAATAGAGTGTTTGCTTGTCCGGCTATTTGACTGTGAATAGTATGTGAATAATGCGTTAATGAATACAAAGTATACATCAATTATTTCAAATAGTCCTCCACATGGAAACTAACTGAACTAGCCTACTCGTGCCTCGTTTATTTGTTTCAATACCAATCAACATCACCATACAACGGCCTCTTTACTGATTTTGAAAGGAAATAACACATCGCTAGAAACAACAAATTGATTATATTTCTATAGAAATCACAACTATCGATAATTAACTTCATTAAAATGCAAACTTGACACGAGTAGACAAGATTCTCGTTGGCTTTGTGAACTTCTTCCCATTTTTATATTGTTCTTGGCATTAACCTATAACGGCAATATTATGTCAGTCATACTATGTAGCACTGTCACAAGGCACATTCTCTCTTTATCAAAAACATTATCAGAAACCTTAATGCGACAAGCACTTCATCTTCTGTCTCTCCTGGGAGAATGAATTTAATATCAGGTCGTTGTGATGATAAATTATGTATGTGTTGAAAATGCCAAACAACCTTAATTAGAATATTTTTAGCACTCTTATTTCATTTACTGTTATTATCAACGTTTTAATGGTGTTCATATAAAAAGGTTTTAATGTACAGTAAACATTTTTTGTTCGTCTTTTTGATATTGAAATGGACCAATGTCATAAAAACAAGTGCATTATCTGTGTTTCATTTTTCTAGCGAAAGGCAGTTTTCTCTGACGATGTCTCAGTCGCTGTGGCCTTCAGATGTGTTCTTGGTAAGTTATTATCATTTTATATCTTTTACGAAACCTAAGACACATTTCACGATTTGACTTAATAGATTTATCATAAAACATAGAAAGACGGGCTAATTTAACATTTTACTTGGACTTGTACTATGTTTGGAGATACCTCGATATGCGTGGGAATTAAAAATAAAGTTAAATATCTTTACAGTCTATGATCGTTGTGTTAGCGACGCCATCAACTCTTCCTTTCATTTATATTGGTCAAATAAATTTGCAAATTAGGTTTTTCTATCAGTAAAAAGCTAGTAAAAGTGTCTCTATTAGCGGTACTATAACTACGCTGGTCGAGATGACATTGGCTTGTTCACAGTGAAACACTAAAATTTGAGATACAATAAGCTTTTTATTGTTTGTCACGACTACTCTCTGTAAGTCAATGGGCTGATCTCTAGAGTGCCGTCGTCTCGTCTGAGACAGGAAATTTGACATTTAAGTTATTGTGTTTCAGCGTAGTTTGTGCCCGAGCTTTCTGTTACGTGAAGTGCCACACATGGTGACAGAATCTTGGGTATGCTTTCTGTATCAGTGCTGAAGTGTTTTATTTCGGTATCGGACGCATTATGACTTATTCGAGTATTGTTTTGACCGCATGGAGATACGCCGTTTCTAAGTGAAAATAAGTTCATTTTCTTGGCGGTTATCGTTCAATCATTATAAACTGTTGTTTGATTGCAATGCAGACACATCTTCTACAAAGTGTACACAATGAAAATTCAAAGACAAGAAATATCAATGATGGTGTATCTGCAAGGTATGATATCTTATGTAATTTGATATTCTTTGGCCAGAGGCAGTTACAATATACGCAAGGAATACAACCAGATCTTTGTCTGTAATAAAGTAATACAAACTCTTGATTTCAGAGCTTCATTTGCTTACAGCAGACAAAATTGTACTGCTTTTCTACAGTACAGATCTGAACTCTTTCTCTGTTGATAGAAGTATGCAGTGTACCAATGTTGATAGAATGTTTGCTTTAAAGTTTATAGAATCTATGATGGGGTTGGGGATATCTCAATATTTCAGAAATGAATTCTCAGTTATTTTTAATGAAGAACGTGTTCATAAAAGCACACACTTCACGCCTTCACACCTAAGGGTATGTAGTTCTCATGTAATAGTGACTGATAAGTGAATGTTACCCTGTCCCTTTATAAGTTTCTTAGTTATTCTAATAAGTAAGCTTATCTATCTATCTATCTATCTATCTATCTATCTATCTATCTATCTATCTATCTATCTATCTATCTATCTATCTATCTATCTATCTATCTATCTATCTATCTATCTATCTATCTATCTATCTATCTATCTATCTATCTATCTATCTATCTATCTATCTATCTATCTATCTATCTATCTATCTATCTATCCGCCCGCCTGTCGTCTGTCAGTCTGTCAGTCACTCTGATCTGCCTTTCGATGTTATTTTTCGATCCGACTGTCATTCCCTGTATGTTACTCTGTGTACATTTTCCCTAGGTCAAATTTTGTTCAACTTGAAATATACCTGGAACGATTAAGTTATGAAGTGACTTCGGAATATAAAGCATACACAGTAAGTAGTAGAACAAAATACGTATGGTTCGGATGCGATTTATAGCTTATCGGAAGTTACTGTTAGTGATAGATTCGTGTTTACAATATCCTTTTTTGTTATTTATTCTGTTTATTCCAATGCCTTTCATTTTACGCTTAAAGATTTGCATCATCTTTCTATTAATAATGCCCTTGACTATTTAAGTGTTTTATGGTTGACTTGGTAGATATTTAAAATATTCTGATATTGCATTTTTATATAAAACTTTTCTTCAACTGTTTTATAGTGGGAAGACTTGCTGAGCGATATCGGTGGCACACTTGGTCTGTACATCGGACTGTCTATCATCACTGTATGTGAATTTATCAAGTTCGTTGCGGATTTGTGTCGTCATTGGTCCACGAGTGGCGATCGGAATGCAATGCCAAAACATGCCATAGATGGGTGACACAATCGAAGGAACGTTTCAGATCTCATTTAATTTGATTTATTCATTTACACTTACTAAACTCACAAAGAATACGCAGAAAGGTATGAAAACGTATTTTCACTGCGGCCAAAAGTGACAAAAGAAAGTGACAAATATCAACATAATAAACAACATGCAATCAGAACTTGGGTCAACAAGCCAAAACAGACAGAAAGTTACTCTTGAATATTACACACATATCAAAAATTAGACAAACTCCTCTAGTGCCTGTTTACAACAATATACTGCAGATTCGTCTTCACCATTCGTTTCAAATTGTAATTCAAAATTATATTCCTGTTATGCATGGCAGACTATTTCATGACTTCGATGTTGTTTACTGAAAACTAGTTTGATATAATTTCGCTCTGCCTTGAATTCATTTTCGGATATGCCACACTATGTTCCACACAAAACCACCCAAACTTTTCAAAGTGAAATTGTCGAATGTGTTCAGTGAAATGTATTTCCAGAACGAACTCTATATAATTATTATGTGCAGTTTGAAGTCTGTGTTTCCTACCTGCCTTAAGACCTTGATACCGGTAAGCACATGTATAAACATAGAGACAATTAATTAAGCTATTTGTGAGGACTTTTCGAGTATTTGTGTCAAGAAAATTACGTGTGCAGTACAAATCTTTAATTTGGTGTTTTCAGTCTGAACAATCTGTCTGAGAGTGGCCATACTCTTCCTTCTAAGCTTTCGATCCAAATCTGCACTATGATAATTAAATTAACGGTGTCCTTGGCGATGATATTGGCATTATTCCTACTTCTACCTTTAATGTGATTCGATCCAAAAAGAATCGGGTCCGTTTTACCAACATGTGTGAACGATTTGTTATCAAGCAATAAGTCATTCAAACTCTGCAATTCTAAACTTAGTTTTGTATTTTACCAACATCCTTGCCAGAGACCATGAACTCAGAATCGTAGGCATACAAAACACGTTTTACAATTTCAGGAAGATCACATGGCTAGTTTTTCGTAACTATTTTGAGGTCTTCATCAAAGATTGCATTCTCATTTAATAGTTTCGATCTCGACTAGTTGTTTTCTGATCTAGACCGTGAACGGCATTAGTATATTAGATCCGTGTAATAAATTATATACTGAGTTACTGGGTAGCCCTTCTTTGAATCTCCTTCAAAAGCTTGATATTCTGTTTTGATGTAACCGCCCACAGATTACTACAGTATTCTAAGCCACTCCTAAATTTTGGCAGAATACAAAGTCTTACTGTAATTCTGTGTTGCATTGAAACCCGAAATTCGCTATGTCATACATAATTTACTGTTCGTAATTTGGAGGAAATATCCACTCTAGGTCAGTAATTGAGTTAACATGACGTAGGAAGGGACTATTCACGTGACAAGGGTATGTCTGTGCTTTTATATATGTTTGACAATTGATATAAATTGCTTCACTAGAATATGGTGTTTTACGAAATTTGATTTTAGAATTTCACCTAAAGTGTCCTTTACTGAAATTGTATGGCACAAATCATGAACATTTTTTCCCTTAGTGCATATGTTTGACAACTGATGTAGATTTAACCCACTGGAATAAGGTAATCAGAAGTCGTAAGGTGGGCAACAGCTAAATGTTCCGCTGATGATTCAACCATAACTACTAGTGCAAAATGTATTTAAGAAATTGAGACAACCTTGAACTCTGACTTGTGACGAGACAAAAATAATGATTGTAACGACGCTACGAAATCATGATATGTAACGACGCTACGAAATCGTAGATATTTAAGTAACCAAACTTTAGACAGTAAACTTAGTGAAACGGACTTGTAAAGCAGTTCACTGTGAAAATATTCTTGGTACACTTGTTGACTTGTCGATGAAAATCTGGAACGGAAACACCACTGTGACAAGATTTTTATAAAGTAAATCGCAATATCGCTTTGCTCAGGGGAATAAGTTTTTACTCGTGAATACAAGGACACTTTTTATAATAGCTATGTTTTACCACACTTGGATTACTGTTGTCATTTATGGGGAGCATCACCGTTTATCAAAAGGTTGCATACGATTCAGAAAGAAATGTGCTATCAGAGTGACTAATACCGACAAAGGATGTATTTAAAACAATGTATATAATGCCACTACCGGATACAATAGTTTATTAGAATATTTAAATGTTTAAATAATCTTACGCCGTAACATATGAAAAGTCTTTTTACCGAAATTGATCATAAAAGAGTTACAAGATCTAAGATGCAAAGATTGTTAGTGGTTCCTGTAACAAAAAGAGATTTAAAAAAAGAGGGTTTACTTTAAAAAGTGCCAATCAGTGGAATAGTGTTGATTTAAATATAAGATCTAGTAACTGATTGAGTAGTTTTAAAGGTTCTTACCTTAAAGCTTATTTGAAATAATTTTTGTGTTTTGAATTTTAATTTTCTTGTCGAATTTGTTTTTGTCGTTCAGCGTGTGCATTCTCTTATCTCTTTTGTGCTGGTTCACTCCTGGCCACGTTTTATTTCTGTGCTTTGTACTGTGCTAGCTTTGATTGTCATGTTTCATGTAGTTCTGTTTTGTATCAGTTTGTATGTTCATCTGAGGGCCCTGGGGAAGATAAGCATCCTTACGGAAGCTTACCAGGCTACCCTCGCTAAATAAAGTTTAACAAGCTAAAGTAAAATAAATAGAATACAATAATGAAATTATTCCGCTACTCCGAAAAAATGAGGGCGCTATTTGTATAGAGATTGGGGAAATATATATCATCAGTTTTCCATATGCTTACACGATATATAAACATTAAGTGTGAATGGCTTTTGCCTTATTTATGCAGGCTTCTGATTTGTATCAAAATTTTGGCGAATAAGAAGATAATTGACTTGTTTACAAAGTTATTGAAATAACATCAGGCCAGTCTAGCCTCTCTTTCTGTAAAGGAGTAAAAGAACATCGAAATTGTGAACTTGATGACCCGGGTTGAACCAAGGTCATCAACCTTTTTGACTATTTGGTTAGGGAGAGAAATCTATTATCACTTTGACTAGAAATTCCTAATAGTTGGTGAAAGAAATGGGTGAACATTTATTATAAGTTTCCTACCACACCGTGTAAAAATCTTCGAGATGTAAGCACTTCATCTACCCCTCCCCCACCCACCCCCGCAGGCCTTATGATATGATCCAGACATTTGCAATTTAAGACAGCGGACTCGCATGCTCATCACAAATAGAAATCTTGCTGAGCCGGAATTGGAATGAAATTGAAAGAACACCAACACTTTACACCGACCATGTGCTACTGTAATAGAAAACGAACACTTTACACCAGCAATGTTCTACTGTAGCAGAACACCAACTCTTTACACAAGCATGGTACAGAAAACCAAAACTTTCCACAAGCAATGTTCTACTGTAACAGAAAACCAAACCAACTCTTTACACAAGCATGGTTCTAATAACCAACAGTGCACACCAGCCATGTTCTACTGTAACAGAAAACCATCACTTTACACAAATCATCAAAAGCAAACTAAGACAATGTCGTATATTCCTTATTATAGCATACCAGTATATTGATGGCGCAAATACAGTGATCCGCGAAACTAATCGTGATATATGTATGTGATTTTTGTAATTACAAACACCAACAAAAAATTGTGCAAATTACATCACAAATTGCAAATTATTAACAACGCCATATGAGTGTTTGCATTGGTGAGTGTAACTTTTATAATGACCATGTCTTGACAAATATAGGAAATATCTTTCTCATCATTTTATGGAACATTTTCTTAACTTCGTCGACTACTCCTAAAGACGTATACCTACCACCATGCATAAACGATATCTAAATCAGGGGATCTCAATCGTATCAACATATGTCGTCAACATGGGCCCTCACAGTTTCAATTATTAACGACAACGTTTAGTTGTTAACGTTCTAGGTTGGAGGTACAAAATTTCGTAACAATGATGCATGTCACTTTATCAGCAGAGAGTAAACCATCCAATACCCCAAGCCAAAGGGATATCCAAATACGTCATCATTATAACCGAGGACACCCCACGTCTTTATTCACTTGTGTCTTTGTAATTCAAATATCCAATTATTTTTAATTTTTCAATGGCCCGAGCAAGTTTTATCGACTACATTGAAAAGAAGACAATGGCTTCAAAAGCGAAAAAGCTGCCGGCGGTATACAGAGCGTCATGGCTATTTCAATGGTATAACCACGACCAAACTGTGTGTGGAAAATCAACAAGGTGAGTTGTACATACAACCACACCCAGATAACAGCCGGCAAAACACTGAAACCGTCATATCATATTACACAGATTATATTTAAATGCTTTGTTTGAATGTGCATATTGTCTTCTGACACTTTGCGTCACAGAGAGGACATGGTCACAGATGGACAGGATGTCAGATGGAACAGGACGTAGTCAAATAGGACATGTAAGTCAGATGTACAACCTCCGCTCATTTTCAAGGTGGCGATATTTTTTCGTTACATACAAGTATGTTTCTCTCAAATAAATTTTAAACCTACCTAAATTTACAATAAACAAAGTGGATATCTACTTCAAAATATTGTCAGATGGGAATTATTCGTATTAGTCAACCGCAGGAGGATTATAAATACCATCTTTCGTAGTCTTCATACTTTGGTCAATTCATATCTTTTTTTCAATATTCCTATCTTGTCTACATGTATGTGTTTATGTTCGACTTAAGACGTTTCGCAATCTAGGAATTTTTTGTTCCAGTCCGAAAAATGAACAGTGACACCTCTAGACGGCAATGTAATTTTTATGGCACTGTTACGCTCCACACATTAATCAACAGTTTGAAATTAATATTAAGATGTACGCTTTCTCTGACGTGAACGAATTAAATTTGCGAGTTTCATTTCACAGTGGTCAGAGCGACTTGATGATTTCTAGAAGGCATAGTATCATTGAACATGACCTAAAGGAAATTTAAGAGCATCTCTTTCTGATCTGACAATGACACAACTTTAATCCAATCGTTGAATAACGTTTCATTTGTATACTTTGCGGATTTTTTCTTTAAACGGGCACCAGTTTGACTTTGTTTTTTGCAGATCTTCTGTCGTAAAATCTTTTGTACGGAGTATACCGTTGTCTTTTTGTACAATTATCTTCTATTCTTGCACATAAACATCTGAGAAAGAATGTTTTGGCTATTTCACAGGGTCGGCGGCATTTCCGTCTTCAGCTCCTACTATATTCTAATCCCTGTTTGTATTTAATTCTTCTTCATTTCTTTATTTCAGATCCCAGAGCTGCTGCTTTGTTATCTTTGATTTCGTTTCAATCTCCACCAGTTTCATTTTACGGTAACCATCCCAATTTTGCTTTCACTTATCTGTTCCTGTGAGAAATATATACTAAAGCGTGAAAATCTACACTGCTGTAGGCCCGATCTAGGCCCACAATGTTATTTTGTCCAGGCGTTCATGTTAAAGTCCATTGGTGTTGTAGAAGTGCAATACGTTTGTTAGGGTAGTATGCGCCTCGAACGTGAAAGACTTCAACTTTTCTTCAAACTTCCCTAAATTAACCTTTCAACATTCTCTCACCAAAATCAACAATAAAAATTGGGGATTATCGTACAAAGTTTGTTACAAATTGCCCAATATTTTGCCATATTTGAAATTCAAAATGGCTGCCATCCCTTTGTTAACTCTGTGCGGAAAATTAAATTTTGCATTTTAAAACTAAGACGGTGAGAGTTTTTCTTTCTGCAAGAGCTACCACAAGTGGTAGATCAGAAAAGAGTTGTAGGAATTTGAGAGTCAGAATATCTGTCCCCGAGGTGCGTTCTATAAATTATATCGTATTCTATGACTCATGAATGTAACCGTTCATAAGTTTATCAAACGATTTAAATAGTCTGAGTCATATACACCAAGCAGCACCCTTCAAAAGTCTTCCTCGGGAGGTATTTTGTCACATTATGTATTGAATCGAAGCGAAATGTAAACGATGCGCAGAATGTGCTACTTCGTCTACAGGCACTCGGCTTGTCTGGGCCAGTTGAGCCTCTGCATGTAATGAGGATCACGGACGAATAACGTCAAACGTCCTAATTGATGCGTATGATATGTAAATGAGACATAGTGGCACTTCTGAAATCCGATCTACAAATAAAGCTAAAATCAAAACAGTCTGGTGGACGCGACGCTCAGTACAAGTTTATGTACAAGCAACCAGCATTATACTAAAGTATAAGCAGCCATCGCCATGGATGTTAGCGACGGTGGATTTTCACACTCCTTATATGACGGGAAATTTTTTCTGAGGATGATCTTGTTGCGCATTTCCCGCATTCATTGGACAAAATTTTAATTTTTAGATATGTCACGAGTTGTTGTATCTGGCTGACTGGAAACAAAACAGGAGGGACCGGTCGGACGTTGCCTTGGTGACAATGTGTATTACTCGACAAACATATTTGTTAATCATGGACGAACAGTAACAGACTTTGCTCTTCCTGTCACGTTGACTATGGGTTTGCGGAAATTCATAAAATTCCAAAACTAAAACGCGTCAATTTGCCTACTACGTAAATATAAGTTGAAATAGGCGTACATCGACAAAAAATATATCAAATACCCTTTAACTTTCTCGCCGGGATAAATGTGCGACAAATCTCTAAATTTTAGAGGACATCAATTAGGTGGCAATGAGAGGCACTGAAGTATCAGATAGCTTGACAAACTCGCATGTCAATCATACTGCGGATCAGTCTTTGCTCTTCCTTCCATATTGATTTCAAGACGAAACTCTGACAAACTAAATGACGATACGTCATTTTCATTAATTCAGGAGGTTGTTATCATCCATCGATCGGAGCCCGTTTTGCAGCCTATTATGGAAGGCCCTACTTTGCGTTAATCTAGATAAACAACAGATATCGATACAGATTCATGATACAAGGTATATTTTAGAATTTTGAACTACTCTACTGGTAAAATTAGATGACCCAAAATGTACCTTTGATTGAAACCATTGGCGACAACCGTGGTGGAAACAGATGATTTTAACAACTAAAGAACATTTCGAAAACCTACGCGAAACTCAAGTCAAAGAAATAACCAATCATCGTGAAATTTCTCGCCTTGAAAGACGAAAGACAAATCTATCAATAACTCGCTACAAACGAACTACGTTTAATCATTTGAAGGTGGAGAACTGAACTAGTACTGAGTGAGGACGTTCAGTAGTATGAAAATTATGTAATAAAATAATATAATATTTGATTGACAACTGACGCATGTTGTCCCGTAAATGTGCAAAATGTCCCCCAAAATAAATAGTAGTGGGACACAGTGTCCCCTGGTTTAAAATTCCTGGCTACAACACTGAGTTAAATCATGGTTTTAGCATAGACAGTAGACCTCGTAATTCACAGTTATTATCTGAGTGAGCTTTCAGAGGTATAAAAACCTCAGATAGCCTTCGTGTGAACTTCTAAAAAGTCGACTGAGTGGGCTTTGGAGGACACACCAACTTGCAACTTACTTGCTGATAGTAAACTGTCTACAGCCCGCCACTCGCGATGTGCGTCGGTACAACTTGACTCCAAGGCATAGAGAGTGATGTTAACAGTTGCTGTTCGGGGCGAGACAGACTATTTAAGATGTGTGAAACTTCGTGTCAAAACAGGTTTTGAAACTCTTCCTACTGATATCGCGTATGACATTAATTACCTGCTATTACACATTGATCCGGACATGAAACGAATCATCGTTGGAATATTCCCTCAGCGCTGTGATGTGATAATCTGCTTGGGATACAGTCACTTGTTGGCTGCAATTCTGCTATGCGTCTACGGGTCCATAGACGTGTGTATAATATACACAAGTGTGGGGCCGCGTAGCTAGTACGCGCAGAGCGGAAATGCAGCCAACAAGTGACTGTGGTTTGGGACATCAAAGCAGACAATATACTTTCTGCGATATATGCCAAAATATGTTTGAGTCAAGATTAACAAATTGCAGCAATAATGAGAGATGACTTTATCAGTGATGTTTTATGGTTATTATTATTATTATCATTATTATTAGACTTTATTTAAACTCGATAGACTGTTGAGCCGAAGGCTCTTCTCACACAGTGTCGAGATGCAAGAAATATACAATATGTACATTAAAGAATATAAAAAACGGAACAGAGAAAAACAAAACATTAAGATAGCAAGAAACAGACGACAAAATATAAAAAACGCCAAAATGGCTTAAAAATTACATTTTGCCAAAAGATGAGACTTACATTTCGTTTTAAAAGAGTGAAGAGTAGAGCAAAATTTGACATCTGCTGGTAAACTATTCCATATTTTGACACCGCTATACGTAAAACTCCTCTTAAAAATTTGAGTTCTGTGTCTTGGAAAACATAATTCATTTCTGTCTACAGATCTTGTACTACGACTGTGGACGTTCTGGACACTTCTAAAAACATTCAAATAATTAGGAGCCAAATTATTTTGGACTTTGTACATCAAGACTGATTCATTAAAAAAAATGGTTGTTTTACTTGCAGGAAAAAAACAAGCCCCGTTGTTTTGATCCATTGAAGATTTGACAAACGTACAAAAAACCATGAGCTTGTACGGCTTCAACGGAACAAGTGCCGAGGACGCTTCGGGATTGATCGAGAAAACAACTACCTACGAAAAGAAAGTTCGCGCAATCATCGTCGTTGTTGGCGCTGTAGGCGTTGTCAACAACTCTCTCGTCTTTTTTCGTCTTCTATCGTGTGAAACGTCTGAGAACACTGATAAATTTTTTTCGTCTGCTCACAAGCTGTCATCGATTTTATTTCATCCTTGGTCATTTGCTTATAGCACGTGATACATGTTAGCGACATTCCCAGGAACCTCGCCGGTGACTTACTTTGCCGTTTCTGGGTGTCAAGATATGTCATGTTTGCCTGTTTCAACGCCTCAACCTACAATTTGGTAGCGCTAACGGTGGAGCGACATTTTGCGATTATTTACCCACTAAAATATGTTGCTTACTTCAACATTAAAAAGGCATGTTTTTGTGGTTGTCAGTTGGGTGATAGCGTTCGTGTTCACCACATATGATTGTCTTTTGATAGCAAGGGTTGGTACTATTTGTATACGTGCCAACGAAGGCGCAGCCTCGTTCCTGGTTCAGTACTTGGTACCTATGTGTGTCATATTGTTCGTATACATCTGAATCGGCATGGAACTGAAACTTAAAGCGAAGTTTCCGCCACCTCCTAAACAATCGCCAAACATTACCGACCAACCGTCATCGAACCCGCAAGACGATTCCATTATGCGTGCGCGAAACAACATTTACAAGACCCTGTGTCTGGTCTTTGCTGCATTTGCTATCTTCTGGATTCCGAATCAGATATATTTTGTCTTGTATATCATTGACACAGCGCGATATCATAGCACAGATGTAATAACTTTTACAGCTATCTTGATATTCTGTAACTGTACCGTCAACCCGATCATATACGCGTTCAAATATCGGCAATTCCGTTCCGCGCTGAAAATTGCATTCTCGTGTAATGGTCAAGTGACCGACACATCAGGTATCAACACACTTACATAATTACACTTTATATGTACTTGTTGATGAGTAGATTCGAAACTCGCCTCAAAAGTTTGAAGTGTGTGTGAAGTGTCCAGACGTGGTAGATTACAACACAAATCAGCATTGTTCTGTTTAAGCCATTTTCTGTAAGTTAACTTAAAGGACCAGTAATGCCAACTTTTGAAAATTTTCACCATTTTTGCTTTTGAATGTCAATCTACTCTTCAAAGCATGGTGATATACACAGTGTTCAGCTTGTCAACTCAGACAGTAAGTGTGTAAACTGCATTGTGTGAAGCACAAAGCGATGTCATTATCGTAACTAGCTCACAGGAAAAAATTTGCAAGTTACAATGTTTGTGAAACAATGTGACATCTTGGTAGACCATGGGAAATCATGGTACACCTTGTTTATACCCATTGTTTCCCATGATGTTGATATCATGTGTACATCCAATAGCAAATGAGAAACTTGGGAAACCATGGGAAATGTTGTATGTTACTAGTTGTCCCAATGTTGCCCATCATATATATTGGGTCTATTTTCCAATGAATGGGTAAATGTCGTGTGGCATTACAAAAGTAAAGTAACACATGATTTTCACAACATTTCACATGATTCATGATATTGTGGCCAAGTGTCATATACTAATTGGGTATTCAGTATTCTCTGAGAAGATAATTGCCATAAGATTGGATGACTACTTCAACAGAATTTCTGGTATCTACCAAAGTTTAGATCGTGAAATTATTCCCAAGTTGAACAGTTACCACCGATCATTGATCAGCATTCAAAAAAAAAACATGAAAAGCCAGTGAAAAGTTAATTAAAGTTGAATTCAATTTTCAACGAGAAAATATCTGACAAGGATAGACTATGTTAGGCAAAGTACAAGAAATTTCATTGCACTTGAAATTATTGAACAAAAATTGTGGCTCATGTGAACAAAAGTACTGGTAAGGAATGAAAAAATAGACGAAATTTACAGCTGATCTGATTGCGTTGGAAAATGCCTTTTAACTAAGGGGAAAATTTCCTGTAGAATATCATAACAGATTCACAAAGTCATGTTGTTCTCTGTACAAAAGATTCAGACACAACAAGAAATTTAGTACAAGGACTAGAATGCTCACTCATCAAGTGTTCATACAAACGAATAATTTCTACCAACAGAGTGTTTCGTAATTTCCTGATATGTCACATCATTCAAATAATTCTACTTCAGATATCGATGTCAATGACACAAATACATACAAGCCATGTTATATATAGTTAGCCTGTCTTTATTACTGATACTAATTTAAAAGTTACAGTGAAAGTTTAAATGGACTTATGCTAATGATAAAATATTCAATTCTTAAAATACTGCTCCGGAAAGAAAGAAAACTTAAAATTCAGAAAATGCTTACAAAATTAGGCGAGTTTGAAATACAAATCATGAACACTTATTAATCTCTATCTCTGATTGTTATGTTTTATAAAAGGATCAAATATCTATAGTACTTAAGTATGGTACTACTACTGTAAACTCTTGACGAAGTAAGTAAATTCTGTGTTTTGCATCCACTCTGCCACTAAGTGGTTGAAAAAAACAAACACAAATTTATCACACACGTTTTATAGTACATTATAATTGTAGCAACAGGTTTGAGTTCAGAAAAGGAGCTGTGCAGTAATTTCCTATTCAAATGCACAGTGTTTTTCCTTCTTTACAAAACCTAAACCTAGACGAACCTACATCAAAAACCAGGAAGGGTGGACTCTCATACACATTACTTAAAATTAACTTCAGTCTCAACGAGCAAGTAATTTAACACTTCCCCTGTGTGTTCTATCAAGACACTCAAATGAGTTTGTTCTTTTTATCTGCAATGTTATCTACAAAACTTGTGTGCCATGTACAAAAAAGCTCCTGGTTCTTGTTGTACATATATTATGATGCAAAAACAAAGATTTTACTCTGGCCACCCTATTTTATACAAATAACTGAATGGATTAAATGTGTGTCTAATTTAGAAGAGTATAATCCATTAATATTCTCGAGTGCCTGGCAACAAGTAAATCATCTGATAGTTATTCACACCAGATATTCATATATACACATGCAAGTCATTATCTAAAGCAATTAATAATTCATTTCTCAAAATCAATTTATTCATTGTTTAAAAGCACTATGAAATTCACAGCAGTTTAGGACAAGAATGTTTATCATATTTGTTTGTGCTGAAGAGTTATACACAATGGTCATTGACGAGACAAAATCAAAATTAAGATAAAGAAAAATAAGAATAAATAATAATTATAAATAATAATAATAATAAACAAATGCCTTGTTATGTAACAATGAAAAGCCTAACTTTTACACATGTGCTCATCACCAATAATACTAATCATTGTTTTTATAGGCCATCATTATAACATTATAAATCTGTACAACGTTGCAATTTAAGAGCTAGAATTTCCCACCCAGAGCACATAAACTGTTGATAGGTTTAACAGTGTGCGTTGCTTGAAGAACATTGTGTAACAGAACTCAAGGTCGGAGAGAAATATCGGCCATTTGTAACTCACAGTACATTTTTTTAAATAAATTAATCATTAATGCAATTTTCACATATTCAAAGATGATATTTGCACCAGCAAGTCATACTCAGTACTGAAGGGAGGTGTTAGGTCAATAAACAGTGTTGCCATAATTCAGAGTACGGTATACATAGAGAGGAATGTTTAACATTAATCTTCCAATTGATAAAACCTATTTCTGTTTTGTCTGATACTGCATAATTGAATGAGGAAAGTATGGTTGCTAAACTGGAAACTGTTGCTATTTCGAAGCTTTCGAACATACTGTACTTTAATTCTCTCCCCAGTGGCCACAACTTTGCCATACCAACTAGTGTTCCGACTGCCCTTAATTTCAACAAAATCTCCTTCCACAGGGAAGCAGGGTACCTGATGCTCTGCAGTTTTCCAAAATGCCTCAGAATCTATTGGAAGATAGTAAGTTGGGTTTGTAGGATTAACTGGATCAGGATACAACATAATTTTTCTTTTTATTTGACTAGCTGCTTGGACACAGTCTCTGATATAGTTTCTCTTTTCCAGTTGAGGCACCTTTACCCAATCATGCAGAATTTGCCTGCTGTTTCTCAACTGTGGTACATAATAACTGCCATTGATAAACAAATGGTATACTTTTTATGTAAAATGGTATTGTCTCTGTGGATCCTGTATTTCAAAATCAGTGAATCAAAAGTCTCTCGATGAGCCACCTTATGAAATGATAAATTAAATGTCCACAATAATATCTATTGTGCAAGTACCTGGGCCGGATGTAGTTATACCCACAATGCACTGTTCACAATACTGATATTTCCCTGATTCCCAACATTTCACAAGCATTGAGAATGTTGGGTAATACCATTGTTTCCCCATGAAATACCCAAGGTTTCACAACATACACGCGCTAGTAGTACCCAAGATAAATGTTGTGAATAGCCAATCTTTGGGATTTCCCAACATTTGGGAGGGTACAATTATGTTGGGAATACCATGGGTGTCAGAAAACCAATATCTTGGGAATGGCCAAGGTCTGTACATTATTCCACAATATATTCCCATCATCTCACAACATATCTCAATATATCCCTATGATTGTAACTTGCAAAATTTTTCCTGACACTAGTGTCTTAACAAATAACCCTAATAATGCTTCTGTTCTTTGGTGCTCTGTTAATGATATTTTGTCCCGTGGTAACAGTCAGTCTCTAAGCTCAACTTTCTACCATGAAGGTAAGAGGCTGAAAAACCACGGGGATATCGCCAAGGCTTTCAATATTCATTTTACCAGCATCATTGATAAGTTTCGTCAGCATTTTGACAACACTCGTGATCTCAGTATAACCAAAGCTTGGGTTAACTCGCGCCATGGTAACTCTTCACCAAGTTTCCAAATTCCTCCTGTCACTGTTGACTTTGTAAAAAAGCATCTTTCTTTGCTCGATGAAAAGAAGTCTCCTGGTAATGATGAGCTCTCCTCGAAATTTCTGAAGATTGGTGCACCGTGTATTGCTGATTGTGTTACCAGTATTTTTAATATGTCAATAACAAATGGGGTCTTCCCTACTTGTTATAAATGTGCCCGTGTTGTTCCCATTCACAAGGGTGGTTCGAAAAGCGATGTTAACAACTATAGGCCAATCTCAATTTTGCCCTTCCTCTCTAAAATCCTGGAAAAGCATGTTTATATTAGCCTTTTTAATTATTTGCATATGAATCATTTGATTGTTGAGTCCCAATCTGGCTTCAGAGAACATCACTCATGTCACACTGCTCTGATTAAACTGACGGATCACCTTCTTTCGAACATTGATTCTGGTCTCTTCAATGGTTTATTGTTTTTGGATCTACGTAAAACCTTTGATCTGGTTGACCATGATATTCTTATAGATAAACTTACTATTTATGGTGTTTCCGGGTCATCTCTCAGTTGGTTTCGCTCAGCTTTTTCAGTATCTTCGATGTGAGTCGGAGGTCTTGCCAAGTGTTAGTGGCGTCCCTCAAGGGTCTATTCTCGGCCCTCTGCTTGTTTTGATTTTCATCAACGACCTTCCCCTTTGCCTTAACACGGGTGAGTTAGATATGTTCGCTGACGACCAGACTTTGTGTGTTGTAGGTAATAGCGTCGATGAAATTATTTCTCGTATGAACGATAATGTTGTCCCAATCTCATCGTGGGTTTCTAATAATGCTATGGTTGTCAACATGGAGAAAACTAAAAGTATGGTTATTGCTTCTTGCCCTAAAATTAGACATGTTACTAACACTGGGGCCTCTATTTGTGTCACAATACAAGAATAATAGAATCTCACACCCCCAAGGACCTGGGATCAGATTTCTCACACGAGTTGGGGATATTTTGTCTCTGCGGCTCGTGTGAGACAAAATATCCCCAACTCGTGTGAGAAATCTGATCCAAGGTCCTTGGTGTGTGAGATTCTTTTTCTCACATGACCACAAAATGCGTTAAATTCATATTGGACACGTACAATATTATCAAAAATCGTGACAACTCTGTCGTCTGCCGCTGTACTTTGACCTGCTTACTTTGTAGTTCTAGTCCGTGTGTTACTCGTCGTGCCATTGGATAACATTTTGCGCGTGGAACAAAACAGACTGCTTATCATCCAATCAGAGGTCGTGTAATATTTACTGCAGAGTGTGGGACGGTTTCTGAGAGTGTGGGATCGATTTACCCAACACTCTCGATCCCGCACTCCCAGCAGCCAGGAATGTGAGAAACAATTATCTCTAATGTCTCTTCTCGCATCCTCTTAGGCGTTTCAATTGATTCAATTTTGAGTTGGGATGTTCACGTTGATAACCTGTGTAAGAAACTTTCTATCAGAATTGGTATCCTTCGCAAGCTACGTTCATTTACCACTACGAGTACTCTTTTGGTTGTGTACAATGCACTGTTCCTTTCTTTGGTTGATTATTGTTGCACTGTTTGGGACAATACTTGGAAGTCAAATCTTCACCGTATTTACAAACTCCAGAAGAGGGCTGGAAGAGTAATTTTAGGGGTTGACATGAGTGTTCCCTCACGAACTATCTTTTTAACTCTGTGCTGGTTGCCGATTAACCTACGTATTGTCTATTTCACCGCATTATTGACATTCAAATCATTGAATGGCCTCGCAACCCCTTATTTGACTGACGTTTTTCATCGAATTTCATCAAACACCCATAATGCCAGTTATGGAAATTTGTGTCTTCCAAAATTTAAGACAACCACAGGTCAAAAGTCTTTCTCTTTCCGTGCTGAGAATACTTGAAATACGATTCCCCCTGCGATTAGAAATAGCTCAACTTTACCCACTTTCAAAGTAAAGTTGCGAGATTATCTAATGATGAATTTTACAAATGAGGGTTCAGATTTAGATTAATTTATTTTCTATTGTTACAATGAAGATGTTACTCATTCTTATTTTGAATACTTGCTGTATTTACATGTACATTGTATTTGCTATTTATAGGCATGTACTTTTTTCGAGCTCTCAGAGGGCTCTAATGTAAATTACAATTTGTTTTGTAACTCAGATTACCCTCTTTAAATAAAGTCTAATACTACTACTAATAATAATAATTATAATTGCTGAAAATTGAATTCTGGTCCAGACTAGAATTAAAATGTAAGCAATAACAGTACATTTTACACATATAGACGCTATGTTGACAAGCTAAATAGTGAGTGCTTCAACATTCTTCAGGGAGTAGAATAAGAAGTTGCAATTGATATACAAAATAAAAATAATGAAAAGAAAATCATTAAAAGTCAGCATTAGGCCTACTGGCCCTTTAATGGGACATTGATAATTTCCCTTACATGACGTCACTTCCTGGTATCTTTAATGGAGCGTACCTCCATGTAACATTCAAAATTCAAGAGTGTGTAGTGAGAAAAATTCTTTAGCTTTCGCCAGAAAAGAATGTGCTGTGACAATTCAGCGAAGAATTTGACAAATAGTATGAGCTGCTATAAAACAGCACACGTGTAGATTCATACCACTAAAATTGCCAAGACGTCTGAGACGTAAGGATCTGTAGGGTTAGTAAAATCGTTCGCTTTTGACGGGGACAATTATAGTTGTGTTGAGATTTACTACTTTACAACTTGTGATCGATACTAATTTGTAAAGTATCTTACCATAATCGTTTCTATTACGTGAGAATTGTTTTGAAA
Organism: Ptychodera flava; assembly: GCF_041260155.1. Lineage (NCBI taxonomy): Eukaryota > Metazoa > Hemichordata > Enteropneusta > Ptychoderidae > Ptychodera > Ptychodera flava. Next base: position 38,361,177 of record NC_091946.1, on the reverse strand, counting down.
TGTCCAAAACGCCATGGACGCAACTGACAGCGTACCGGAACAGATAACTTGAAACATTAAACCATTGACAGTAGTTTCTCTACTGTCTATATGACTAAATCAGACAGCATTTCGCAAATACGGCTATTCACAAATTCATAAACTCTTCACAAATTCAAAATGTTCGCGGTTGCTACAGAACTTTCTTTATCTGTACGGAAAGATAAATATCGATTTTCACGAGCAGTTATTCGCGGTGTTTCCATGTGGAGGTCACTAAGTAAACCATAGACAATAGGATGGAATCCCCTGTCTATGGTACAATGAACCCCATGCAGGAAGGGTGCCTTTTATACCCAACCAACACCTCCATACTTTCATTGAATTTCATGACATTTTCGTGCCAGTGTACTTTTCCAATAATATACATTCTCTTCGTCAGTAATGTTTTTATCTTTCTAAGACAGTCATGGTTTGCGTACAGGTGTCATCCTTTCGACAATGAATTGTGATTTTGCCGCAGAAATCTTCCGTTTATGAACCCGTATTTCGACTTTTGAAATTTGAGATTTAATTTCCATAGTGTCATGTTATGAATTTGCATTTTAAATTATTATAAACTGTTTTAAATTTCTGTCGATTATTTCATAGAAATATGCGTAAATACCAGGTCAAACGTAACTTATGAAATCAACTACGATCTGACAATTTGAACGTAAAGAGAAACCTGATTTTGAGAACTCGCCTTTGCATGTAAATAGACATATAAACTCACTCACACTCCCTCTTTCGCTGCCTGCCTGCCTGCCTGCCTGTCTGTCTGTCTATCTGTCTGTCTGTCCGTCTGTCTGTCTGTCTTTCTGTCTTTCTGTCTGTCTGTCTGTCTGTCCCCTTAATTAATGTACCCAAACATGATGCAGTTATAATCATTCAAGTTTTACCTGAAAATGTATATTTCCGAAGAACAATTTGATTTTATTAAACATTAAACAGGGATTAAATTCAACGCGTAATCTAGTTGCTTCCTTACGCGCCTATGATGTTTATTCCTGTGTTGAGACCGTTTGGCTTATAAATGTTACAGTCAACGAACGGCGTCTCTGTGATATCAACAATTACCATCAGACTTCGAACAGCTCCTGGAACAGACTTAATTAATGACGCCCTCGTACCTTCCATTACGAAAGCAATCTTGCACCGGCCCGGACGTCACAAAGCCCGCATCTTTGCATACCAGCAGTAAACGGCATTTTGAGAGGTACCATTGCTCGTCTTGTATTATGTTTCGTCACCGTTGTAGTGGGCAAAATTCGTCTTATCCAATTTTGATCATTTGTTGTACCGTATAGTAATTCAATTGTCGCGAATGCGTACTGCTGGGTGCATCTGTTATCGTTGTGACTGAAAAAGCTAGAATGACTACAAGACCGACAAGACCGTTCACAGTGTACAGAGCGTCGTGGCTATTCGATTGGTATGATCGCGACCAGACTGATAAACAGAACGAAAGACGGTGAGTCATCTATCAGACAATCCTAGCCAAAATTGCGAACATAAAGCTTTACTACATTTTTCACATGAGAACCCGGACATTGAAGGACATTCTGTCTAGATTTCGGATCTGAAGGTTTTTCGTTGCACAGGGTTAGCGAGAAAATGGATGGATAACTTGTTCGGGGGTAGAGTGGCTACAATGATATCTTTTGCAATCATATGCGATAGTACTTTCAGTTTTTCATTCTTAGTTAACTCAATGGTTGTCTATAAACCTTGACAATAATTTTTCAAATTTCGAAGTTATATTGTTCACGACCTAAAACTACAATCTTATTCATATGTGTATCAAATAACAGAAATTGTGGTCAGAGAAATAGGAGCAGTTTCGAATCGCTACGCAGAAATATGAATATCTGTAATTGGCACCTTGTGTGTTTTTCAGTTTGTCTTCTATTGTCACCAATTGTTTGTCTCGTTCTCGGCAAAGGGGAAGCTCGTGTTTTTCCGGTTACATGACCTACCCTAATTTTCACGTTTTGTTTTGTTTGTTTGTTTGTTTGTTTGTTTGTTTGTTTGTTTGTTTGTTTGTTTACTTAAGGCTATAAACATTTTTAGGGACAGCGCGTTGTAAAATGAGATATACCTGGTTCATTTTTGTAAGCTACAAAGTAGAAGTGGCCAGCGTTGTCGTAACGTGTTGTCAATGTAATTCAGTAAGTGTGATCTTAGTAAGGTGAAGATCATTGTTGGTTGCTGTCACGGTGAACCATAACAGATCAAGGGCATCATTGACGTAGCAGATTTTTCTTGAGTTTATAATGACAATTATACAAGATACTAGTATGTTTTAAGGTATTTCTGGTTAGATTTGCCATTCTAACCTTACGTTTTAAAAATTCTTCTAAATTATTTTTATCCTATTGCCCGATGAAAAACACGTTCGTTTATAAAATACGAACTGTATAGTAAAATGATGGGCGAATGCTTTCAGAAAAGGGATTGATTTCCCCGAAGCACATGCTGAAACAGATGCATCATATATAGTTCTGGTGTGAAAAATTTAATAACTCTAGCTATATCTGTCTCAGTATCTTTTTCAACTCATATGAATTGTGATTGAATTCAGTGAATTGTCAATCGGGTTGCAACTCACAACGTACGACACATCTGATTCGCAGTCAAAACCTGTCGGCAAAATCCCCCCACGTATTTATAAAGAGTGTTTAGGCTAAATGACCGAACTAAGATGTGCCAAAGTTTCTGAGACTAATTACCGTACATTGCACACAAACTTGATCAAAGCAATGAAATCACATATAGTTACTTGAGTGAATCATAACTTCATCTACAAAAAAAACGATTGTTATCCTCGATAAAAATCCGAAAAATACATTTACTTTGGTTGTGATAGAATAAGAAAGCATCCAGTCTAGAAACATCTTATGAAGGAACCGTTCACCGCCGCGCTGTTTGAACGACAGCGAAACGCGTAGTAAGGAACAAAAAATGCAAATTAAATAATTCCCAACATACCTATCCTGTTTTTGAAAAGAATGCATGATAAAACACTCATATATGTTTATTTTGACATGATTTAATAACTTTGCCGTTTTTCTTCGTATGACTTTGTATTACCGTTCGACCAAAAGGCCAGTCTTCGATTCGTTTCTGGAGAATTGTAGAATCTAGCACAACTTCTCAAATTTCGTATGCCTTATGTAATGCTGAAAACGTTTAGAGTTGATAAATTGGAATTATGTTGAGTCAAGTTGCTGGACACGCTCATCTTTTACCAGGACTTCGTCCAAAGATTAATATCGCAAAAAAGTTGACCTACAGTAAGTAGACAGAGAATCTCTGATGTGTGTTCTCACGTATACGATCAGTAATATTCAAGCAAGTAGAATATTATCTGATTGCAATATTCAATTCATCTGAGTGACATGCGCATTATAGCATGGTGATATTTCAGCGGACATGCAAGGTCGAAACATTCTGGCAGAATTTAAGAAATCCTTTTTCTGCAATGTTTGCAAAATTTAGACAAAGTACACATATTAAGATGTTAAGATGGTATTCCGATACCTCATGTCGAGAAAACACTTGCTTTCGTCAGTTGCAATAACAAGGAAATGTTGATGGTCTACCGACACCTGAAAATGTCATCCCTTTTAATAAACGCTTCCATTCTGAATATCAATTTAAGGCTAAGTAATAATCTCTGAACATAAATATATACCCACACACTGGAGCAGCCCATTGCAAATCATTATATATATCATATATCATACATTGCATAATATTATATATCATTGTATATACCCCTGTCAATACCAGTGAATTTTGTGACGACATACCAAAGATTATTATTGATAATGTATCCAATTATTCGGGATGTGGCCGTAGATGTTTCCTACATCTACAAATTCACTGGCATTGCCAAAACTATAAAGTAATAGCAATAATATACCCCGTCCCGGCCCATAATGGACGAAAGCACACTTTGCACGACATAATGTACGAGTATTGCTTTAATAAAAGTTGTTGTTCAATTAAGCGCGATAATTTACAATTTTAGACATTTTAGATAATAAAGGTAATTTGATGTGATTGTCAAAACATTTCCGTTTGCTTACGTGTCGTACTCTGAACATGATAATGTTTGGAAATGAATATATAACTTACACTCATAAAGGAAAACTCACAAGGTTAAAGTTATTGTGTCTATTTTTGTACATCGGTCAAAGCTACCTGACCTAAGCTTCCTTGGTTCAAGTATGTAAGAGTACACTTTAATTCTATATGCTGTAAACAGCGTGACCCAAGGTCAATGCCCTAATTTGAATATGTGTTGAATTTCCTCTGTTAATTGTTCTGATCATTAAACTTTATAATTATTAACCACAATATCAATCAATACAATATTTTGTTACTGAAAGTTTCTAAATGAGTAGCGTGGCAGGTCATCATATCTGTTCAAACCTTACATGCTTCAAATGAAATTATGCGAGATTTGAAACTGTCACTTAATGAAATTGTTGGATCAAAATGAATAAACAGAGGTACAGAGAGTCGAACTGGTAATGTTACGATTCTAATAGTTAGTAAAATGTTTCGACGATCAGGATGTAAAAAGTCTTTCACGATAAACTGACCTGACTGGATTATCGTGTGAAACCATGACAACCATAGTGAACTTGTCATCCCTGTTAAAAGCCGTTGCAAACTTTGATATTGACATTTACCTTAATGTTGAAAAATAAGAAAGAAAGAACAAGTGTATTTAGTGCGACATAAATTCACCCTTCAGACGTTGATCAAACAGAAAAAATATATTGGAAATCTAAAGAGATTGGAAGAAAGACAGGAGTCGGCAATAATCTATGTACTTGTAAACTAATCCAGCATTATTATAGCTTATTGTTCATGCCTTCATAGGGTAAATGTCCTCTATTAATAATAAATGAAATGTGAATGTCATTTGTCAAAATGACCTCAACAGCTATTGTAATTACTACTCATCAAAATTTAGTGTTAAGTGGCTTAATTATTACTGATGTATGCACGTATTAGGTTAAAAGTAAGTGATTAAATCTTCAACAAGGGCAAACTACGTCAAAGGACAAAAAGTTCAAAGAAGAGTGATATCGAGGGAATTGGAGGACAGACTGCAGTTAATGGGCACGTTTGACTATCGGTTTCAACATTCATCACTTCCTCAGTAGCCACATGTTTGACTATCCGTTTCACAATCCATCTCTCTCTCTCGCTCGCTCTCTTGATCTCGCTCTTTCTTTGTCTGTCTGTCTGTCTGTCTGTCTCTCTCTCTCTCTCTCTCTCTATCTCTCTCTCTCTCTCTCTCTCTCTCTCTCTCTCTCTCTCTCTCTCTCTCTCTCTCTCTCTCTCTCTCTCAGTAGTCACAAAAGAAATCACAAATGCATTGTAGTTCAACATTCATACCCACATCGTGCTTCAACGTATTTTGCAAACATATCCTTTCACAGTGTCGTGTGATGTACAATACTTTCAGTTATCTATTAAATGACGCAGCTGTTCATGCTTGAGTTTTTTCATTAGTTTTGTTTGATATGAAGAGACGTTTGTGCTGTTTGGGATTTTGAAACATGCTGAAATACTGGTCAACTTTGCACAACCTCAACTCTGCTTCCAGTCGGACAAAATTAGGCCCTAAATCAGTGAAACGTTTTACAGTCTGTGCCATAAAATCAAGTTCCGAGCGCGTATGTCACCATGCACAGCTGAACCATGGACAGTCTCGCTTCGTATACTTTCTGTGGCTGAATATACATCGTTACATTATAAGTTTGGGCCTCATGCAAACTTTTACAATGAAATATTAATTGGCAGTATATTTCATATATATAAGGATAGAAGTTTTTTCCCCACACTGTGGCAATTTGTCACAGGAAAGCAAGTCGATATGGGAAAATCTATTTTGTCTAGTAGTCACAAACGAAATTATTCGTTTTCATTCAATAATGGGGTAATCTTTGACAATGCTGCTGTTACAGTTATATGCTGTACAGTAAGCCGCATTACAGCTACTAAAATCGATCAAACCGATAAGATTTTGTATTAAGGTAGTATGCGCATCGAAAGTGAAAGAATTAAACTTTTGTTCAATTTTTTCAATGAAACTTTCAACCATTCTCTCACCAAAACAAAAAAATCAGGGGTAGAGGTGCAAATGCCGGTACTAGACAAACAAAATACCTGACATTTACCCAAATTTGAAATTCAAATTGACCGCCATCCCTGTGCTAATTCTGTAGCGAAAAATGAAATTCTCAATTTTCGGAAAAACTAAGACGGCGAAAATGTTTCTAATCCCAAGAGCTTTAAAATGTAAGGTATTCTCGGGATCACGTGACCCGAGGTTATATGCGGCTACTCGGCGCAAAATCGCTCGAAACAGCCTGTTGCGTGACTTTAATTAATGTACTTGAAAGTATACAGTCACCTGTAATCTAAATATGCCCATATACGGTCAAAAGGGCGTTCCTTGCTATTCAAATGCCTGTGTGAGGGCGCTGTTCATTTAAGTGGCCACCCGCTTAAAATCCATGATTGGTTAGATTTTCTCTTCATGGTAACTGTGGCAAAATTGGAACAGGTGGCAGTATACCTTTATAAATACATACTGATGATGTGGTAAGCGTTCTTGAACATTCAAATTTAATTAGCAGGGCCTCAACGAAAGACAAAACACTTTTTGCGGGTACTTAAGTATACATGAGGTACGTGCTGTCATGCAACAAACAGGCGTAAAATTAATCCCATAACGATCACAATTCAGGCCTACCAGTTTGACAGGGAATTGTCATTAGTTACGCGTGTTGCTTGTTTTCATTGAAGTCGGCATTGTCGAGACAAGGGTTATTAATTATAGTTTGAAATGGTACATTAATATGCGCTATCGTTTTAGTAATAGTATGTATGTATGTATGTATGTATGTATGTAGGTAGGTAGGTAGGTAGGTAGGTAGGTAGGTAGGTAGGTAGGTAGGTAGGCAGGTAGGTAGGTAGGTAGGCAGGCAGGCAGGCAGGCAGGCAGGCAGGTAGGTAGGTAGGTAGGTAGGTGTTTCGCTTCTACTTTCATGACCTGGGTGGCGAAAAATACGAAAAGTGTGTAAGGACGATATATATTGTTCAATGCTACGAAGCATGTTATAAAATGTTTGGAACTTGTATCCTGCTGAATCCAAATTACGTATGCAAATTCTCCAGAATTTTAATATGTCAACATTACAATTATTGTACCGAGCAGCCGCGTTTGTGGTCTAGTGGTTAACATAGTTGCCTTCCAAGCAATTGTCCTGGATTCGATTCCCGGCCAACGTAGGACATTTTGCTATTTTATGAAAGCTATGTAAAATATATATATAGTTCTCAAATCATCATAAATTGAAATTGTGCTGAATTTCTTTAATCCAGGTAATAATTGTCGAGCCATGATATCTGTTATTATAAATCTACTTCTGTAAGTAATGGTGATTTCATCGAACCGGTAGTTTTAGTCAAATTACTTGGTGTTATTGGACGCTATTTGACCTTTGGTTAAGAATAGTTTGTTGTGAACACTCTGAAGACAAGGCAAGGTTTCACAGTTTTTTTTAAGTAATTAAACCATCATCAATTCGTGCAGTAAACGATGGCCAGTCCAAAACTTTAACTTTATATGAAATTATCTTGTTGAACTTCACCAGCACTGCACTGCAGGCATCAAAGGTACAATGTAACCTGTTCCATTTTTACCACAGTTGCCATGGAAAGAGAAAATCTAACCAATCACAGATTTTAAGCGGGTGGCCGCTTTTTAAAACAGCGCCCTCACATGGGCATTTTGAATGCCAAGGAACACCTCTTTGACCGTATATGGACATATTTAGATTACAGGTGACTGTATACCTTTAAAGCTGACGCGCTGAACGCGTTCAGCAGTTTGCAGGTGACCGCGCGGTGTGCAGCAGGGCATTCGGAGCGTTTCATTCGATTCATGAAAGGTATGTGCTGTAACCTTCATAAATGTAATAATCTTCATAAATATAATATTGACCACAATTTTGATAAAATTAACCACAAAGGTAATAAAACAGTCAACCATTAATGTAATAACCCGGAACGACAAATGTAATAAAACAAATTAACCACAACTTTAATAAAACCTAAAAATAAATGTAATAAACTTGAACTTGTAAATGTGATCATTTATTTATCAATGTCCTTAGTAAATAATAAACTTAAATAAGACTAGTGTAGTGTAATGTTATTACATACTTTCCCTAAACTGGGTTTCCCTCTCGAAAATACAGAATAGAATATATTGACTACACTATCAGAAAACCGACGGCGAGGTACTGATCAAACTATTAAGTGGAACAGCAGTGCTAGACACTTATGATGACATTATGATAAAGGAGAAGCGTAAAAATAGCTCGTCAACTAGTGATAAGCCAACAAAGTTTTCGACAGACGACCCAGAAGAAACCACAGAGAAATATGCAACATCGTAACAGAAACTTACGACACAAAACCTGTTGATAAGAACACATATCTATACTAGTATTTTAATATAGTAAACACAATACGAACACTACCTTGAACACAGTAGAACAAATTAGACATCCTAGTTATTCCCAGTGAAGGAACAAACTTATTCAACACAATTTATCCAATGTAGATTAATTTGAGGTGACTGATGTAGAAAGTATGGCAATTTTTCGAAAAACAGCGTTAAAGGATCGTAGTGTTATACAGTCTTTACACTCCAGAATGGAGACTGCACTGACACGCAGATTACAGCTGTGACTCGCCGTGGCCAATAAGTTCTACACACAAAACTGCGAAACTTATACGTAAAAAAATTCAAATACACAAAACACATTTAAAGGCAATAGTAAGATGTAAACAATGTGTGCAGTTGCTGCTATTTCATAGATAAATATTTAAGGGCTAATTATTCAATTGGGATCACAAAATAGCTTTATTGTATTTATGGTTGACAAGTATTACATTTATGGGTGATTATTTTATTACATTTATGGTTACCATTTATTACAATTATTGTTGGTGTATTTTTCTTAAATTTATTGGTGATTTTTGTTACATTTATGAGTGCGTTTTAATTACATTTATTGTTGATATTACATTTATTGTTGATATTACCTTTGTGGGGATTATTACATTTATAGAGGTATGCGCTTGTCCTCCACGCCACGCGCAGGTTTTAAAGTGATAATACGCATAAAGAATTCTTTCTTCCGGAAACCACCATAATATGCAAGAACCAGATATGAACTGAATATGCTCACGTGTTTTACAACAGGTTCATTAACACAGTACTCTCAGATTTTAATCACTGATCACAAAACCTTATTTTATATGCAAATGAGCTGTTAATTAACTTGACACTGCTCAATGCTTCATGGGACAATTAGATATCCATCAGATCAGATGTAGCACGTTTTATTTAATTTAATGCTGTAATTTTAGAGTAATGTCACTAATTACAAAGTTCATTAAATATGCAAATAATCCCTAAATTAACTTGACACTGTTCAATGATTCATAGCACAATTAAATATTTATCAAATCAATATCTGTAGCACGTTTCACAAAATTTGGTGCCGTAATTTCAGAGTTATATACCTAATTACCTAATTAATTACAAACTTTATTAAATATGCAAATGAACCCTTAATTAACTTTACACTACTAAATGCTTTACAACACATTAGATATCTGTCAGATCAGTATATGCAGCAGTTTTCATCACATTTGATGCAGTTATTTCGGAGTTATATGACTACTTATAAAATATGCAAATGAGCAAATAATTAACTTGACACTGTTCAATACTTCTCAGTACAATTGGATATTTATCAGATCAACATCTGTAGCAAGTTTCATCAAATTTAACGCTGTAATTTTGGAGTAATATCACTAATTACAAAGTTCATTAAATATGCAAATAAACCCTTAATTAACTTCACACAAGTAAATGCTCTACACCACAATTACATATCTGTTGGGTAAGTATCTGCAGCAGATTTCATAACATTTGGTGCAGTTATTTTGGAGTTATATCACTAATTACAAAACTTCATAAAATATGCAAATGACCTATTTGTTAACTTGACACTGCCAAATGCTTCTCAGTGCAATTAGATATTTATCAAAACAATATCTGTACCCAATTTCAAAGACTTGGGTGCCGTAATTTCAGAGTTATATACCTAATTACAAAGTTCATTAAATATGCAAATGAACCCTTAATTAATTTCACACTACTGAATGCTTTACACTACAGTTAGATATCAGTCGGATCAGTATCTGCAGCAGATTTCATCACATTTGGTGAAGTTATATCGAAGTTATATGACTAATTACAAAACTTCATAAAATATGCAAATGACCTATTTATTAACTTGATACTGTCCAATGCTTCTAAGTATAATTAGATATATATCAGATCAATATTTGTTGCAAGTATCATCAAGTTTGGTGCAGGAATTTCAGAGTTATGTCACTAATAACAAAAGTTCATTAAATATGCAAATGAGAAGGCAATTGACATGACACTCACAGTGTGATCATAATGTTCTGAGATTGTCATCTGTGAAAAGTTTCATGAAATTTTGTGCACTATTTCTTGATATATGTCTACACTGTCATTACCGTCTCCATAGGGAAACCATTGCACGGAAAAAAACGATATTGCATAACTTCATTAATATGCAAGCCACACTAACCAAAATCTAATCAGTTGTTGCAAGTAGCATATGGTACCTGTGTACCAAATCTGACGTGAATCCGTTCAGGCGTTTTTGAGTTATCGTGTAAACAGACAGACAGACAGACAGACAGACACACACACACACACACACACACACACGGACAGCAGTGTGCGAAATTAAGAGAAAATAGCTTCAGGTCATAAGGACCTGCACCAAGCCAAAGCTTCAGGTCCTTACAGAAAACTGCCGGTCCTCAATAATGGCAGTTGTTAACGACCATTAAAGTAAACACTCTCTCGACTAATACTATGAATTTTAATGTTGTAACATCTAATTTTTCATGTCCTTTTATCAATACAAAAGGACTATTGTTCACATAGATTGCAGAATAGTGTAAGTTAGTGCATCATTCAGCTACATGATCTGGAATCTGAAAAAGATCACAGCCCTCATCTTCCTCACTGTCATGCGCACACATTTATCAATGTTTTCCACCAGGGGGGGGGGACTATGGGACAAACAGGAGGAGAATTTGACATTTTTTCTAGCCATGTCAAATCCCCTACTTTCGGACTATAAAGTGATGTCAAACACCCAGGGGCCGGCGAATACAGGCTCATGCACTGACTACGTGTGGGTGATGAAAAAGAGACAGTTTGTCTCTCATAACAGTGTATGGGAGATGATGTTCTCTACATGGCTGTGTAAAATTGTACACTACACCAGGGCATGTGATATTGTGATTTGAAAATGGTTGGCGAGCTGAAAATCACTTCTGAAATTGGCCAACGTGAGTGGTAGAGGAGTGAGTGAATACCCTAGTACCCTGAAAACGGTCATGAGTAAGGGGAGTGTGTGAATAATTTTTATGCAAACATTGATCACGTATTTTTTAATTGTAATGTAAAACAGAAGGAAGAAAATACTTGGTATGTATTTAGATATGACGGATGGCTTACTTTCAATTTTTTTAAAAAAAACAAATGTGCTTAAATGTGGCCTCTGTTGCATTCATGAAGAAACAGGTGAAGTTATACTTTTAATTAAAAGGACAAGTATCGTAACTTTTTTCTCGATTATAGAAATTGCAGACAACATGAATGGCACACGTTGCCACTCGCGGAAATGAATGCATATTTTCTGATTGAAAAGTTTTGACAGCGATTGCTGCGTCTCATCGTCTTTTAAAAAGATTCTGAAAAGTTTGACAGACACTCTATACTCTAAAAACTATGGCGACACGATCAGTTAATGATACCGTAAAATCTTAAAAGACGCAATTTTTTGCGATATCTAGGCATACAGCCCAGGATGACGGTGAGTTTTGCATGCCTGTCGTAAAACGGTATACATCGAAACAATTTGAAGCCCTACTCTCGGCCTCTTAGAGTATACACGACAAAACTGTGTAGATAAGGCCGCTCTGTTTTATAAAATGTACACTTATTATCACGTTGATATATCGTGCTAACAGTCGGTCTTGTGAACTTTCGTTGAAGACCAACGAGCAAGCAAGACGTTCTAGCGGTCCAGAAACACACGTAGCGAAACGTGAACTTGACTGTCAACTGCCTGCACTATTGGGCTGTCGTGTAACATCTTATCCTTGTATTGGGCGTAGTTCAAAACCATGGAGGTAAAAAATACCTCCATGTTCAAACCCAAATATGTTTAGGCAACAGCACTGTACTCTTAGTATGTTTTTGTCTTAAACTCTTCTATGAACAGTTTATGTTTTGAACGCGTCAATTGAAAATCAAAGCAAAGAAAACGGAGTCAGTTTGATAAAATGAAGGGCTGTATTATGTACATTTGTGTACATGTAAATTCCGAACACTTAAAGTGTGAAATTAGTGAAGTGATACTGGGTGTTGTTATCATATGACACAGATATGCTACAATTACCAGGGTTACACTCACCAGACAAGTATTACTATAATATTGTATCGCATTGTTGCACTAAAATAAATCCATTCCATTGCTAGAATATGCATGCACGGACGTAATTCATACTGATCTGAATGTAATCAGCTTCACCGTGCTATGGGCCTCGATCGGAGAGATTAGACTCCGTAAATGTAAAACGTCTAAAGACAAAAAATTACTATGTTGCGACATTGTCACCCCTTCCCCGTCTGGCGTACCATAGATCGAATTCCCCACTACCAGGACACGAAGTGCGATCAATATCCCCTGTTGCCCCGCACTCCCACAGTGGAAAACATTGATAGGTGCATGACATTCAAGTTTGAATCATATGATTCAAAGTTAGTCATTATCTGCATCTGTTACAGGTCTTGACGGAGAAATTTTCATCATCTGTTCCAAATTCCAGTCGGTCATTAGGACCGACATGTTGCTAAAAACTTTCGACCCGACGAGAAATCTGTCGGTCTCGGACCGTCGGACCGACGTTAATTTCGCACACTGACGGACAGACAGACAGACATCGCTATGACAATAGCCTACGTGTTTACACACGTGAGCTAAAAATGATGAGCTACTGTTTGTAACCATCTGAATAAGTTGTTTGCACACATGGAAAAAATTTCAACTTGGACATCCTTATGACCATTGCACATTATAAAGCGGCTCAAAAGAAAGCTTTTCACATTCAACTAATTTTGTTCTATTTCTAGTGGTTGTTGGAATTGCAAAAGTGAGATTTCCATTCGGTCACATTAAACCGTTCTTAACGATAATCATTGCATTATCATGAATGCTGACAAATGCTACGCAGAGACAGCTACATACTCATACATCACGGCGCAATCGTGTTGTCAGAGCGCATCGTAGTTAGTCTGGTTCCGTAACCCAGACTAAGCGCATCGTTCACCCTAGGGCCCCTCGAACTTGTCGTCACATTCACCCACAGATACACTATATTATTATATAACAGTAGTGCGACGAAGATTTGGTAAAAAATTTGAAGAAATAGAGCCACCGTCTCCGTCTCCAATCCACTCAATCAAATTTTTGTAAGAGAGTGCATTCCTTTGACACAAAACATTCAGGTTAATATCGATGAATGAGTTGTATAACTATTGAGCGGCAGTACAGAACAACGCCAACCTTCAACTGTCATCAAATCATGATATTCTCATTCTTTGAAATTCTCTTGTCTCAGAAAATCTGTGGTCGATGGAACCCGTATATCGTCACCGTATATCGATGAAAAACCCGGGATTACTCATCATGGAATGGGTCCAGTCAGCGCAGATGATGTCGCAATATCACACATTTCTACCGTTAAGGATACAACAGTTGAGGGTAACGCGACATCGAAATCTTCAGACCTTGGTGAGATTATCAAGGACTTTGCGTCATCTACGACTGCGCATGGAGTCTCTCTCATCGTTCGTTCAAAAGATTGGAAGGGGAAATTGACCTGGTCTTTGATCGTTTGCGCTGCTCTCATTGCATTCACAACGCAAACTTTGTTGCTTGTACTGCAGTATGTCGAGTTCAATGTTAACACCAAGGTAAGACAACTATGTGCGCGTGCAATCCCTGTTTTACTTTCATCCCGTATTGAGACATCGTCGTAAACGACAGGCCTCTTTACGGCACTAGCTGCACGTGTTACGATGTGTTGATTTTTTGCGTCGCTTCTGGCAGTGGAAATAAAGCTCAGGCTGGCAGTATGGGAGTAGCGTCAAGACTTCCTCACTGGAATACTTTTATCAAAGACCACCTTGGTATAATTAGCACATTAATTGTTGCTTCACTTGTGCCCATGCAGTGATGTATCACAATCAACATCAACATCGTATATGCAGCACGTTTTCTTTTATGAATTTTTTCCAGGTTGAACTGGTGAGTGACAGTATACGGCCCTTCCCTGCAGTCACTCTGTGTAATACAAACAAACTAAGACGATCAGCTGTACTTGAATCTGAATACAGAGAACTGCTCATAGTTGACAGCCAATTAGTGGTTCCACACTATGGTAAGTACATCAGAATTGTATGAAAGAAAATATTACGTGTCATAGCTTTTGTTTGTAAACTTTTAATATCAAGATTTTAGTTTTTCAGTTCAGTGATATCTGCAAAGTTTCTTATTTTTCACCTTTACTTCAACCCATATATGCGGTATTTTCTTCATATTAAAGTCAAAATTGATAAAGGTTGCGACATTGAGATATTTGCAAAAAATATCAGAGCAGCAAAAATTCATGTTTTTCGTGAAATTTTAACATAATTTCTTATAAAAATTCACAAATACCCCCACGTTACAAAACAGCATTTCTGTCTTATTACAAGTTACAAGACCCTATTTCATTTAAGACGAATATTGGAAAACAAATCGCATGCTAAATCTTAATTACGATTCAAGCTTCACATGCCACATAGGCGAGCGGCAGACTCGCCTATTTTGCACACTTAATGTACCTACCTTACATACAGCCAAAACATACATCATTTTAAAGCTTATTATCGCTCCTTCAAGAAAATTGACGACGTGGGGCTGCCAAGTAGGGCCATATCACACTAATTGCATAAGTCACACGTGTAAGAAATTTGCATAAATGCGATATAAAATTAGAAAATTCGTTATTTACTACTCTGAACATACTTGTAAACTATCAAGTGATAAGTCAAATGTAGAATACAAAATGGATATCCAAAGAGATATTTAATTTGATTTTACCGAAATATTTTCATATTTATGTTGAAAAAAATATTTTTCCATTTTGAATAAAAGTATTTTTTTAAAAATTACCATATACGGCCACAACATACGTCATTTTAAAGCTTTTTATCTCTACTTTACAAATATTTATGATGTTGAGCTGTCAAGTACGGCCGTAGCCCCTAATGTACATAATTTACACGGGTACCCAATTTGCATAAATGCGATATAAAATAAGATATTTATTGTTAATTACTCTAAACATACTTTTAAACAACCTCTACGTCATTTGAAAGTTTTTTATCTCTACTTTACGAAACTTTATGATGTTGAGCTGTCAAGTACGGCCGCAGTCACTAATTTACATAATTCACAGGGGTAACCAGTTCGCATAAATGCGATATAAAATTGAAATGTATTAACTACTCTAAACATGCTTTAAAGTATCGAATGATATATCAAATGAAACGTATTTTTTATTTTTTTATTTTATTAAACGGACAAAAGAAAAAAAACAGGGACAAAACAGCTACACGAAGCAGACAAAAAACTAACTAGCAGCAAAGAGAGACAAAGAGAAAGACAAATGACACAGCGGAAAAAATGAAAATGAAACTTCACAGGTCTACACATAATGATTCCATTTTGACAAATATTTCTCAAAAGTTCCATTCTTTACAGCAATATTTCTTTCTACATCCCTCACTGTTCTGACCGTGTTTATAAAAGCAAAAATTGATAACCTCTCAGAATATTTAAAACAGTTGTTGACATATTTCTTCGCCAAAATAAGTAAATGCTCCAAAAGAATGTCCTTAGCATTTAGATCATAACCAAAGAAGACAGACATTGTATCAAGGGTAATATCGATGTTAAAAAAATCAAAAACATACAGAATAAATTCTCTCCAAAAGGCAGTTACAACGGGAAAAGTTTAAAATTGATCAAGAAGGGAGTCGGGTGTTTGACAGCAAAAATTTCACATTTCACTCTCAATCTTACCTATTTTCTTTAAAATTGTGTTTGTAAAAGTATTTCTATGAATAAGGTTGAATTGGAAGCTTCTACCTTTACTTTCTATAGTACATTTGTATGGAAGACTAAAAATTTTCTTCCAAATGTTTTTTGTCGAAAACACCTAATAAAACCGACCAAGAACTCATGAGTAGTAAGAAAGGGTGGACAACTGGGATGAAGTAAGAATTTTACACCCCATTTTATTCATTTATCTACATGAAGCGAAGGAAAAATTAACCATCCATGTAACTAAAGTATGACCCTGACCTATATACGAACTCACTCACGCGCAGCAGTGCATTGTCCTGAACTAAGCGGGAAATTCCCTGCTGAGCATGTTTATACACGTTCCGAAGGTGTACGGGAAATTCCGTGTGAGTCATCACCATCAAACTAGCCTATATAAAGGAGCCCCGTTGTCAGTCCGGCCGGTCGCGGAGTCTAGCTGAAGTTAACTAACTTTCATATCCATTCAATCCATAATATCGTAGATATCGCTCCAGCGGCGGACTAAATCCTTCTTGTTTTTGTATTTCTAGCGCCTGATGAAATATGTTCTGAATAAGTTCTGACTCCGGAGCCTCCTCGTTCCGAAGGGTTGCGCCTTTTTCTTGTATTTGTGTAAGCAGCTGTTTATATTGAACATAATAATGTTTATATTTCTCTCGCCTCTTTGATACTCCCGTTTTCCCTTGTATTACATCAATAACGACGCCAGGTATAGGAGTTAAGGCTAACAGTACCGGAACTGTTGGAATTGCTGCTATTACAGCAGAGCTTACAAGAATTCCCTTAGTAATATTGAGAACCATATCAATTCGACCCATTAATTTGTAACTTCGCCGATATGCAGCACTTGTTCTTTCTATGTAATCAGCCAACTGTTCAACGCTTTCAACAACTGAGATGTGCATTTTTACTGTATATGTAAGGGGGGATAAAAAATAATTGTAGTAATATAGAAATACAATATGGCAGAAGGAGGAGAAGATATACCACTCCAGGATTTCGATGATGCAAATTTGAATGACGATGATGCTGATATTACTGAAACATCCTTTATAGAAGATGATAATACCCCTGCAGAAGCCAATCCTTCCCAGGCTGGCTCACGAGATAGTCCGTATGTAGATCGTGCGACTAAACAGAGAGTAGAACTTACAAAGCAAAAGGCTGAAGTACTCTTAAACAAATATAATATTAATAATCCGGATGCACGACACGAATTGATTTTATATGCTAAGATTATTAATGGTGAACTGTATTATAAAGACATCAGAGTTACAACAGATAAAGGAAGTAGATTTTTAGAGAGATCCACATTAAGGGGGAGGAAAGGAGGCCTGAATTTATAAATAAAATATACACATGGAGTGGAGTCGAATATCACTCAAGCGCAGAGCCCGAAAATGTGAGTCATACATCGCATTCTAAAGATGTGATAGCTGATAAAATACCGGCTGAGAAGATGACGCCAGAAGACATGGGTGTATACAAAGATAAACTGACAGAGTTACGGCAAGATGCTTCTGGTAATGCAGATAAAATAAAAGCTTTTGAAAATAAAATCGACCAATGGAACAATCTAAACCCTGAATATAGAGCTTTTGTTGATGAATTAAAGATGGCAAATATGCGTCTTGATGAGCTTAAAAACGAAAGAGATAAAATCATGTCAGAGCAGACAGAACTTACACCTGAACTCAGAACAAGACTAGCTAAAATTAATAACCGAATTGAAGTACAACATGATATGATCAGTGGGGCACGTGAAAGACTGGCTACGACTAGGTCTCTTCGTGATGTAATTTCTGATCCAGAATTATCACTGAGACTGAAGCTGACAGAGTTATTTAAACGAAATGGTATAACAATCGCTGCAATACTGACTGCCCTTGGAATGACAATATCAACAATTGCCCTGGCTGTGACTAGAGGAGGAGCGGGAGCAGGGGGAGGAGGAGCAGGAACTGGCGGGTCTGGTTCAGGTCCGCCCAAAGTATATACAAAAGCGAAAGAAATTGTAAAGCAATTTGGCGAATGGTTAAAAACCTTGGCCGCAAAAAGTGCTGCTGCAATACCGGTCTAATCGGTTCCTCGTCAGTTTTCTATTAAAAACAGCAGGATCGGTTGTCGGATTTGTTGGAGAACAGCTATGGATATTTTTAACTGGTTTAACATTAGTCATTATAAATAAAATTATGTATTAATATATGACACCCCTACGGCATCGACATGTTTGGTGAAAAGAATATTGCAAAGTTTCTTCCAAAAATAAAGACCTGTTTGGTTTCTCTGTCGAATTGGAATGGTGCAAACTCCGGCGGGTAAATCGACATATCCTTCGAGCAAATCCAGGTGTCCGACTCAAAGATGATAATCTGTATCATAACATATTAGCTTTCGTGAAGGAATGTCAGAAGACTAACTTCTTTAAGCGACTAGAATTCATAGCTGTATTCCAGGATACTGAGGATGACCAAGAGGCTCATCATCTCCAAGATATTGGGTTCTTCGATTGATTCGCGACACAGGCAATCGATTTATCTTTCAGTCAGACGGAAATATTTACGTAAAGATGTGATTTTTTCTTCTAAGTCATTATATACACGAAGTGAAACGTAAGATGTGATTAATTTTCTTTTTTTCTTCTACTATATACATTACACGAAAAATGGGGTACGATAGAACATTATCACCGACTTTCACCAACCGAATACCGAATGGAACGAAGTCAGAAAGAACTCATCATGTGATTGCTCATAATCCAAGTGAGGCAGATCCAGGCCAGACACTTATCATACGATGTCCGAAGTTAGAAAGCGGAATACTCTTAGTTCCAGATACTTTCGACCTGGTTTTTGATCTCGAAGTAATGGGAGGTGGAACTACCCGTGTAGTACAAAATGTTGCAAAAATTTGGTGGAGAGTATGAAACTCACATTTGAGGGCCAGGCACTTTCCGATTTGAGTAAATATAACCTCATTGAATGCTATCGTGATCTCTTCAAACATAAAAAGGAGAGATCGAACATGACACTGTACGGAATTCAGAACGAAAATCTAAGAAAATTGAGAAGTGGCGCGGCCGATGCAGATGCCGACGTCGTGGGCGATAATTTACTTTTCGACACATATAAAACAAAATATGCTATTCGTCTCACTCATCCCCTCATACAGGCCATGGAGTTGCATATCCAAAAGCGTTAGGGAGTCATATTGAATGGGAAATTACGTTGGCACCCGCCCCCCAATTACTTGTCAGTAATAAACTGATTACAACCAATTATAAATTAAAAAACATTCAAATGGAATACGAGACAATTTCTGACCTCGATCTCGCGAGGTCAACTGCTGGTTATTACAACGGTGGAAAAAGTTACCTTTACGAGCATATACATTATTTTAGAACAATCCCATTCAAAGAATCGGACACGGTTATCAATGAAATATAAATGTACCACGACGTAGCATTAGAGGTATCGCTATACTCTTCACTAAAAATCAGAATCAGTCAGAACTGAACAGTGAACTTTTCTTTAACCCATCCATTGAATCTGTGTCTGTAATGATTGAAGGCATTGCAAATAAAGTGTACGCTCAGAAGATGATACCAAGACAATTTTGGCGAGAGGTGCGACGGTATTTTGCTGAAGATAAAGATTGGTGTGAAATTGATATAGATGAGGCCGATTATTTGAAGAATAAATTCTGTCTGTTTATCGATCTGCGTAGTTTTAAAGATATTGAGTTTCATGGAAATGGTTTAAAAGTAATGAACACAAAGGACGGAATTCAACTTGAGATCCTGAAGAAAGATACCGCGTGGGGTGGCGATGACGCTCACAATGATAATATATTTGCCCACATTTATGTTATCAGTGATGCCCTGGTCTCTATTGAAAATAGTAGATTAAAGTCTTTACAATTTTAAACCGTAACCATGACCCGTCGTCCGTCCTATCGGCCATGTTTCTGCCAGCCATTCGCCCGTGTCTGGATTGTATAACTGCACACGTTTGATATCATTTGGCGCCATCATGATTTTACTACGCTTTTCACTACGGATTTCTCCAGCCTTTTTCCGTACAAACTGTACAAACTGTGCCGGCTCGGGCTTCTTCCCAGTTTCAAATAGATCTTTATAATCTTCAAAGTTTAAATGTTTTCTAACACAAACATCTTTCACCCTTTATTTTTTTTCGTCTCGAAAGTTGGAGTTCGAAAAGCATACACTTTCGAGCGTATGCCGACAAAATCAAGAATAGGTTCACCATTCAACTCATCTTTAAATTTACCTATCACTTTTTTATTAATCTTCGGAAAGTTGGGTCCACTCATCCCACTAGTATCATATATAGACTTCTCACCATTCTTTTCCACATCTTCCCGAACTATATCATTGAAAGTGCTGACGCGTGAGCCGTCCGGATCCGTGGAGGCGTTCGGGATCGGTACACTGTAAACAAAACTGTCAGTATCCATGTAGGCTAATCGTATTCCAGGGAACTGTTTTCGAAAGTAATTGTAATGCGTCTCATACATAAGCAGCTTAGAAAGTTCCAGTACTGCGGCGCCGATGAAAACTGGTTTTACATATCTATGCTCATCCGTTTTCAGTTCCAGTAGGGCACTGTCGCAGGAATCACCATCCTCTTCGAAGTTATGAAAGTTATATGTTTCATCTTTGGATTATACTTCTGAATCTTTTTACGTCCACTATCCGTGCCGTTCCAGTCCGAAACAAATTTAAAGTCTCTGTACTTTCGAACATCTTCTATTGTCTTACCGAACATTGCATTATTCATCAGCTTATAGAAATTCTTTTCGAAATCTGTCCTCCCCTTTGCCCTCATTTTAGTGTTAAAGTCGATATATTTCGCGAGACATGGAGCTTCATCGAAAGCAAGCACCCGATAAATCTTTTTCAATCTCATTCCCATCCGAAGATAGAATTCCAGCAACTTGTAGTGTAAGACGTATCTCTCTCTATCCATCACACTTGTAATCAGTCGACCGCCCTGCCTCGGAAATTCATAGTGATGCGGCGCTAATGGCAAATCGCTGTGTTCTTCATGTAATTCGGCTGGGTATTCTAAGTCTACTTCTAGAAAACTTGGTGGAAAGGTGGCGCCAGGTCCCCACGCTCCGCCAGCTCCGCCAGCTCGGGCCCCCGCTCCGCCGGCTCCGCCTTCCCATTCCTCCCACTCTTCCATCGTCATCCAATGAAGTCCGCCCGTAGGCATTGCCTGACTCATTGCCCAGCCGTAGAGATTGTTAGCATCGAGATATTTTATTTCGGTTAACGGCTTCTCTGGATCGTAATTCCCGCCAGCTCCGCCGGCGACGGCCGGATGATTTGTCTGTAAATAATGAATATTACACTGGCTGATACCGCCTCGAATCCCCCTCTGTACGAAAGTCATCTGCTCAGCATCTTGCAATCTTGAATGAGCCCAAATTTATTACCCGTGTAAAGTAACATAGCATCCCATGTCAAGCCAGGCGCTGACATATAGTGGGCTGGATCTAACTTGTACGCTTCTAAACATGTGTCACGGAAATTTTCGAATATATTTGCAAGAAGTAGAACGTCAGTCTCACAATAGAATTCCATATAATCACGAATCGTCTTACATCCAACTTCGTCCCACACCTTCAATGCATGTTCGTAATCAGACTCAGAAATCCCCTCTTCCGTCAATTCGCTATAAAATTCCCCCCTATCCGGGAGCTGGTTCTCTTCCAGTCTGTCAACCGAGTCTAAATATTCGTACGGGAAGAAACCTTTCGCCCTTTGAATGTCCGGGTACGTAAGTGGTACTGTCGTCCATCCGTGGTCCGGCACAGTGTTGCCAACTTCGCCAATGACCCCATCATCAACTGAGCACTGTCCATAAACTTTATAGAAAAGAAACGTCTCTTTATCTCCCTCTTCCCTCCGGCAACAACAATTGAGGCGTGAAAAATAAATGTTTTCGAGAGACCCATAATTCCTCCATTGCTCGTCTTAGCTATGATTTTAGGCTCTGGTCCCCCTCCGGCGTCGATTTCATGTAATTCTTTCAAAATAAAAGAACCATCGTATCCCTTGAGGTTGTGAAAGTAGATAGGAATGGTTCTCGACGGCCGGCATCCTTCGCAATAGAAGGTCGCCTCCTCCTTCACTACTCGGTATCCTGCCGGCTCTCCACATGCAATACAGACTGGATCACATCCGTCGCGCCGGTAATTAGAAGGATCCCTCATCGGTATTATTTTCCAATAATACGATTTAGAATAATACTCGGCCCGTTCTTTCATATCCTTTAGAAAGTCTGTAACACAGGAGAGACCTGTGAATGTTCTTTTACCATATACAGTGGGTCGGCCTCGTTCCGAAGGTCCCCACCCCCGTTCCACCATAACATACGAAAGACAAATTGGAATGTGCCGGCCGGTCCCCTTCTCAATAATTGCCTCAGTATCTGCATAGACGACGTAGGGAGAAGGAACCTTCTTCCGATGTCCTTCAAATTGACACACTTCCTTAGGAAAATCTGGCTGGGCAGTGTCTGTTCCACAGTATACCTGATGTTTTTCTAATTCTTCTGTTGACTTAAAACCTCTTTTACAAACCATACAAATACACTTCCGTCTGCGCTCATTCTTTCGATTAGTACGAGAATTACGAAGGCGATTTTCCGCAGTAATTGGTACGAAGTGAGAACGGCCGCCGTCTTCGCCAACTATCAGTAAGATATTTGCTATTTGATCCGACCCGCCTTCGGCTCCGCCTTCGGAACGGGCTCCGCCTTCCCCTATCGGAACGGTTCCGTCAGGGGCTCCGCCAGGGGCACTATATAACACAGTTATGTCGGACGGGGGAGCGGGATCATTTTCGTAGATCTGAAATACTTGAAGTTTGACCCCTGGATTTTGCTGCTCGAAGCGCCTGAATACAGTCAGATCGGCGGGCGTGGGCGTGGGAATACCTTCCCAACAGTAGTCAGCCATAAATGGGGCGTACGTATTCCATTTTCTCCTTACCTGACCACATTTCTTTTCACGAACTCGGGGTCGGCCAACTTTAAACTTGCTACGATGGCGTATTGAAAACAGTTCTCGCTGCCCGAAGGTAGCACCAGATCGCTAACACAATGCTTATTTTTTAACCATCCGGGAAGTTGGACTGCGCCAGCCCAGCCCCGAGTAAAACTTCTACTAGAATTACTTCAAAATTAAGTATCTCCTCGAGAACGAGACCAGAACCCTCAACATTTTCAATTGTATCAAGCATACGATCGTAGCGATCTATTAATTGTTGCCCCACATCCGATCCCGATCCTCTTACATCTTTTGTGTATGTATCATTTAATTAACATACAATGAACGCGGTTGTGTATTACCAGTTTTCGGATCCGATAATTTGACTTCCATTTCGGTATAAACAGAGTACATCTTTCGTTCCGTTCTTTGACCATACCTTCAATATCCACCAGCTCCCCGATATCCTTGACTCGCTTGACTTCAGGAAATTCTTTTCGTAAAACTGCTCCCTTGAATGCTGTATGTAATCGACGGCCATAATAATCTTTATGATATATACTATCCTAAAAATTTTTAAAATGAAAAATAATTATTCTATGATAGGTCATCAAAATCCACTATATATTTTTGTCAGCATTTATTTGTTTATATATCTCACCTAATCTTTCTAAGTCGACTAGTTCTTCCACATCTTGAATTTCTGGTTTATTAGGCGCAGCACAAATATTAATCTCTCAACAGTGAAAGAAAGGCCACGCTTACTTAAGCGCGGTTTAAATGCTAAGAATTCTATCTTACTACCTTTTCGGATATTACGAGGTACAATAGCAGGATTTTCTCGGACTGGTAGTAACGGACTCACTGTTTTAAAACCGCAGTCAATTTCTTGAACCATATCAATACATGTAGCGAAATCGTGATTTCTCCCTCTCCCTCTCCCTCTTTTAAACTGAAATTTAAAATACCTCATGCCCGGCTGTGCCTCGCTCCCTCGCTTCTGATACACTTTAGATGGATTGTAAAATCCACAGGAATTATTCTTGGAGTGAGCGGCCAGGCTTAGAGCATAACTTTTAGCAGTAGATGCATCGAAACTTTCACCTAGGGTACGGAATATTATTAAATCAGTAAACTTTTGAAGACTCAGTTGCCAACTGACACACACCCCATCACATGTAGCTGGATCTCTAGAACCGTACTTAGGTCCGATGTTGAAAACTACTTCTAGCTCACTGTCTACGTATATGAAAGGATCTACATATTCACCAAATACTAATTTGCCTCCATCATCAATTTTGATGTTTTCTCCGGTTTCAAGTATTTTTATTGCATCTGAAATAGAAAGGATTGTCATTGTCTTATAGTATATATCTTAATAAAAAAAAATTTAAAAAAATTTCTATGATATAGTATCCCAAAATGTCATACATATTCATAAATGGACCAACTGGAAGTGGTAAGAGTTACGATGCAATAAATTTGGATCCGTATCACGTACCAGAATTTGACACTAGTTTTTCCAGCAACATTGCCGACTTTTATAATGGGCGTGTCACCCACGTTTCGATTGCCGATTTTCAGAACCAGTTTATAGAACATACGCTTAGTTTACAATGTCAGGCTGGGAGGAGGAGGAGGGAGGAGGAAACCTCCCCCCTCCCTTCAGAACAATACATTATTTGTGACTCTTCCATAATTCAACATCTGACTTTTTCTCGAATCCGGGGCGTTTCCGTGGCAACGGAAGAAAAAAAGATTGTTTCTAGAGCATTTGACCATTTACCCAGTTTCATTATCATATTCAAAGATATGCCTTGGGATTATTGCAGGCGGAATGTGTTGACTCGAGCCAGGTCGTACGAAATAGCCGCCTTAGAAGAACTAGAAGAGATTCACAACAAGTTCAAACAGACTTTCTTAGAAATTTGCCACGACTACAGGCTTCCATGTTTGGTAATTCATCAATCTCTTACCCCCCTCGTTCTCAAGAATATACTTAATCCAACAATTGATACCGAGACAGTCGGACCAGTAGAATATCCACAAGCTTTTGACTTTGGAATTGCATGGAGCGGCGGCCCTTCGGCACGCGATAGCGGTGGCCAGGGATTTTTAATAGACGGTTTCGGCAAGGAGGAACTTGAAAAAGCGTACTTCCCACCTAGTCAAGAACAACTAGAACAACCTCGAGTCTCACTCAAGAACCTACACAAACTTCTTAACGCTTGTGAATCTGTGTGTGCTTATAATGCTTCGTTTGACCTACGAGCACTTGACATTATGAAAAGGGGGGACTTTGAAGTTACTTGTCTATGGCTCATGTCAGTTGTGTACATTATACTTCAACCAGAACTTATCGATAAAGCTGAACAAGGGGACTCGAAAGAACGGACTGTGGTAACATGAGAAGTCGTTTTGAAGATCTTGCAAACTTAATATGTGCCTCCGGAGGAACTGAGGGGCCCCCACCTCATCCACATACGGCCGAAAAAGATGCAGTAAGTGAACATTACTTACGACAGTACATGATAAATACTTGGCCAGGTGGGGGTGGAAGTGGGGTGGTAAACTGACACTTTCGGCTTTCAAGAAATTAAGACTTTTTCCATGGTACTTATTGAATAACTTTCGTAAATACTTACGTTAGTACTTACGTAGTACTTGACAAGTACCATGGACAGGAACTTACGAAGTACTTACGTAGTACCAGCACAGGAACTTACGAAGTACTTACGTAGTACTAATAACATTTTCCTCCGGCTCCCAACTATTGAAACTTTCTGGATAACCTTTCCATTTTATCAGATAATATTTCTTTCCTCTAATTTTTTTCGTCTTCAAAATTCGTTCTACTCTGTACAGCTCGTCGGCTCCCCGGGCGCTCTGAAGTTCATCAGAATAGAAAGTGCCGAGTATTTCCTCTCCATTCAGATCTTTTATTTTGTAAACTGGTGGCGTTCCCAAGCCAGCTGCGTACACAACTTTTGAAACCACGAAAATCTCCTCTGTCCAATTTGGTAAATATCCTTTCTTGAAAGTGGTCTTGTATTTTGTAATTCGAACCCGTTCTCCCGGCTTGAATTCAGGGTTGGCTCCCCCGGCTGCCAACTCAGGACCGAATAGTGTATAAAATGCCTGCCAATCGTTCTCCTCTGTTACGTCCCTGGGTTTCATTTTGATACTTCCGTGAACGGTGTTATTGTAATTCTCGAGAAGGTGGGGTAGAATGGGGAGCCAGGAACGTGTCTGTCTGTATGTAAAGTATTTCCACATCATCGTCTTAAGAGTCCGATTAAAACGTTCAACGACGCTAGCTTTTTTGTCACTGTAGGTGTGAAACCAATGAATGCCTGACTCCTCCAACCACCCCTGCATTTTCTGATTAGTAAATTCCCGCCCCTCATCTGTCTGAAGTTTGTCGGGTCTTCTCCCAGATTTCTTAATCACATCTTGTAGTGCCTTCAGAGTGTCATCGGCCGTTTTTGACTGTATCGGCCTAGCCCAGGCATATTTACTGAGCACATCTATTACTGTTAGCATGTATCGAATGTTATGATTCTCTTTTGCGAATGCTGCAGGGAATTCCACAAGGTCTGCTTGCCACTGTGAGTCTATCGATGTTACAAAAACGCGTCGGCCGCCCGTAGCATGAGAACGAGGTACCGGTTTATGTAGATTATAAGTTAGCTGAGTTTTTAACCAGTCCTGCACCTCTTTCTTAGTAACGTGTAGTCCGCTGGCCCGTGCTGCGTCATACAATTTTTGTACACCTCCAAAACCAGTTTTCGGGTTGTAATATAATTCTCTAAGAGTGCCTTCAGCGGAGCCTTCGGCTTCAGCTTCCATAATTGCTATATTATACGAATAATTTTATGTCGTACGGTTGCCGTAAACGAAATACTAGTTTACTGAATGGCCTACTTTTCAATTGCTTGATTAGGCCCACGGCTTCCCGTTCTGACACCTCCATTCCATATTCTTTTATAATAGTTTTGTTGTCTATCTTGTTCGGTGTGTAAAATAGTACTAACATCTGTATGTTTTCCCTGAATGGTTTACTAATACTAGTATATTGTTGAGTCAGAACCCAGACAGATAATCCGTCATGTCTTGCGCTGAAACCAAGTTGGACTAAAACGTTACTGCGCTTCTTCATATCTTTGGACGAGGCGCAGTCATCGAGGATTATTAAAGTGTTCGTTCCAGCCCATTCTTTATGTACGTAGGTTAATGTATCATCCACTGCATCGAGTCCGACTGGAAATATAAACACATTATCATCGGTGAAAATGAATCTTCTATTATACGCTTTATTATTCATGAATGTTGGGCAAATGAATATCACATATTCGAATTTCCTTAAGTACGGACCGGTGAGGAGGTCCAACATAAATTCTGTTTTGCCAGAATATGTCGGTCCAGTTATAATCATGTTGAATGGTGGGGTTGCGAACATTGCCATCGGATCTGGATCTATATACTGTACATTAATGAATCTCTTCTAGTTCTTTTAAGTACTGGCTCGAGTTAGAGTATTCCAGTACCTACAATAGTAATGAATATTGCTAAAGATAACAAACCAATTTTACCATATTCGTGAATAGGGTCTGCGCCGGTCACGGCTGCTGCCTTAGGAATCCGAGTCGTGTCATTGTGAGGTGTGACTCTCCGGGTTCGTCCTGCCACTTCACAGGATCCGCCTCCCCTTCCATCTCATGTATAGCACTTTCTCGAACTCCGTGTTTATATCACCGTTCACCCCGAAGGACATAGATTCTGTTGCGTATTGCAATTCATTATTATAACCGAGATTGCCGGGCCCGAAAGGATGACCATCTCAGACGGTAAGAGAAGTAAATTGGCGAGACTGCCATATCAAGTTTGACACCAGTATTCATTATTGTGTCTTGGTATCGCCGATAACTGATTACTTTGTCGGTATTACGAATTTCATCTTCGAGGAGAACGCCAAATTCTTTTCGGACTTGCAGTGCACTGCCAGTATCGCCCACTATGGTACTACGAATATTTGCTTGTGCGCCAAGTATGCAATATACGTAGGCTTCAAGGCTTTCATTGAGGCGAGCGAGACCGGCCTTTGTTAGTCCGGAGTCTCCTGTCAGAGGGATGAAACTATTGTATTGTCCCTCCGATCCATCATTTCGGAAGAAATAGTAGTGCGGTCGTTCTTTGTCGGACAGTACGTGTTTTTTCTTTCCAAAAATGGTATGTGTATAGAAAACACCTCCGTCGGCGGAGAGGAAAAAGTCCCGACCGTTGTATATCGCTTTTGGCTGTCGAACAGGGCCCACGATTAGTGTAATATTCATATCCATAACCAAGACCTTTATTTTGACCTTTTCGATAACGAAAGTCGGACTTCGTTGGGCTTATATTTCCAAATTCTGTACATAGAAGTTCATATTGGACGAGATTGTACGGATTGTCGCCCGCTTTGAAGGTGGGGGTATCGTCTGGAAGTGCAACGCCCATTTCGTGAAGGATCCGACGTATTGTAAAGTATACATGGAAACGGCAGAATGATCGTATTTGCGGAGGAAATTTCTTATCGAAGAGATGGGCGAATGATATACCACAACCAGTAGTGCTGCACCATACGGCGAAATTTAATTGCTGGTCCCAGTATTTCATCTTTGGCTGCCCAGCCAGACATTACTTTCTTTCGCTGATCGATGAGTGATTACGTTATCTTTGAACACATCCCGTGGATGAAAAGTAAATTTTCTGTCAGCGTTACATATATTTCTAAGTCCATGAGAATAGGTTTTATTCCTCCGTCCGGTTTGGAAGAATATCAGCATGCTGTACTGCCGGTACGCTCGTCTTATTCAATTGAAAAGCAACTGGGAATAAGTCTGTACTCATTATTCGTGTTTCTATATACAGATAGATTTAAATGGAGGAGAATTTTCTCGGAATCCCTGTCGGAATCCCTATCGGTACGGTTCTGTTAGGGTACTAACATTCCAGACTATGTTAATACTTATTTCGGATTCAGGTTTAAACGAATTTTTTATTTTTTACTAAGAATAGATAACATACTGCAAACAATGGAGAATTTAATAAAGTCATCGGCAGCGGCAATATGGCAGCGCATTCCGAAGGGGCTTCGGCACCTTCGACGCCTTCGGACAATAATCAATCCATAATAGAGACAAAACGTGAAAAAATACTCTGTGTCATTGCAAGTGGTCAAAGTAAGTTATTTTTTGGTAAGGAGATTTCAGTTGCTGACGTAGAAAAATGGAAAGATGAAACGGTGGTTAAAGCCTTCAAAATGTACGAAGCGAAATACAGTTCTCTTATAAGTGATACCATCACTCAAAGTTTCATAGATCTAGGAGCCCGCGCAATAAGTCAGGTAGTTCCAATCGATGACCGAGATAACTATGCCACTGATCTTAAAAAGGATTTTATTCTAAACAGTGAAATAAAACGATTATCAGGACGGATAGCCTACACGTGGGGGCCCGTGATTGCTCTAATTTCCACCGGTTTAATTACGGGTAAACATTTAAATTTTAAAAAAATCGGGCTTAATATAATACCCGAAATAAATGGATTCAACTTCGCAAGCACCGACTCAGCAAACGGTTCCAACACTGACTCAGCAAACGGAAACGATTCCGACACAGCGCAACATAGAGAAAGTGACGTTACCGCCGAAGCATCCAGGGAGAGTTGCTGCGGGCAAGCGACTAGCGGAATGGAACAGGCAAAACAGGGAGAAGAAACTAAAAGCAATGAAGGGGGAGGGGGGGAGCGATGCGGTAGCGACAAACTGTATAAGCCTACCGCCTACAATGAAAGAACAGTGTGATAGCTCAAGCGATAATAAATGGTATAATAAATGTTATCTTGTTTTAGGAATTGTGGGAGTTTCATTGACTGCATTAGGGCTATATTGGGGGCGTGCTCGGCATACCCCCTGTCCCGTTAATCGATCGAGTCCAGATCGGAAAGATCCTCCCCAGAAAGCGAAAAAAACAGAGCACGTAGCAGCTCCATCCGGAACAGTTCCGACAGGGGTTCCGAGAGGAGGGGAGGGGAGGGAGGACCCAGCTCCTCTACATTGTATGAGATGGATTAACTCCCCATATTTTTTATTTTTATTTTTATTTTATATACTAGTCAGCAATCATGGATATTAAAACAGTTGTAAACACAATGTACGATGGTATTGTAATCGCAGGACTTGCGATGGGATATCTTATGATCTCCAGCAAATTTCTGAAAATAGAGGTTGGCGATCCAAGTCGTCCAAATTTGACTCGATTGGCAAAATTAGGCGGTGCGACTGCTGCCGCGGTAGCAACCAAAGATCTCCTTGAACAGAAAAATATTATTCCTGCAGAACCTTATACTTCGTAATGGGCACCTTCGGAATAATATTCATCGAACATTTATACTTAGTAATATATACAGCGCACAACAATGATCATTTGGATTGAAAGTCAAACAGGTGAACCAGTCACTGTTAATTTTTACCCTTGCATTGACACGACACAGTTTACGAAGATAAGACTGCTAGAGTGCGGACTATATAATTCATGGCATAACATAACATCGACGAATAATGTAATAAAATATCAAGAAGGTGACCAACCGAAGAAGACTAAATCAATACGTCCAGGTAACTACAATATCGATACGTTAAACAAAGCAATCGGGTTGAAGCAAAAAATTAATTTTGAAAAACATCTGCCGACAAACCATGTTCTTCTAACTTTGGCTAAAGATGTTAAAGTTTATTTCAATGCTACAGGTAGCTTTGCCAACGTAGTTGGTTTTTCAGATAAACCTGAGGACAACCCAGTTATAAAAAGTACTATGAGTCCGAAGAAAGTGGATTTCTTAACAGTCACTAAATATATAGTTCATTCAGATGTAGTCGATGTTACTGGAAATTATGTTTCATTTGGTTCGGGTGCCTCCGGAGGATACATACAGGGGAAAGTATCGAACTGTTTACAAATACTTCCCATCCGGGATACGAGAGAAATAAGTGAAAAGGTTACTTACGATTTTAAAAACGGAGCAATTTCTATGCCATTGAGAAAAGGGGGAGATTACATGAATTCAATGCGTATCTGGATAACAGATCAGGATGGGAACATGATCGATTTCAATAACTGGCCAATTAGCTTTTGTATTGAATTGCTGTAGTAGTCCCGAAGCGGGCCCCTACCGGTGTAACCCTAACGGAAGATAAACCATCCCACGACCAATCCTCCAGCAATATATATCATTTCATATTTCTTTTGCTCAGGACTGGGTTGATAATAATCTGAGAATTGAACTGGCCCTTCGGAACGACCTGATGCATAGTTGGCTTGCGCCGCTGCTTCTTCAAGGATTTCTGCATCTGTATCTCTTAACTCAGCTGCAGCATGTGCGTCCTTTGCTTGATTTTCTCTTTCCCAATCAGCCTGTAGTAATCTTTTTTCTGACCAGACGTTGCGATCATGTTCAAATTTTTCTAATGCTTTATCATGTCGGACTTTCTCTGCAATAAGAGCGTCACCATTCCCAGAAAGCTTTTGTCCGATAATATTTCCTCCTGTGAATGCCGTTGCATTTAATACAGCACCGAGAACTGTCATTCCTATAGCTGAAGCCATGACTGTGTATTGTATATTACAAGGTATTATTTTAATTTTCACTGTATATAGGTCCCTACGGAGTATGTCTGATCCAAGTGGCTTCGGTCTAGGTACAATTCGTATGCAAAATCTTGAGCTTGAAGATCTGAGTGATGTTAAAGTTAACAATAATACTAAGATGGCTGCTAATCATAATAAGGATTACGTCCTTCGTTATAAAGACCGCGAAAATATTTCGTTTTAGCCAATGCCGCGGCGCCACCCCACGAACATGCTGTAGAATTTTCCGAACTTAAAGACATTGATGAAACTGTAATTGACGCCACAAAGGCTTCGAATGATTCTACTCCTTTTGCTCTGACATGGGATTCGGCTAGTCAGAAATTCATGCCTTATAATGTGCCGCGTAACATCTTAGATATATTGGATAGTGAAATTGCAGGAGGTGTTGCTGAACCACCAGGAACTCCGAATGTGATTTATTTTGATAGCAATGTAAACAAATATAAATTGTTAGATTTTCGTAGTTGGCTTACTCCTACGAATCCATACATTGCACTTCTTGGTATACCAATTCACCTTAAAATTAGTCCTCTTAATACAATAATGAAGGCAGATAATACACTAAGAAGGTGGATAAACGAGGGGGAGAATTATTGCTCGTATACAGCTAGCGGAGTTCCAGTTAGATTATTTTGGGACACAACTTTAAAGAAACTGGTCTTAAAAGTGTCGGTGATGAGGCAGCTGTTCTCACTTTACAGACTGTAAATCAACAGATGACTGATAATATGAAAATACTTCAACATGGTACAGTTCTCATTAGATGTGTAAAGTTAGCTACTGGAGATGAATTTGACGATTTGGTTGGATATTATGCTATGAAAACAGATAACAGAACAACTTGTGATATTATCATAAGTATTGATAAAGATCGGGGAGGGGAAATGAGTATTGAATGTTTTGTTGGTGGGAATAGAATAGAGAACGACTTAGAACTACATTTGTACGTAAAGATAAAAGAGTGAACACTTTAGATATCAGTACCATTCATCTGAAACGACTCATTTTGTTTGAAGTAATGGTCTTCCGTCATATTTTAAGTTCGGAGGAAATTACTAAAATTTTATCTATCGGGTGAACAAGTTCGCACCGATAGGAACTTCATGTTCAACATCAGCTAGACTCCGCGACCGGCCGGCCGGACTGACAACGGGGCTCCTTTATATAGGCTAGTTTGATGGTGATGACTCACACGGAATTTCCCGTACACCTTCGGAACGTGTATAAACATGCTCAGCAGGGAATTTCCCGCTTAGTTCAGGACAATGCACTGCTGCGCGTGCGTGAGTTCGTATATAGGTCAGGGTTATACTTTAGTTACATGGATGGTTAATTTTTCCTTCACTTCATGTAGATAAATGAATAAAATGGGTGTAAAATTCTTACTTCATCCCAGTTGTCCACCTTTCTTTACTACTCTCATGGCCTTTTCGGCATGTCACGAGTTCTTATCACTTTGGATAAGACTCAAATACACAATTCAAGATGACTTCTTATTAAAAAATCTGTTTGTAGATATCAGAATGGTGATTATTCATTGGCAAAAGCATAGTCATATTGTGTTTTTCTCTCATACAAAGAAATTGCTTTCAAAATACTATAATAAGAAATTAAATTAAAGCTGCAAGCAGCGTTGGCGGGGCCCAAGCGGTTACATGGTTGAAATATCCTGCACTAATGATATTATATGCAACATTTGAGCTTCAAATAGTAGGATTTTGAACATCATCTAATAGTTACTTTACGTTTCACTTGAAATTTAATATTTTACGGAAAATCCAATATGGCGGCCAAACCACGTGACCGATCAAAACGCATTTCGCAAACTTAAAATCACATCACACTTAAGATGGTATATGAAAATTTCTGTCAAATCAGTGTTTGTTTGGGAGAAGAAGATTTTTAAAGATTAAATCACGATTTTCGAAAAATCCAATATGGCAGCCAAACCACGTGACCGATCCAAACGCCTTTTGCAAACTTGAAAGAGATCACACTTAAGATGTTACATGTCAAATTTCAGTTGAATCGGTGTGTTGGTTGTGGAGAAGAAAATTTTTAAATATTAATTCATGATTTTCGTAAAATCCAATATGGCGGCCAAACCACATGACTGATCAAAACGCCTTTCGCAAATTTGAAAGCGATCGCACTTAAGATGTTACATGTCAAATTTCAGTTGAATCGGTGTGTGGTTCTGGAGAAGAAGATTTTTAAGATTAAATCACGATTTTCGCAAAATCCAATATGGCGGCCAGACCACATGACCGATCAAACGCCTTTCGCAAACTTGAAAGAGATCACACTTAAGATGTTACATGTCAAATTTCAGTCGAATCGGTGTGTTGGTTCTGGAGAAGAAGATTTTTTAAAGATTATATTACGATTTTCGCAAAAATCCAATATGGCGGCCAGACCACGTGACCGATCAAAACGCCTTTCGCAAACTTGAAAGAGATCACACTTAAGATGTAACATGTGAAATTTCAGTCGTATCGGTGTGTTAGTTCTGGAGAGAGATTTTTAAAGATTAAATCACGATTTTCGCAAAAATCCAATATAGCGGCCAGACCACGTGACAATCAAAACGCCTTTCGCAAACTTGAAAGAGATCACACTTAAGATGTTACATGTCAAATTTCAGTCGAATCAGTGTGTTGGTTCTGGAGAAGAAGATTTTTGAAGATTAAATCACGATTTTCTCAAAATCCAATATGGCGGCCAAACCACGTGACTGATCAAAACGCCTTTCGCAAACTTGAAAGAGATAACACTTAAGATGTTACATGTGAAATTTCAGTCGAATCGGTGTTTTGGTTCTGGAGAAGAAGATTTTTAAAGATTAAATGGGTATTTTTCAAAAATCCAATATGGCGGCCAAGGTCACGTGACCGCATGCGATTTTATTGGCAAATTCTGAAGACCTTAGGCCATGCTTGCTATACAAAAAATTTCAAATCGACTAGACCCCTGGGTCTTCTGGAGAAGCCATTTTTAGGTTTTTGGAAAATCCAATATGGCCGCCAGGTCACGTGACCAATCGAAAATTGTATACCCAGGTGCACGAGATCTTATAGGTACCTATTAGCCCTGCAAGTTTCAGAAGTTTGCGGTAAGCGGTGTTTGAGTTCTAGGTCGCCAAAAAAAGAGCGGAAGAACGAAAAGAAGAAGAATATTGAACTCCTATAAAACCAATAGGGGCCCAGCCGGTAGGCTTGGGCCCCTAATAAATACGTATGTCATATCTATTAGTAAAAGTCTGATAACCCATTTTAACACCATTGAGGAAAAAGTCAGAAATGAAATTTACATAACTGTCATGGAATTGTCTCAAAAATACAGTTTTTCCAGTAACCAGAATATTTGAAATATTCCACATACTAGCCTCTGATTGGGAGCAAATGTTCTTCTGAAATTTAGCCTGCACCAGGAACACATCATATCATAAAAAAGTGATATATTTCAATACATGATGGGATATACCGGGTATGCAAGTTACATTGGAACACAAATAAACTTCCAACAGACGACAAGAGATAACTATAAATGGATTTAATAGGGTTGTCTGTTTTTGTTTCAACCAACCTTTTTACCCAACCGACCTTCATCGACTTGCAAGTCACTCTATAATTAGGAGCACGAAGGCCCCCTAAATCTCGATCATTCATGAGCGTACAAAGGAAAGCAGATGAGCTTACATTTGCAGATTAAACCAACTTTACTTTACCATCCAATAACCGCAAGTTAGTTCCAATGGTGTTATAAATAGCTTTGTGTTGAATAGCCCTTTTGCATTATTGATGTCATTTTAGATTGAATTTCTTTAGAAACTTGTTTTGATGGATAATCACTTGTTACCACATCAGTATTACATCGATCGTTTCAGTTCAGTTATGTGAAACATGTAGACGGAAGGCACCAAATTTCATCTCATCGCATTTATTGGTATGTAATAAAGGGAAAACAACTCAACACTTCATTCATATCGTCGTTGTTTGCTTTTTGTGTATGATATTGTGTATTTGTCAGTGTACATTATGTTTGGCTGTTTTATAGAAAGTGTCTAACCCTAACCCTAACCCTAGTTAACAGTAAAATACTAACACCACTTCCAAGTTGGTACCTCCCGCTAAAAATAATAGTACACAAAATGACGCCCACCAAGAAATAAGTTCTTGGGACTCCCAAATACAAGTGGATCCTGCAGTCTAACCTTTCACATATCAATTCATTGACTATATTCTCAAACAAATCGTGAAGAAATAACAAAAATACATGAAAGATACTGTAACAACAGACTTTACAAGGACAATTGAGACAATAAAAGTTTCGGCCAATGCCACATTAGTAAAACTAGACATTGTGTCAATCTATACTAATATACCGTAAAATGAAGCCATTGAAATGTGTACGGCAGAGCATTAAATCCGAAAAAATAATCATATGATTACATACTCAAACAGCCAACAATAACAAAATAAATGAAAGCTATGCTGAAAATAATCTTGAAAAACAACACGTTACAATTCAAAAGCAAATGAGCTTACATTTGCAGATTAAACCAACTTTACTTTACCATCCAATAACCGCAAGTTAGTTCCAATGGTGTTATAAATAGCTTTGTGTTGAATAGCCCTTTTGCATTATTGATGTCATTTTAGATTGAATTTCTTTAGAAACTTGTTTTGATGGATAATCACTTGTTACCACATCAGTATTACATCGATCGTTTCAGTTCAGTTATGTGAAACATGTAGACGGAAGGCACCATATTTCATCTCACCGTATTTATTGGTATGTAATAAAGGGAAAACAACTCAACACATCGTTCATATCGTCGTTGTTTGCGTTTTGTGTATGATATTGTGTAATTGTCAGTGTACATTATGTTTTGCTGTTTTATAGAAAGTGTTGATTTGCCACGTCGAGTATTCTAGTTAACAGTAAAATACTAACACCACTTCCAAGTTGGTACCTCCTGCTAAAAATACTAGTGCACAAAATGACGCCCACCAGGAAAGAAGTTCTTGGGACGCCCAAATATAATTGGATCCTGCAGTCTAACCTTTCACATATCATAATTCATTGACTATATTCTCAAACAAATCGTGAAGAAATAACAAAAATACATGAAAGATACGACAGACTTTACACGGACAATTGAGACAATGAAAGTTTCGGCCAATGCCACATTAGTAAAACTAGACATTGTTCCAATCTACACTAATATACCGTAAAATGAAGCCATTGAAACAGTCGGCAGAGCATTAAATCAGAAAAGATCATCAAATGATTACATAAATAAAAAAGCCAACAATAACAAAATAAATGATAGCTATGCTGAAAATAATCTTGAAAAACAACACGTTACAATTCAACAATGAATTTAACCGTCAGAGATTTTGGTGCAGTATGGGATCTCCAGCTTCCCATGAAACTCCCAACATAATATTTCACGAGACAAAATGAAAATAATTCAGCATACGTCATTTGAAAGCCTATTACCTCTACTTCAAGAAAATTGACGATATGCAGCTGCCAGATAGGGCCGAAATTATGTAATTTCCATAATGCAGAAGGGTATCTCATTTGCATGAATCCGATAAAAAATTATGAAAATGTATTGTTAAGTACTCTTAACTTATTTGAACTGTCGAGTGATATTTTAAATGTAGAATAGAACTATGAACTGCAAACTTGTATTCAAAATATTCTTATTGAATATTTTCATTTAAATCTTTAATATCCCTAAACACATACAATCAGTGCACACGTTTCACTAACCGTAAATGAATTTTAGGCGACTGATGATGACAAGTGTGTTCTCGAAAGGTAGAATCAAAGGATCGCAATGCAACATTAGTCTTTCCACCTCATTGCGGGTTCAGGGCAGGACACATAGATTAGGGGTACGTCTCGCAATGGCAAATCAACACTATACATAAAACAGCGAAACATAACATACACTTACGATATACACAATATCATGCACAAAATTCAAACAATCGAGATATGAACAATGCGTGGAGTTGCTTTCTCTTATTACATGTCACCAATTGTGTCTGCTGTCAAATTAATCTTCCCTCCACAGACCTTTGTTCCTGCCAAGGCAGCGATAGCTATGACAACCATTTTACTCAAGACAATGCTAGTAAAGAACAGGATGATGAGTTTTTAGAATTACTAGATTTAATCGAAATAAATGATGCTGTATTGCCATGAATTATTTGCATCATGAATTATGCAATTACTTTGACTGCAGCTTAGTCTGACACATTGTTTCGGCTACCAAGTTACTTTT